>NC_051176.1:115384207-115699193 GCF_013339695.2 Rhipicephalus sanguineus | reverse complement strand
CCCCCCCCCCCCCCCCCCCCCCCCCCCCACCCCCCCCCCCCCCCCCCCCCCCCCCACCTCCGAAATGTTTTCGTACTGACGTGCACCACCGACCAAAACAGCCACCTGCGCCTGAAGTCTTCCTGGATTTTTCTAGAGTCCATGGTCGCGAAATAGATCTCGGAGGGATCATATTGCTGATTTGACCTGGCTGTCCTCGCTGCGCCCATCGTCCCTGTAACTGGCTGCGCAGCGCATGACCGTCAGCGGTGCAGCGACAGGCTGATTAACGGGCTCCGCTCTCCCACGCTGAGCCATGCTACCACGAATGAGTAACTATTGTTGACTAGCCGGAAGCTCGGAACGGTATGTGAAAACAATACTGAAAAAAGAAAAAAAAATGGAAAACTATATATTTTCTTATTCAGCGCGACTGGAACCGAGGTCGCATAGGAACATACTATAGGTTTGTGCGAATTTTAGGTCCGAAGCGAATTCGAAGGAACTTGGAGTAGTAGCAGGAGTTGACTTTCGGTTGAATGCAAGTGATAACATAAAAATAGTTATTAAATTTACTATAATTAGAGCATATAAGCCGGCATAACAAGCTTTTAAACTTAAGAATGACGAATCGATGTGAGGGTAATACAGTTAAAACCTCATTAATTCGAACTTTTATTTCGAAATCCTGCATAATTAGAAGGATTTCTATGGCCCTGTATTTTGCAATGTAAATTTGAGTGGATAATTTGAAGCGGCGGTGAGTACCATACAGCCCGGTTAATTAAAAACTTTGGGTGCCATGTGCCAATTCCCGATCCCGATTTAGCCGCAAATCCGCAGAAACGATGGCCCTTAGGAGCCACAAGGCAGTGCAATGTAGCGATATAATGAGTGACAAGTGAAGCATCCCAGCCTCGCTGCTGCCAGCGCAAGAAAAAAACAAAACAAAAGGCGGTCTCGTGGTCAACTGAAATGTGCGCCTGCGGAAAAGAAGACGTGCTTCACTGCAACACAGCGGTGACACGCGGGCAGCATGACGAATGCTTCTCTCAACCTCAGTGCGGCATGATTTACCCATTCTTTCAAGGAAAATAGAGCAATAATAAAGGGCGGTCTGACGGAATTCGTGATGGTGTGAACCTCCGATTGGCGGTTGTTCCGGCAATTTGCACACTTGCATGCTGGCGGAGTAGTTGCCCGCAACGCCTACTTCGAAAACTCAGTCGAAAGCTTCAATGATCCCTTTTTCCACCCAGAACACATCGCGAATTCCGTCACACTGGTCATTATTACATTCTTTATTTTACCAGAAAGAATGGGCGAATGGCCGCACCATGACGCATGACGCTGCGAGGAGCAGGTGACATGCTGCCCGTGTGTCACCACTGTGTTGCAGCGAAGCACGTCTTTTTCACAGGCGCGCATTCAGTTGACCACGAGACCGTTTTTTTTTCCTCTTTCTTTTTTTTCTTGCACTGGCCTCAGCGAGGCCCGCCGTTTCCCCGGTTTAGCGGCAAAATTCGGACCAAGTATTGCTGGAAAAAACCCTTGTAACCGCAAAACTAGCAGGCACAGCAAACGACCACCTCTGCTTACTTCCAGTAATACAAAATTCCTTGCATCCCGCCTTTTGTATGTTTGGTTAATTCGAAAACCCGCTTAACTAAATTTGTCACAGTCCCAGTGACTCTGAATTAACAAGTTTTTACTGCATGTTCATTTAACCTTGAAGTGGGGCTTCGCGGCAGTGCGGATTTCTCTTGGAAAGGTGTGTTCACGGTATAGCCACCTTCACTGCAGTGAAACCACCTTTACAGGGAGTTACATGCGGTTTATATATGTATTCGTTCATTTCGAATACTTTGAAATTTCCTAGAATTTAAATTCGTTTCGAAGCGAATTCGAATACTGTAATATTCGTTCGAATATTCGAATTGCTCGAATATTCGCACAAATAGGAACAACGCATCATCCGAACGCTAGGGCTGTCTAACCGCCACAGACATGAACGAAAAAGTTACGACTCCGTGAGAGCAGTAACGTTGATGTTGACGCATAACCTGAAAAAAAAGGAAGAAAAAAAACGGGAGGAATCGAACTGACGACCTGCAGCCCTAACACTTCATGGAGAGCGCGCCCACCAACTACGCCATGAACGCTTTTTTTTTCTTTATTGCCTCACACAAGTAACTACTACGCCCCGAACGCCACACGACGAGGGGCCCCGTCCCTTTTACGATGGTACTGTGCTGACGGGCCCCGTCACCGTAGTCACTGCTTTACGATGACGGGGCCCGTCGCTATAAATACGTCGCTATTGTGACGGGCCCCGTCACTATTACAATTTACACTAAGGTGACGGGCCCCGTCACTTTTACGACGGTACTGCGCTGACGGGCCCCGTCACCGTAGTCAGTGCCGCTCGGCTTTCGTCGTCGTAAACGCTCGGGCGAGCCGAGGACAAGCCCCAGCGTGATGCGTCGCGACGCGCTGCAAATGAGACTCCAAAAAGCGAAAACAAAGAGACGCTAAGCGGTCCAGAGCAACGTACTGACAACCATATAACGGACTTTGTTTACATCTAAGGCACAAAGCAGCTTCATTTATTACTCAGCCTAAAGAAGAATAGAACTCATATTGCGGGCGGGCGAGCGCATCAACTGCAAGAAGTCTGGCTAGCCTTCATAGCGTTGCACCTGATGTATGAAACTGAATGCAGTAACCTCTACTAACCCCGACTCTTTTACAGCAACAACAATGTTCACTACTTGTTCACTACAATGTTCACTACAATGTCCGTGTGTCTCCTTTCTTCGTCCCCGTTTGTTCTCGCGCAAGTACTACAATGAGTTCACTACTTCTCATATATTTCTAAAGGCGAGTAATATTGGACGCATGCAGTCGATGTATGGGCTTTTCGAATGCTGGGATCGACGTTTTGGTATGTTGTAAAGAGCAAAAAAAAAAAAACGGGGCAGTACTAAGATGCAGAGATGACTTAGCCTGATCATCAAGCTACAACGTTTTGCTACGTCTCGATTAATGAAAAATAAAGAGCGCCTGCGTGTGTAAATGTTTTTGAGCAGGTAAGTGTTTGGTAGAGGGGTGGGGAGAGAGAATGTGGGTAGTAGAGGGGCGAATACAGTGGCCGTATAAAATATTTGAAAAGGGGTCTTTAACTATTTAAGCAATTACCTGAAGTTGCTCGTTTGAGGTATTCCGTTCTTCGCCATTCATATGAGCCCATCTACTAAGACAGTAGTCCTCGGAGCTATTTGTGGGCTATAATTAAGGAGTGGTCCTGAAGCCCCCCAATTCATCATACAGACATTCTAACTTTGTCGAACATGATCCTAGGGTCAATTTGCATCATTAGCATGAGATGCAGGTTTCGATTCTATGAGATAAGGGGAGGCAACGAGCGAATTAACATTACGCGAGGGCGAACGAGAAAGTAAAATAACCCCGAAGCCTTCTAATTAGAAGCAATGACCCGGACCGTAATTCCGTGATATTAATACCGATGGCCCGGGGCTATTTAGTGCGAATAGCGAGAACGGGTGGATGATAGCTTTTCGCTCGCTTCTTATCTGAATCAACGCCTTTTTCTCGAAATACTCACCATAATAAGTTTAATAGACCAATACTGCTCCACATAACATTAAAACCATGTTGCCTCGCGTGACTTCTCATTAAAATGGCGATCTCGCGCCTTTTTCATGAGTCTTTCTTTAAAAGTAAGAACTTACAGCCGCTAGAGCTATATCCCACTGATGAAACAAAGTGGCGTTTTTTTACTACGAACAGAGTAAACGCATTCAGCAACAAACATTCTTGCCAATGCGGCAAACAAAACCATATACATACATACATACATACATACTACATACATACATACATACATACATACATACATACATACATACATACATACATACTACATACATCACATACATACAACATACACACACACACACCCACACACACACACACATACATACATACATACATACATACATACTACATACATACATACATACTATACAATACATATACATAGCATACATACATACATACATACATACATACATACATACATACATACATACATGCTACCGGTTTGGAGGGTGAATGGTGAGATGTGTGGATCGACACATTTTGGTTTAGATAAAGAGATAACGTTTTATCGAAAGAAGGAGAATTCAGCCGACGTGTAGAAGTCGCTGACATGTTACTGTGCTTTGGAGATAGAGACAGAAGGAGAGAGGCGCGAAAAGAAAATGCGAGAAGAATGTTAGAAAATAAAGAAGAAATAAAAAATGAGATGCTAAATTTTCTGATTCTTGGGTGGGGACGTGCGCTGATAGAGTCCTTCGTCGTGTGTAACGCCCAGCATTTTGCCACACGATGAAATGTGGAAAGACTCAGTAGGTACTGCGTTTTATAAGCGGTGCTCGGATGGAGCAGTTGCCGGCAATCTTTGGAAGGCTGTGTATCCGCCTGCAGCAAACACTCCTCCCCTTTATGTCGCCGTACAGATCAAGAGCGCCTGGTGCATTGAGCCATCGTTGTGGAAATCGCTTGAAGCGGCGACCGCTGTCATTTTCCTTTTCACTTTAATAAGATACATATTGATAAATTGTTATTTATTCGTAATTTGTAAATCAAATCCTGAAATGTAAATATTATGAGAGTACGTTAACTTTTCTCTATACCTTCCTTGGCTACGGAGTGTTTTTGGCATCACGTGGTTTTTATTTAAAAAGAAAAAAAAGAACCGTTCTGTTCACCTAAGTCTTTCCTCCTCATGACACACCCGCATACACACATGCAGTCGGCCTATATTCTTTACGCGTAGGTCTCGAGTTTTGCAAATGACGATAATGATCGCAATGAAAAGCTTTTAGTAACATTTTACGAACAGTTGAGTCTTCGTCCATTATCCATACTTGGATGACCGGCTAATCAAAGTAGAAAGGTCACTAAGCAAAGGTGATCTCTTCAGCACATTAGCATGCGTCAGCACCTTCTTCAGGCGTAGATATAATTGCAATGATACGCGCGTGATAGAGTGACTGTGCCTCTACACCCACGATAAGCGCCGTGCGCATTCGCGTGTATAGACCCACTCGCAAAAGATACGAACCGTCGGAATTACTTCAGAAAATACAGCGGGATTTGGTTCTCACGCGACTGCCACTTCTGAGCGGATTATTCGGGTATATCGCGCAGGGAGATTAGGGGTGTCTAACAATGTGCCAGTGTTTGCGTTCTCTGCTTGCTCTGGCGTGCTTTGGGATATCACAGGGTTGTTTTCACTGGCTTAGGGCTGCGCGCTTCGGTAATGCCGTACAACCCTCTTCTTTATCCTCGTAGTCGCCCGTTACTGTTACCAGAAGAAATTCTACATCTAGGCCAATGGTCCATTTAAGACCGGGCAGACGCTATTGTTACACGTACAATATATATAGTGTAGTCTTTTAGCAAATTCATTTTTTTAGCGCGGCCCCTAGTGAGCTCGAAGGCTTCATGAAACATTGTGCCGGGGGCTTTGCGCCGAGAGTCATGGTGCATGAGCACATACTTTCGAGGGGGAAATAACCTACCTATTTCCTGAACCGATATTAGGAATCGTTCGAATCTTATCATAACATTTACCCTTAGATTCTTCGGTTGTTACGCCCCGCCACTGTGGTATAGTGGTTATGGCGCTCGACTGCTGACCCGAAGGTCGTAGGATCGAATCCCGGCCGCGGCTGCTGCATTTTCGATGAAGGCGAATATATTTGAGGTCCATGTACTTAGATTTAGGTGCGTGTTAAAGAACCCCAGGTGGTCGAAATTTCCGAAGCCCTCCACTACGGCGTCTCTCATAATCATATCGTGATTTTGGGACGTTAAACCCCAGATATTATTATTCTTCGGTTGTTAAAGATTTAGCAGCGTCGTCGCAACACGAGGTAGTCCTTAAAAAGAAGTCCTATTACACCCGCCGATACTATCGCGAAAATCACTCAGTGAATGTGGTTGGTAGCCAGAAATCAAGTAATCGACTCGTCCATGAAGAAATAGTGGTACTTTCAACGCAGATATAAGTGGTGAGACTGCGCAGCATCTCCCATTATCAAACTTATGCAGTATATCGTGAGCAATATGAGTAGGAACACACGATCATGCACGTGGCCATTATCCACTACCGCGTCGCTACCGCCTCGCTAGCGTTGATACAAAACGGCGGCTGATCGCGTGTCAACGGCTACTCGCGATGGTAAGGCGGGAAAACGACGCTGAGCACGGCAGCCTGCTGTTTACTCCTCTACGCAAAATAATACTGCTGGTAATCTGTTCTTCCATTCATTTGTGTGTGTATGTGTGTGTCTGTGTGGGTGCGTGCGTGCGTGCACCACACAATATCAAGATACAACAAAATGGGAATAAGAAGCGGTACTGCTGATTTTTGCCGCGCGTGAGCGCTACAGCGGGCGCTACAATATCAAGCCGTTATCTGTCTCATACTTTCTGCGCGTTGTAAAATCAGATGCGTGGTGGGGGTAACAACAGTTCACTGAAAAACTTTGCCCTTTCCACTTTATTTTTTAACCGCGCCATCCGAGTATTAATAGAATCGGGGTTTGAGGCTATTTGCCACGCGCTCGCCTGTTCCCGCTCATATTGCTCACGATAGTACCTGCCTGACAATACTGCAAGATACGGCACCCCCGCCACGGGACAGCGCGTTGTGCTGTCTCCAGAATTTTCCCACTTAGCTGTTACGCTGTCTCGACAGCCGGCGAACTGACTACCGCAATGCGAAACTTTAATTTACTGGTGAGAGACAGACCAAGCCGACGAATTGCGTAATGGCCTCAGACTTCAGTCTAGGTGGTGGGGATACTGGCACGAGGTTCATTAGTGCCGTTAACTCCTATTGCACACATGTCTCGACTGTGGAAATGCACTAAGGTCTTGATCTAGATGACAGCGAGTTCCGGATTTCGTTTATCGCCGAGGTAAGGGTTTTGACTAAGGCTTGTTTTCGTCGTTTCTTTTTATATTAAATACCGACCACAAGTAGGAGGCCCGGATATCTCAAAGTCATAGATAGTAAACGTAACCAAAACAACAACACTGACAACATGAGAAATGACGCGAAAAGTGTAAAATACTTCCACAAGTCTATAAGAAAATGGTACAAGTCTGTCGATCACACACACACACATACACACACACACACACACACACACACACACACACACACACACACACACACACACACACACACACACACACACACACACACACACACACACACACACACACACACATACCCGAAGAGGTAACTGAAGTACAAGAATAACAAAACGTACGTGTACCGGCAATGTGAAGGCAGAGGAAATTGAAAATGCACATTAGTTACTGTTCACAAGTAGTTCGCTGTCTTCGAGAATTCTCGTATAGAGTCTTGATAGCCAATATGTGCAGTGTTACGGTACGGCCGGAGCCCGTGCACTTTCTACACAAAGAAAGGGTACGCACCTAATTACGAAAAGCAGCGAAGTGCCTCTAGCTGGTTGTCATTTTGTGCACATTCAAGGAGATAAGGTAAAACAGAAGCCCTAGAGACACTATCAGTGATTTAGCGTCGCTATGGGCTAAATACGTGCTTCAGATTACGAAAAAATGACCCATTTCTGCTTTCGGCCTCAAATTTCAATACTAAACAAACACGCATTTTCTGCAACAAATGCACACAGCTTGTAGAATGTCTACAGTAGTTCATCCATTATCGAGTATTACCTTTTTGACAACCTATGACTTTCTGTGTTTCGAACGCCACCTGTCGGCTTTTCGAGAGTTCTACCAAGTGCACAATGTAATTGACGAAGGTTACCGCGATACAAACGCAGACGGCCGCGTCGAGAGATTTGAGCACTTTCGATGATGGAGCTCTGAGAGCTCGTAATCTAGCAAGTTTCAGTTATTGCTTGCGGGAACATTCTAACAACGGGAACAGGCTGGCCACGAGCGGCCATGTTAGCCGTATACAGTCGAATCTCGTTGATACGCGTTTTTTACGGGAACCGGAAAATAAAACGTTTATGCAAAAATCGCATCAAGCAAAGAGGTTAAAAAAAGGAACAAAATATGCATACACCGTCAGCAAATCACATTTATTGAGCAACATGGCAGCAGCTGGTCAATTTGCGCTGCACTTTCTTGTTTTCATCATTGGACGCAGCGGCCACGTCTGGTAGCGATCTTTCCGCCGTGGAATCGACGAAGCTGCGACCTCAGCGGCTCTGCAACGTGCAGATAGTGGCTTGTTGGAACACGGTTTGAGCTAGTATACCGAAGAATAAACGTGGTATTTCTAAATATATCCGTGCAGATCCACTTTCGGGGCCGTATTATCCAATTTCAGGCAAAAATCGGATCGTATTAAACGCATGAAATCGCATTATTTCCAAGGGACGTTGGACGTTGGCTGGGAACAACAAAAAGAACGTATTAGGCGAAAAACGTATTATGCAAAATCGTATCAATGAGATTTTACTGTACACCGTTCGCGGCTACAGCAAGCCTTTCTTCATTTGACAGAGCGAAATGGCTGTCCTGTCCTTAAGCGCGGACCAGCCATCCAACGAGATCGTTGCAGAACTTGCGACAAATAGTATAAGAAACCATCGCACAAGATGCCCGCCTCTTTGGTAAAAATCGCAGATTTTCCTCTTTATGGTATCATCCTCTGACAAATAAATTTGCTTGAATGTAATTTTTTGGTATTGCTGTTTGCCCACTTTTCTTCTTCTTGTACCATGGTGTATATGTATCGCCCGCGTGCAAATAACCATAGTTGTTAATATCGCCGTGTCTTCGTCTTATCTGCCAGCTTCCATGCCCGGTTTGCCCTACATATAGGTGACGTACGTTACGCAATATGGCTTACGCCATCAGTACGTTCGCTTGCGTTCCATGAGCCTGCGCCAGTCTTGGGCAAGACATGGGAGTTAATTACGGCGATGGGCTTCTATTAGCTCATCAAGGTGGTTGTGTAGGCCGCGCCAGGATCCTTTCGGTCGATGCGAATATTAACCGTTACAGGGCCGCTTAGACAGCAGTGCGCAGTACGCTAACCTCATTTGCCCGTGTTCGTGTATGTTCTCTTGCCAAAATGCTGTAGAATATGTCTGCAGCAGCTAAAGCCCCTTTGTCACATCGATCGATCTCGTGTGGGCTAATAAGGAAGCGCTCTGACGTAAGAGAACATTTATGAATATCGGGCCGTGATCATTTGACGAAAACCAGGGTCATCTTGACGTACGAAGTTGGTTACTTGAAGATTTGGTACCACAAATCATTTCCTGCTACTAGGGAGAATTTTAGCTTGATATCTTCAACGCAAGCAATCAAAAATTTGAAGCGGCAGTCCTGCAGTGTTCGTGCTTTTACTAGAGTATGATGCCACCAAATTACTCCTATGGGACTAGCTCGATGCCGTCAAACCGAAGGTCTCAAACATTTTTTACTACAGTTGCTCACATGGTAGTATACGTAAAAACATGTCCTCAAACCAGTGCAATGTAAATATCTGGCGGAGGAAGGTGTACACCTCATTGCAAAATTTTACATTTTCGGAAACTAGAAATCTCGCTTGTTCATGACACAATTCAAGGTTGATGGTGTCTAATGGTAAGCTTTATTTTCTGTTCTGGAAACGCTTTTGTTTTAAATCCTTTTCTTGTACCTGAACCGTTTTCGGACATCAGCACTACATATATCTACGTACGTCCGCTAAAAAGTTGTGCAGCCCGAAACCAATACCGATTAGATGCTACCAACACTGAAGTGATGATAGCTAAACGAAACGTAAGCCGTTTTACGGCAGATCGAAAGGCAAAACAGGCTGCTGTGCTGGCGCATTGCAACAGATTTGTGCACAAGAACAGCAGTAGTAATTATAGGAGACCATGCGCTCACTACGGAACTTACACGTAGCTGTTCTTGCTTCCCGGTGGCATAACGAGTTGACTAATTCTTATTCAACGCACTCAACGTTTGCTTTACCTACCCTGTGTTCCTGATGTATTGCTGTTTGCGACATATACTACTCGACAGGTGCAGCAAATAAAAGATATGAAGTAACAGTTTTCGGGCAAAGTGTCAACGAGTCCAAATGTGAATACAGTGCGGGCGCTGTGTACAAAGCTATCCGCTGATTACATATTCACCAATATGACCAGAAGACTACACGGGTACAAATTCACTTTTAACTGGAGGCAGTTGCACGTTGAGAGGTAAAAAAAAAATCGGCAGATCCCACGGCTCGTGGGCATCGGTCTCATGCGAAGCAGTATATGCTGAATTTTTTCGCTGCGAGCCAAGCGTTACAAGGTGAATCAACGTGTTTTTGTAAGCGTAGCTAGTCTTGCGCACATCGTGAGCTAACCAAGAACGTCGACTACACTGGCGTTGAAACGGTAACTTATGGCATGACTTAACGTCAGCACTCACGTTAGAACGCAGACGTCAGTATATCGAAACGGAGTGCACTTTACGGTGCGGTGATGCGAATATAATACTCATGACGGCCAGCGCAAACGGAACGCGGATGAGACAGCCCTCGCCCGGCTGTGTTCTCGTCCGGGTTCCGTTTGCGCTGGCCGTCACGAGTATTTTTCAACTCGCCCAACTCGCTACCCTATTACAGTCGAATATCATACGTAACTTTCGTTAGCGTACTTCCGCGGGATCGAACAACGCTTGAATATAGCTTGCTAAATCATAGGAATACAAATGTAATGTTTGTTATACTGCTATAAAAGCGGAGCCAACACTGGAACCACAATTGACGTTAACCCGACATGACGCATGTATCATAGGAGTACATATGTAATGTTCATTTCGTTTTTACAAAATTAGATAGCTAGCACAGTAGCCACAATTTTACGCCTGGATAGGGTCTTTTTCCAAAGCCATTTCAAGACCTAGCGTGGCTCTGTGGTAGAATACTTGACTGTCACGCAGAATGCTTGTGCTCGTTTCCTGCTGGGATCCTGATTTTTAAATGGGAAGTGTTTCTTAGGGAACCTCAGGCACTTTGAGCGTTTCTATCTATATATCTATCTATCTAGCCGACGAGGATGTGGATCATCTGCTGCTCGACTGTCCCAAGCACATCACACATAGACAGCGACTTGAACAGGAACTCCACTCGCTGCACTCGGAGCGAACGTTCTCGTAGGCGAAAGTACTAGGCCCATGGTCATCTCGGATTAATCACAAAGTGATGAAAGTGCTTCAATATTGTTCTTTTTGAAGGCACTGATATTTGCGATGAATATTGAGCGGACTACATTGAAAGTGTGCACTGCGATTTTATGTGTGCTCTGTTCAAACGAGAATTTTTGAACTTACCTAGGACTGCATATATGCATGTATATATATTATTTTTGTTTCTTAATTTTCTATACCCTAGCAACCAACTGCAAAGGGGTAGTCGTCGCCAAGCAATGGAGACAACTCCTCCATTTATTTTTTATTTCAATAAAAAAAAGGTCGTGTTGCACGCTAGGGTCCGCATATCTTTCGCGCATGCACTTCACATAATCTTTCTTTGTATAAAGTTGTGTTTCTTTCAGAAGCTTAGTTGAAATTCAGCACTTGTTCTTGTCCTTTCCTTCCTGTGTATCTGCGTCTCAGTTTTTGCGCTGTTTATTATTATGCATTTTTGAAAGACGTAGCTTTATAATGTGGAAATGTGCACGTAATGTACGGTAAGAAGCACTCATTAGAACACCTCAGCGCTACTTGTCGCAGTACACAACAACTATCCTCTATATGGATAGTTGAATCCTTTATATGGATAGCGTACCTGTAAGCTTTAGAAGTGCACTAAGCTACATGTTCTACCTCTTTTCTCTGGAAACGAAATTCGTAAGCTTCGAGTATCTACGAGCACAAACTCACATTATCGAAAGGATTAATTCCTTGATATTATTATATAAAATACTTTAAAAGTTCTATTTCTATTATGTTTCGTCACAAATCCGCTCCCTGACGTTCGCTGGTACTCTCCATTAGGCTGAACAAGAGGGTAAACATAAAAAAAAAAGTCTGACAAAAGAATGCTCACGCGATGAAGCCTCAGCCATGCTTTCATGTCCACGTTTGGTTTCCGCTGAAAACGGTTCCTGCCATAAACGAACGAACGGATATCAAACGTTATTCAGAGGCTTCATTCACAAAGAAGCCACGCAGATGTAAAATATGGCAGCAATGCATCGATCGACGTTAACTTTTACATCCGCTTTAAGCCATTAGATCGTGCAGTGTGCATGAATTACTGCGGAAGGAAGTTTATTCTGCTTCAGTTGAACGAGCAGGAGAATCGGGTGCCTCCCGACATTGCGTCGACGGCGAAAGTGAAACTGGTTCTTACGCTACCGTCGAGATTATGAAGTCAGTGATATTGGCCTTAAAAATATAATGTCGAATATGACGCAAGAGTTGCACTATAGCGGTGCACTAGAGGCAAAAGTACATCGATTGGCTGTGTCTGTGCATCAGATTGCAGAACTGCGAGGATCAAGGCGTAAGTCCTCCTCATATCGAGTTGGCATAGCGTAAGGGCGCACGATGTTCCTTCGGTGGGGGCCGTGTACGGAAAAGGAAGCATACAGCTGCCACTACTGATATCGGGGAAGCCTCAGATATGAGACGTCTCCGCTACCTCGCAACGTCAATTCAGTGACAGCAACTACACAGAAAGTCAGTACAGAGTAAAAGAGGGAAGACAGACGCAAAATCCTCACGCAGCCCCTGCGGGCCAAAGAAAGTTTCTTGCATAATCTTTTAACATGCATGCGATGTCGTGCATTGGCGCGATTTCCCTCTTTTCTTTTCCCTTGCTATCTTCCGTCAAAGCATAGCTCGACATGTAAGTATCCTTTCCTTCGCAATGTGTTTATGTTGCATCTATTTGCGTGCGCCTGTCTTAAATCACCACTGATACCCTTACATTACCTTGCGTTGACGGCGCCGTTATTTTTCAGAAATCAGCTAGCTTGTGACTAGCGAGGCTTCTCTATCCCGCCTTGTGCTGCTCAGTCTCCCCAGCTGACTGGTCAAAGAGTGCCGACATCTACTTAAAGACACCATTGGTGCGATCTGCTGAAACGTACTTCTCTTGATCCCCTCTTGGACGGACCGAGAAACAATAAAAAGCCGGCCATAGAACTTGTTATCCTTGCACCGGAGGCTGGGATCTTCCCGCGACCGTAAATTAGGCTCTCACTGAGAAGCCCATTCAGAAAAAGGACCCTTAATTGGAGCCTAAAGGCAAGTCGGGCTCCGTTCATGTACGGAAATGTATTCGGGATTTTTGCTAGGGTAGTTCTTTTCTCTCCATTTTGTTTGTCTCTCACCTTTTGTACAAATTAATTACTCGCTAACGAAGATCTCTACTGCCATCTGAAGTAAAATGTGACACCAGCAGCCGCCACACATAAAAAAACCTTATGAGGTTTGTTACGTGTTGCGGTCATTGCTTACGCTGCTAACGTGAAACACACTCTAAGAAAAAAAAGAGTCAAAAGAGGGTCATGGAACCGTGACTCTCTTCGGGCGTCCATGTGACCCCTTTTGGAAGGTACAGGCAGAGAAAAAGAGTTAGCAGTTCGGAAGGAGTCACTGGACGCTCCTGAATGGCGTTTCGATTGGCTTCCGTCATGAAAGAGCCGCCGTATACGCCATACATATCGCGCGCTCGCCCTTTGGCGCCGTTGTGGCGCGTTGCTCGCCAACGGAGACGCGGTTGGCGCCGGGGTGACGCGCCGCTTCTGCCTTCTCTCTCAGTCGTCTCAGCCAGTCTCAGCCTCCTCGTCTATGCTATTGGAAAGCGTTGCGTTGGTTGCGCGTGTTTCATGTCTTGAAGTTTCATTGGTTTCATCAGTTCATGTTCATGCGCGTTTTCGATGGTGTTGACGCCGGCTCCGCGCACGAAGTGACGCTTGCAGGGCGGAATATTCATGGAGCTGCGGATACGGACAACGGGCGCCAGTTAACGGTGAGTGTACTGCTTTCGTAGGCACTAATTATACAGCTTTAGCTGGGCGTCTGCAGCAGCTCTGCGGAAGTTATCTGCCAGCCATTTCCAACATGAGCCCGTGTCCGCGGGGCTGTTGCGGATGCCCAACTAATGCTGTCGGTTAACGAGTTGCCACCGTTATGCGCGTTGCTGTACAAGCTCCCATAAAGTGAGCGATGCAAACAATTATCAAGGGTCATTTCTTGCTGATCGCACGTTGTGTCTGCACTACTGAAGGCGCAAGATGTCGTTTTGAGATGCACTTAAGTCTACTTCATAATAACATTTCCATCGACCTTGAGTGTGCTGCGTGCTTCCGCGCGTGGGAACGTGAAAAAAAAAAAAAAACGTCTTTGTACAGAACGCTCAGACGCACTATATATAATGGTTTTTGTTGGCTTAAAGACGGTAGCTTGAGGTGCAGATATAGTACGGTGGCTTCCAGAACGTGTGCGGTAGTCATTCAAGTTGGACACGCCTCGCCGGTAAGGCGAAAATGCTAGACTTTCGACGGCGCCCGTTGTTGCGGCCGTCGCCGTGCACTTTTTTCCTTCGTTTCTATTTGCTGTTTTCATGGTTTGCCAACATCTACTATGACGTTATAACGGAATCAAGGGAGTGTACGTGATTGTGGGAGTTATGTGTGCTAATTCTAGCATATGACATGTCTGATCTCGACGTAGACGGCGTCCGCACGCGCTGGGTGTCGTTCGGGCCCTCGTACTCGCATTTGTTTGAGTATGGGTTACGTTTGTAAAACATGCGGTCAGTAACCGCTCACGGCGTGCCCCTGACTGCCGGAGGATGTGTTTGGGTGTCGGGGTAAGCCGGCGCAAAACCGTGTTTATTCTGAAACCAAATTTTGAAGCGATTTCTCAGAAAAAAAGTGCTTTCATTCGTGTATAGCCAGTGCCTATTGCGAGACGAGGTTCCCGCTGCGTTTTACGTGAAAATTTGTTTTCGTTCCTTCATTGTGTCTATGTGAACCACTTATTTTGTAGGTTTTGCAAACCATTACTGCAATTTCATTTTCTCATCATAATATCACGTTCTGCTTTTCAGATACCGTTGTTCACGGTGCTCACGCTGAACAGGAGCGACAACCTAGCAAGCCACAAGTCTGAGACCTCCAGCCGTCACCACTTTTTGATTTATTCTTAATCATAAGGAATAAAGATTGAAACATGATGCCCATTTCTGCAGATTATTTTGCACTATATGACACTATGCACATCAGTCCCACATTTTAGTTGGCTATACTCATAGAAGCATGTAAACGAGGAATACCCAAACTTCTTAATTGGAAATCACAGACCATCTTTTCGCGCTTTCTATATAACTTTGCTGGAAAATATGTGTTGTTTTGACGAGTTTTATTAAAATAATGCTAAAACTGAACTATTATTTTTTTACAGTCGCTGGGCAGAACGGCAAGTATTACTGGACTTGCTTAAAATGAATACTCCACTATTTTCAACAGTAGTCGCGCAAAAGTAGAGCAAGGGTCAAAGGAGTAGCTTAAAATACTTGTGGAGTCGCTTGACGCTTCGGTGTGGGTCACTTGAACCCCGTAGGAGTGTTACCGGCAAAAGTCGTCTGACTCCCTATAAGTGGTAACGTGATCCTTCGGATGAGAGTCTTTCCACTCTTCCTAGAGGGTCGGGGGACTCTCCTAGAGCGAGCCGACCCTGACCCACCAAGAGAGTCACCGTGACTATTTAAAGAGAGTCCTATACGTGGCAAGTCAGAACTTTCCGAAAAGAGTCACGCATACTCTTTTTTTTTCTTAGAGTGCATTTGCTTGTGCACAGTCTGTCGCAAAAGTAAAAACGGCCACTGCTAAAGCCATCGGAGTATGTCATCACTTATTGATTATAGTGGCAATGAAGGATGGCTTCGCGGGTGCTCTTCCGCAGCGAAAAAACCTCCATAAGGTCAAGAGAACTTTGGACGACTCCGGACCACTGACATCTTATGGCTAGGGTCGTGTCAGGAGGTCTCCGCTATGCAGCGCTGATGCCTTACAAAAAAATGTGATAATTCCTCCGGGAAACCTAATTTAAAGGCTGCTTACATATTAAGGACATTAAGAAGAAATAAATAATGCGCAAGCAGAAGACTTTATGACAAAAGAAAGCTTTCGCTTTCACGAATGACCATGTACTAATTTCAGCGCTATCATTTTCTTCTTCTCCTGCGCCACTCTCATATGACGTGTCCACGTTTTTTTTTTTTTTTCCAGTCGACCCCACCACGGGAATCTTCCAGGGCAGTAAAAACTCGAGGCACATTTCTCGAGTGTCCCCCTCGAGGACTGTGTTCTTTTAACTGGTCGCCGTGCCCGTCCGGTAGATTAAAAAAATTAGGCCCTCTCCTCATCGGTTAACATCGTGAAGCCTATGTGTGCCATTAGGAAGTTTCGAAATGCACGTGGCGATGCAAACAAAGTAAACGGAAAGTTACCGGTGTCACCTATTCGTGCTTTCGGCGTGGACCCGGGGATGTCAGTACGGCGAGATGAAGCACCTCTGCTGACCAGTGGCGTATGAGAAATATTTTTCGGGCGGGGGGAGGGGGGTGGGCACGCCGCTTGATCTGACGTGGGGTCCGGGCAGGTAAGTGGGGCCGAGTATCATTTTGTGCTTTGTATCCCACGGCAGAAAAAAATTTCCGAGGGGGGGGGAGGGGACATGGGCCCTGTGTGCCCCCCCCCCCCTGGCTACGCCACTGCTGCTGACACAAAATTGTTCTTGTCGATCGCAAAATGTCTTTCTTGTTTTAAATGCAGACACGGAACTATGCTTCCGTCACGTGGTCCGACGATTTGAACGAAGCACGGGAATCACATTTCCTGTGTCATCATTCCCCCAATGCCCGCGAGAAAGGTTTGGAGAGGAAGTACTGATTTAAATAGATGGAAACCGAGAAATCGTCTCGCTGGGCACTCGTTGAAGAAATCTTGGGGAAGTTGCTTTCGAAACGAAACAGGTTACCTCTACCTAAAACGTGTAGTATTTCTTTTTTTACGTCTTCATTATATTCTCTTATTTAACAGAAATTGTCAAAAAAAAAACAAAAAACAAAGCAGGAACAGAAAGACGGCGCCACGTTATGCTGCATCGATCAGGAGGAAGATCTAGATGCCACAATTAACAGCATTTCTTCAGAGAAAACACAACAGAAATCAGTAAACGAGGGTTTTAGGCTTTTGCGCGTCTCTGTGAGTGAATGTCAAGCTTAACGTCCCGCGAAATCGAGCGGAGTTGCCGACAGGAGCACGTTGAGTATCGATTGCTCCTGGGTCGTCTGCTAGCCATCAATGTATACATCTGACTGTTCTATGGCCGATCCGCACTCAAAATGACAATCCGGCCCGTTTTCGATCACTGACTTCAGCGTTCGGGCTTCGGCTCCCGTGTTTGCGTTATAGCGCAATATATGTATACAGCATGTTGCGCGTGTTCGGTTGTCAAGCCTGTTCCGTCGATTCAGTTCCGTTGTTCGGAGTTCTAAGTGCGTGAAAAACGACCAGGGATGCCATTTAAGTAAATTAAGTGATCGTTACAGGCAACAACCTTTGATTAAATTAGATTAGAAGTTTTTAGCAGCTGCTGTATAAGCGCGTTGCAAGTACTTAAAATTTCAAAAAAGAGATAGAAAGGTGGAGAGCACGAGGAAAAAAAAATTCACAGCATATCCACGGGTGAATGATGAAGAGCTTGGGCGAAGCTCCTGAAGCAATCATGGTTACACCGTGAAATCTTCCGTGGTTTCGCCCAAGAGTAATCACATCGATAGCCCAGTACATCATCAAAGACGTGACAAACACTGTATATATTTATACAAGAAATTTTATTAATCGTAAGTGGTAGCTAGACGTGGCTTCCGTTTCCCCTTCATTATAACGGTTTTATGGTCGGTGAAGTGATGGATCGGTGATGGGTCGCAGTGGGATGTTTGCAAAGACGAAGTAGTGGGCAGTTTGCAAAGGTGGCGTCCGTTCCCCCTTCATTATAACGGCTTTATGGTCGGTGAAGTAATGGATCAGTGATGGATCGTAGTCGGATGTTTGCAAAGACGAAGTAGTGGGCAGTTTGCAAAGGATCGGTGATGGGTCGTAGTGGGATGTGTTGCGTTCCGCTCCCAGGAACTCGGTCGGGACGGGCGCACTCGCGCCCCAGTGGCGGTGTTACGTGACACCAGCTTCGCGGGCTCCGTTCTAGATTTATCGGCGTTTCGGCCCGGGATGCCTGCACGCCATTTCCTCGCACCCCGCGAGACTGAGACCGCCGCGTCGGTCGTGAAACTGACGGTGCAGACCACGGCTCTTTCTCCGAATGGTTACGGAGAAGTGTTTGCCTCTCCTCGCGCCTCTTCCTGTCGACCGAGTGCCGCTGTGTTCGGGCCCTTTGATCTCAGGGGCTGGCGTCTGGAAGCCGCGGCCTGGTCACGTGGTCGTCATCGTCTTGGAGGGGGAGAGCGTCGACGAGACGACGAGAGTCGACCTCCGGCAGCCAAGGAGAGAAGCTGCTCGGAAAATCGCTTGGATACTCAATCGGGCCTGGGGCCCTTTGTTTCTAATCGCGTAGTTTAATAAAGACCCTTATATAACCTTTAGCGGAGTCTGCAGTCTGATAAATCCCCAACAGATGTTTGCAAAGACGAAGTAGTGGGCAGTTTGCAAAGGTGGTTACGCCGGACAACGGAGACGTGACAAGGTTAGACTGAAAGGAGCTTCGCCCCTAAAAGCGCATGCGCGACGGTGATATGAAAATATTGGCAGATCGTACAGTTTATTTTTTATGCAACATATTTTATTCCCTACGTTAATAAATCGACGTTTTCTGACACGTTCATGGCCGTCTGAAAGTATGCTGAGCGGAATTGGCGTAATCATACTAACGTAAATAAATACAACGCTTTCACGTCGGAAAGTCGTAATGTGATGTTTTGCACTAGAATAGTATACATCACTCACAACGGTCGACTCCTGATAAGGCGTGGTGCGATCATTGTACTAAAAAAAAAAACTCATAGGTGTCTTATGCATTTGCCTAAGATTACTCGAAGGCGAAAGCCTTTTTCTTCAGTCGATGTATTGTTCCTCCCCCGCCTCCCTCCGAAAGCTTTCTGGACCTAACGTGGTATTGTACTGCCTCCAGGATCGGAGGCGTTACAAGCTTGTACACCTCACCTGCTTTTGCACTGCCTCCGTGATCACCACCGATCACGGAGACAGTGCAAAGCGAAACGTCATGTGACGTCACATTATGGGCCGTCATTATGACGTCATAAAAACGTCACATTTCGGCGATCTGTGACGTCATGATGGAGTCATATGGGGATGCCATCATGTGATGATTTTTGTATCACTCGCATGGACGCCGCCGACGGTCAATTTTCGCGGTTAATGAGAAATCCAAGGCTTTAGCCTTTAAAATATTGTTACGGAGATATGAAGTGAAGGAAGACGAAGAGCCGGAGAAGCTGACAAGCGCGCGCGTGTGCTGGTCAGCCATCGTGACTCTTGTTACTGTTGTTTCCTGTAAATACATATTGTAGTATATATGCTCAAACAACCCCGTAACATATTGGTGGGAGGTGCTGGGCACTACAACAGGCAACGGAGCTCCGAGCGGACGTCGAATCGCTTTCCCAACCATGACTAACGTTGAGCCCTCCGCAGAAGCGTCACCATCTCCATCACTATACCAATAGTCAATCTTGTTACAGCGTGGTATAGAATAGCGATAATCAGCCAAATGGGCCAAAAGGATGATGGGAAAGAGAGCTCTTCCGCCTCTTCGTGGTCGCTTTCGCCGATATTTCCTACCGCTTACCAAGCTGTACTATCGGTGTCAAATTAAACACAAACAGCGGAGCGCGTTGCCCAAACATTAGGAACTGTAGAGTGCAGGCCGTCCTCTCATCACCACTGACAGGTGCGCACACCGATTATGCAGCACTGCGCGATCGAAAGCATTAATGTGGTTCACGAGCGACAAACCGCATGAGCGTATCTATCTTTAATCGTAAGGGTGCGAACTGTACCACGCGCACCACTGCTGGTGTTTAATACGGCGGTGATAGTACGTGCAACAAGTTTTAATATCCACCCAACTCGCCCAATCCACGTTAGTTGTCCGCGATAACCCTCTGGTCGGTGAACTTATCAATCTTATTTTGTCGTTAAACGTTTTTTGTACACAGGTACACATGACTACAATTGGGAGTGAAGTGTGAATTTTCGTTCAACTCAAGTCCATTTACGCAATGCTATTTTTTGCAAATAAGCCCTAAAATTGATCGCGCTTCGCTTCCAAAGCAGCGTAGACTCTAGTTAACTCACATGGCGAGACGTTGGCGGTTTCACGTAAGATACATCAATGACATCCAACCCAGTGAGTTACGCTACTAAAATAACAGAGAGCTGAGCTAGTTGGTACGTATTCAATCTAAAAAGAGACAGGGCGTGCAAACACGGACACAAGAAAGAGGTCAGGACACCACAAACGCCGACTAACAACTGAAGCGACGCACACCGGCTGAAAAGAAAGAAGGCACGAAAACTTATCTGCGCATGCCCATGCAACAGGCGAACCTATCAATCCGGCATGCGTGGCGGTCTACGTGGAAGATAACTGTTAAGGCATTTAATTTCATCCTTATGCAAGTTAATCGACGGTTGGCTCACGCATGCGCTACCACTATTCTCGATATGCCATGCTTCAATCATCAGGCGCGTTTCTTCATTTCTATGCCGGTACAACACTGCGCATTCATCGAATTTTGGCGTGCACTTACAATTTCGACAATGTAAAGATAGATTAGAAGGTGAGCCTCCTGTTAGCGATCTCTTATGTTCCAACAATCTCTGGTTAATGCATCGGCCCGTGTTTGCACGCCTTTTTAGAATGATTACGCTACTAACTCGAGGGCATGATCCTGACGGCGATGGCTGTGGATATATAGAAGATGTGTTAAATGTAAACGTCTTTTAACCTCCCGTAATGCTGGCAGACATCTATAGAACTATCCCTGGAAGAAAACACAGCTAGCAGTCGAGGAGCGCCGTGCGACGCGACTGAACTATAACGAAAGTGCTGCTGTTCAATCCAGAGCCTAGACGACGCCACAAGCCGAATCACCCCCCCCCCCATTGCGTCACCGGAGCGCCGTTCGCAGCGCCACCATCGGTGGCGCACGAGGCGAATAGTGTCACAGAAATTAAGAGTTCTCCGCAGTGGAACGAAATGCCTTCACAGTAGTGCCTAACGCCATAGGTGCATTTATTTCAATACTTCCCGTGTATTTGGGTAACTGCATACGTGTCAGTCAAAGATGACAGGTGTGCCATTCATTTGTATTTGCGTGCATACTATTTTGCATATATGTACATATGGTGTGCTGCACAGGGCTGGGCGAAGATACTTTGAAATTGTATCGCGATACAAGATACTCAGGCAAAAAGTATTTGAGATACAGATACAAGATACTACTGCAATAATTGTATCCGATACGATACCTGCCAATTGTATCTTAAGATACTTCGATACATTCGCAAATTTGTTATTATAGATCCATATAATGTAGCAGCAAACGCCAATGAACAAAAATGTCGGCTTGAAATTTATTGACTGTGACCAACCTTGTTTCATTTGAATGAAATGTATGTTAATATCTTAAAAGTTTTGTCCTTCTTGCTCAAAGTACATGATAGCTCAATTCCGAAATAACTTTCTGGGGTTTGTTTGAGCTGCTTAACAGGACAGCTCTTTATAAACTTCGCTGATAGCGGTTCTTGCTTGTTTTTTTTGCAATTGATGGGAGTCGCTGCCCTGCTTGCCGACCAGCTAGCGGGTTGCCATCTATTCACAAGAATTTCAATAAGAAGCCTTGTCACGATGGTGCAAATACCGGCGTGGACATTGACCTTGTCCGTAAGCCACCGCTACGCAATACTGGATCTCCGGACAGGTGTACTGCAGCAACAAAGCTGGTAGCGACATTTTTTATGACGCATAGTGTATACGTAGAGGATATAAAACAGAAATGGCTGTTTATATTCTACGTATCTTCTAGTGTAAAGCGTTCGTTATCAATATACTCACTAACGTGCAATTTTGAACATTTTATCTTCAACGAAAGAACATGTGCAACCAGGAAACGTCTCAGACGTATTGTATTGTCACGTGGTATAGTGTCGAATATGAAGGCGGCAGTCAAACTGTAGAAAACGAAACTCTTTACTGAGCTAACTTGCGCAAAAAAAAAAGAAACTAAGTTACTGAAATCACAAGCAAAGCACGCTGCGCGGTGATAGCGGCGATCACATTCGTCGGTCGTAGGTAATCTGATCATCGGCCGAACGCGTCGTCTTTCATACATCAGGGATCAAAGCTTCCAGCGTTATCTCTGAAGCTCGTGCAAGCTCCCGATTAAACTAGACTACTAGCGTCCTGCGCGTAATTTTAACAGAACAATTGGAAAAAATTGCGAAGCTTCCGAAACATTGCGGCGCAACTTGTGCTGAGTGGTCCTAACAGCTATTTTGCGGTTTAGGCCCAATCACACCAAAATAAATAAATAAATAAATAAGAGCGCATGGCAGTATAGTTGCACAAAGCGTCGCAGGACACCGCCGCTATTCGCGCTATTGCCACTTACAGCTCCGATGATCTGGCGACTATAGCAATAGTAAAAAAAACAAAAAAAACCAGGGAGGCCTGAAAAAGGGGAAAAAAAGAAATTATAAGTAAAATAGACAGGGGGTTCTGTATCAAAGATTCACAGTGAATAAGTATAGAAACCCGATGCAGGCGGGACCACTATTAGCTATGCCAATTACGGATGAAGTATCGTCAGCTTACCTGTTAAGGTAAGACAATAGAAAATTAATTGCCTACGCAAAATTGCCTGAATATACTAGTTAGGACGCTCATGAGAAAGACGGTGCATTTGGTATAAATGTTTCTCGAATCCCCCATCTAACATTTATAAGAAAGCCCCTAATAATTTCCATTATTTTAATGAGAACTCAATTTCACTATTTTATTAAGCGGTAAAGTAGAATGGTTTGTACTGTATACTCAAAGCCCGCCGCGGTGGCCTAATGGTTATGGTGCTCGACTACTGAACCAGAGGTCACAGGAACGAATTCTGGCCGCGGCGGACGAATTTTTGATGGAGGCAAAGATCCTTGAGGCCAGTGCATTTGTGTTTAGCTGTACGTTTAAAAACCCCAGGTGGTCGAAATTTCCGACGCCCTCCACCACGGCGTCGCTCATAATCATAACGTGATTTGGGGACGTTAAACCCCAAAATATTATTATTACTGTATACTCAAGGCACGTCCACATAACTATATATTTGTTTTCGAAATCTCCTTGGCAGAAGAGTAAATTCAAGTGAAGTATAAATGTGTAAACAGTAGCAAATATAACGCAGACATTTAAAAGTAGCAACAAAGCAGAGAGAGTCTTTTGGCAGCCCTTTACAAAAGAGATATTGCAGCGACAACACCGGAAAAAACAATAGAGACCAAGGTAATGTATCATCTCCGAAAGAAGCGCAGATAAGAGAGCTTTTGTGCTAACAATCAAATTATGATTTCAAAAACTCTTTGAAAAAAAGATAGCAGGAAGAAAAAGATACGGTACACCGAGATATCTTTTGCTAGGTAAAGGCTTGTTCTAATAGATCGAGCATCGGTATCGGTGGAGCAATAGATCTTAGAACATTATCTGCATATGAGCCAATGTCATCGTATGTAAGGCAAACTTACATCCACGAAGTCCTTCAAGTCGCTAGTGTGTGAAATCCATGAGACGCGAAGCAACTCCGTTCTTGAATTCTTCAGATTTCGTAACGAAGCACCACGCAAGAGAATCAATAACGACACGAAAGCGGCATAAGAATTTCCGTGACAGACGCTGCGCTCATTAGAGTACGCGGCGCAGGACCGTGGCTAAGAGAAAGTGTCATGGAACTGACAGAAATAAAACGAAAAAAAAAATCGAGAAAACAAGAACTACGTGGGCTGGGTGTAGACGTTCGCGCCCGTGTTTGTGTCGAGACTGCGCGAGCGCTGCCACTTGACTCTGTTCCACCAACAGGGACGCGCAGACCTCATCACCTGCCCTCACTAGAGGAGCTGGCAGAAAGATAAATGTATGTCGCTGCCCTTAGTTTTATTCAGGTGGCTTAGTGGCGCCAGTACCAGCTTCAGAATCGGAGTTCAGCCAGCGATAATTGTTTCGCACGGTGGTGTTGCGATAGCAGTATCCTGTATCTTAAGATACACGATGCATTATTGAATGTATCTGAAATACAGATACAGATGCAAGATATCCAAAGAGTATCTAAGATAGTATCTAAGATACATGTATCTTCGATACTGCCCGATACCTTCTTGCATTGGCATTTTTCTTTTTTTCGCCGCCAACGCTTAATTAAGCCTTAGAGTCCATTCGTGATGCTAACTGCGAGATCCGCTGCTCGAGACGGCTGTCGCGTTCTCCAACTCGTTTAAACGTCTAAAAGTGAATGGACCATCTGCAATGTGCCATCCTTTCTCAAAAACAGAATAGCAGTTCTCCTGCTTAGCGCTTTTAAGAAACCAATATGCTTAGGTCGATTATTAAAATACGGAGTACAAATGCTCTCCTTTGTTACCCATTGCTGTTCTTGGCATTCTTGACACGCGGGATCTAACTCTGAAGTATGCATTTTTTATTCCTCCCGCTCTTCCCGCTCGCGAGATCCCAAACGAACTAATTAGGAAAGCGTTCCAAGGAACTGCGAACTCCACTCACTCCAGGCGAGACGGTAATTAGGCCGCCAGCCGCCTGCCCAAAATGGCACGCCAAATGAATGGTCAGCAAGCAAGCTAACGCACAATGTCCCTCTACGAGGTAGAGCATTTCTACAGACTCTCTGGGACTATGTTTTTCTTTGCGCCCGTCCCCGGACGGCAGACTGCGGGCGCGGTGGAGAAATGATCATGGCGAACAAGTTACGCCCGGGATAGGGGGCTCACAGCTCATGCTTCCGTATTGTCTTAATTGTTTTTCACGACACGCTTAAGAAGTTTCCTCGCAACTTCGCACGTTACAGGCGCTGACGATGTGGAATCGTTGAGAATAGAGGCTGCCCTTCGTCGAACTGGTCATTATCTACGTGTGACCTATATCATTGCGATGCCGGGTAAATTATCTGCAGAGATCGTTAACACATTTATGATTACTCAGAGTTCGCTATCTTTTTAGACTATTACCACATCCGATCATATATAATCAGCTTTTAACGACTTTATCGTTCCATTTAACTTCAGAGCATATTACTGACTTGTAAGAAGCATTTTTTTTGCTGGTTAAGCTTTCAGTAGGCTTAGTGATTACATACGCTTCGAGTGAATGCGAAATTAAAAAAAAAAGAAATGGCGGTTGCCGCTAAGTGCTCTTTCTAACAGCTAAACGGGGGAAAGAAAACGTGGATATCTTCCACGCAAGCTAACGCGTCTATGGCTAATGAAAGGGCCACCTTTTTTGTTAATAATATCGAAAACGATTTACAACCAGTAAATAATTCATCTCAATATCTGCTATGAGCGCAGATATCATAAGCGGAATGGTCACCTTTGGCATCCCCCTCTCTCATTCTTCTCTTTTCTGTCTCCCCTCACCCCTTCCCCAGTGCAGGGTAGCAAACCGGATATTTGTCTTCTGATTAGCATACCTGTCTTTCCTCATTACATTTATCTCTCTCTCATCTCTCTCTCTCTCTTCTTAATGGGCACCATCTACCACAATCTTGGTCCCGGACACCAAGGCGTCAAGTTGTTCCTTCGGCTGCGCTTAGAAGGCCCCGTGGAGCGGAAGCATGCTGATGACAAACGCCCAACGATATTCAACGATATCCAACCATCTTTGGGACTTCCATTTCATTAAACTGCCGTGGGTGCTCATGCACTCATAGCGGTAAAGTGAGGACGCAATGCCCAATCATCTTCCCGCACAATTTCTCATTGGCGCTTACTGGTGAAAGCACTTACTGGTACATGACATTAAAAATGATCCCCATACACTCGAGCAATGTTCGCTGAAACTTGATCATTTTCCTCGCCTTGCAGTTTATAAGATGAGACAGGAGATATGGTTTTTATCTTTAACACTTTATTTTGTTGGGCCCGCCTTTTGACAAGGAAACAAGTGCTTTCGTAACGGCCTGTTGGACTCGGGCGCCGGGGATGACGGTACTGCGAACGGCGATTTTATGACATCAGCAGGAAGAATAAATAGGTTTAGACCCCTTTATCCTTAATGTACCTGTTGTATCCCCACCGCCATCATGGTCAGAGACGTGATCTCATCGCACGCATTGGTCTAGTGTGGTATCGAAACACATTGAGTTATGGTGAACGTTGTCCAATAACATCAGGCCTGCGCGGAACACGCAGCAGAGTCACAGCGCAAGCTACCTTCATAGAGACCGTTGTAAACTCTCTTAGGGTGACAACCGCAAGTGCAGTGGCGATGTGCCTACTACGCCATTATTGACTGTTTTGCGAAGTAGCGAAGCAGCGAATTACCGATTACGCGTCTCTAAGGTACTGCGCGCACCTACGTAGCTGCAAACTTTGTTGATGTTGTGGCTGATGGTGATGATGGTCCTGAAGAATTATGGCTGAGCCTTTCGTAATGGGTGGGAAGCCTTAAGCCAACCACTCATTACGCACTTAACATGGTGTGACGCGTAGTGCGATGCCACTCTTCTGCCACGCAGTAAGATATTACATCTGTTAACGCGATCCCTCGCCCGACGTAGCACCTCTATAGGGTATTTTATAGGAGCACAGGAGTGGCTCTGTGGTAGTGTACTTGACTGCCGCGCAGAATGCCTGGGTTCGGTTCTGGCTTGGGCCCTCTTTCTCTCTCTCTCTCTCTTTCATTGTTCGCGATAGCTGAGACGGACACCGGCAGCGGCGGTGCCGGACAGCATCGCTACTAAAATCGGCTGTTGTTGTGAGCTCTTAACAGCTTCCGCAGTAAAAAAGTAGGCACGATTAATCCTGGCGCTCATTCGCGTAAATTCCCGTCGAATAAGCAGTATTTGAGTTCAACGCAAATTTACACTTTGCTAATGATTGTAGTTCTGTGGTGCTCTGTTGGTCCACGATTATTGAAAAAAAAAAATCACTAACAATAGGTTTATCTCTAACATTGTTCGCATCTCATTCCGCACGGTTCACGTTCGACAAGTGTGTTTTCCACTGTTTCCTAGCAAATAAATCTCATTACCACTTTTCAGTAGATGAAAGCTTCATGTTTATTTAGGCAGTCATGATGACACTATTCCTGTTCAACGCCTTTTGATAGCAACCGCGGACGATTAAGAAAGCTTTGAGTTGTTTACGTAATATAGGAGGGTGATTCCACGTAAGATCGAACAAACGATGGCTGGTCGACCTCTCAAATTTATTTCAAAATTTTATATATTATTGCCTGATGAGTGGAAAGAAGAGATCCGCAATTTGTTTTGCCGCCAAAAATTTTTTCGAACCACAGGGAATCAATAATGACGAAGAGGTGGAGTGGAGCGCTCATCCGCTCTGCTGTTTTGGCCAACTTTCGTTATGAATTGCACAAAATATATTAAAGTTAGGTAGCTGAAATTTATTTACCTAAATATAAGCATGTTTTCGCTTCTGCTCAGGTATTTTTAGTTTTTATGTGTAGTGTAGATGTTTTTATAAAAAACCTCAAAAATGGCCCAATCGGCAAATTTTTTTTTACTTTGAAGGTCTTTATCTCAAAAATGCCTTGGAGCAGAGGTACGAAAATTCCGCATTACGTTCTTCGCATGCGTATCTACCAAACTGCCAAATCTTGTATTTATATGGCTCTTCAGTAAAGACATATGATCGGGCTAAGTTCAAGAAAACACCGAACAATGAAAACTTCTGACAATTAAAAAAAAAACCATTTTTTAAATTTCTTAAACTTTGTCCACTTATTCTCCTCCTCATCAGCTTTCACAATCATTAAACCATGTTGCATAATGTCGTTGCACTAATAGTTACGGACCCTCCAATGAGACCCTTAGGCAAGGATGGGCAATTCCGACTTCTTGCCTAGCAAGTGTATAAAATGCAGGGAGGATTGAATTTCTTTTTATTAAAAGGTCAGCAGGTACCTAAAAAGGTGTCGCCGGCACTGAAGACGTTAATTTTGAAATTATTTCGTCACTGCAGCGGCCACGACCGCGGAGCTACCGAGTAGGCGCGCGCGCACCCGAGATGCTCGTTGTAAGAGACGGCGCAGTGAGAGCTCGTTCTCGCGTCCTCAGACCGATTGAGTTCGAAACAGCAACACCTCTCGGGTGACTTGAACGCACGTGCACTGGAGCTTCGCTATTCTATCCGCCCTCTGTTCGCATCTCAGCTAGGCGCTGATAACACGGCGGAGATAGAAGCTAGATGAAAACTCTATAAGGGAGCTATGAGCGCTCGCTTCACGCACGCTGCTGCCACAGAAACTGCGCTGCGCCAGTTGCGATCAGTGGAAAGCATGAACGTGGCGCTCCAGTGGCAAAGCAAAATATGGATTGTCAAAGGAAAGAAAAGCAAAACTATCGGTAACCGGATGCGCTTGTCTATATTAGATGTCGGCAGCAGACGGCGTGAACTGGCCGCGCGTTCGGTGCGCTGTTCACACTTCATTCGGCGCGGATAGTTCTTGTGCTTTGCTCTTACTCTACTCCTGCTGTGCGTCTCATGATGAGAAAGTATAGCTCTGAATGAGTCTATTGTGGAGACTACCTTTCGAAGCACAAGAAGCTTAAAGGAGTACTGACACGAATTTAAAAAAATTTTGGATTGTTGCTCTAAATAAAAATACTGGTGTCGAGAAACGTAAAACGACTATTGTGGTGCCTGGGAATGCATCCTATATATTTTAATTAGCGCCACCTTAAAAAGACACTTTCGGTTTCGATATCGAGGGGGTGGCTTCTCAGTGTCGTTTCATAGCAGTGTGACGTCACGGAGATACAGAAATACGCGACGTACTAGCGGGAAATCCGTCATCTGCTCGTGGTGCAATAGACAACGATGAGTGAATTGTCGTCCAGTGACCCTGACAGTGATTTCTACGATTTAGGCTGCATGCAGGACGCAGAACTCGTGAACTCGGAGGAACTGTCTTGACTAGTCGGGATAATGTCCTTGCAGTGTGGCTGGCTTGCAAATGCTCAGCGACGAATACTTCAAAGTCAAATTAAAATATCTTATACGTGTTCTCCGACTCCAGTGTGTGGACAGCGTGGACACTGCATACCAATGAAGCAAAAAATGTCCCTTTTGCGATGTCTCAAAATCGTGTCAGTACTCCTTTAATTATTGCAATGAAGCCAAAATTTCGCAGAGTTACCGATCTAGACATAAATGCTTTGAAGGAACGTTTAACGCCCGAAAGATCAGTGACTGTCAGTGAGACGGACTACTTGTGCTACGCGTGCTTTTGCTACCACTTCACGGAAGATCTTCACGGAACGCACAGTTTAACGATGACATTCTTATGCCCCCTGAAAAAGAAATCGACGCAATTAACCAGATCACTGCGACTACCGGTGCACGTGCGTTCAAGTCACCCGAGAGGTGTTGCTGTTTCGAACTCAGTCGGTCTGAGGACGCGAAAACGAGCTCTCACTGCGCCGTCTCTTACAAAGAGTATCTCGGGTGCGCGCGCGCCTACTCGGTAGCTCCGCGCTCGTGGCCGCTGCAGTGACCAAATAATTTCAAAATTAACGTCTTCAGTGCCGGCGACACCTTTTTAGGTACCTGCTGACCTTTTAATAAAAAAGAAATTCAATCCTGCCTGCATTTTATACACTTGCTGGGCAAGAAGTCGGAATTGCCCATCCTTGCCTAAGGGTCTCATTGGAGGGGCCGTAACTATTAGTGCAACGACATTATGCAACATGTTTTTAATGATTGTGAAAGCTGATGTGGAGGAGAATAAGTGGACAAAGTTTAAGAAATTTAAAAAAATGGTTTTTTTTTCATTGTCGTCAGAAGTTTTCATTGTTTGGTGTTTTCTTGAACTTAGCCCGATCATATGTCTTTACTGAAGAGCTATATAAATACAAGATTTGGCAGTTTGGTAGATACGCATGCGAAGAACGTAATGCGGAATTTTCGTACCTCTGCTACAAGGCATTTTTGAGATAAAGACCTTCAAAGTAAAGAAAATTTTGCCGATTGGGCCATTTTCGAGGTTTTTTATAAAAACATCTACACTACACATAAAAACTAAAAATACTTGAGCAGGAGCAAAAACATGCATATATTTAGGTAAATAAATTTCAGCTACCTAACTTTAATATATTTTGTGCAATTCATAACGAAAGTTGGCCAAAACAGCAGAGCGGATGAGCGCTCCACTCCACCTCTTCGTCATTAATGATTTGCTGTGGTTCGAAAAAATTTTTGGCGGCAAAACAAATTGCGGATCTCTTCTTTCCACTCATCAGGCAATAATATATAAAATTTTGAAATAAATTTGAGAGGTCGACCAGCCATCGTTTGTTCGATCTTACGTGGAATCACCCAGGAGTGAAGCTGTATTATAAAAAAAATGGGGCAGCTACGCACTAGTAGTGCGACGACTGAGGAAGCAACAAAGCTGGGGGGCGTTACCCTCCTCATTTCCATCCTCCTCACCCTTACTTTCCTTCCCCCCCCCCCCCCTTGCTATACTATACTATACAAGATTATGCTATCCATGTCTAAGCTTGCTCTCCCTTTTTTATTCTTTTTTCTTGTGTGTGTTTCTTTCTATTTCTTTCTATCCCTTTCTCTCTCTGTTAATTTCTCTCACTTCCTTCTATCTTTATTTCTCTTTCTTCCCTTTATTTCTTGGCACATCGTATGCTAGTAGCGCTAGGGTGAGCACGAGGAAGCGTTTTCTAGAATTTATTGGGTATTGACTGATTATCGATTAGCTGTTGAGTGGCTAGCAGTTGGATATTAACTGATAATTGGTTATAGATCGATTAGGTTATCGATTGGCTATCATCAGGCATAGATGGCTATGCTAGGAGCTGCTTCGCACATATACACTTTCAGTGGAGCATACCCGCCGAATTTTCGCGAACGCCGAACGCAGAACGAAAAGCTTAAATAGCTCCGCTGTTAAAAACCTAGTAGAATCTGTCAACATATAATAACACCGTTGTGCGTCCCGTTTTTTGTGTGTAGTGACCCGGGTACTTAACTGATACCATACAAGTAAAACGAATATGATTGATTTTCTTGTCTTCAAGTACTTACGTCGCGTTTACAGAACGAAGGCTGAAAATGGGGTTGTAATTCAAGGTTTCGCCTCTAGCGATCACATAATTTCTTCAGAGTGGCATCCAACATCATTCGTTAAATTAATAATGCGTTGGGCAACAGCAACAACTTGGAGGACGCTTGAAGTTCGCCTTCAAGAGTGGGACGTGATTAATGTAATCGGACCTCGTGCGCATCGCCTTCAACCATGCCACAAGGAAAGGAACACTTGTGCGCGTCATATTGGCGGTTTCACACTATCCTAGAATGCCTACTGCAAGTACAGTTGCGAAGTACCCACTACGCCAGAATTCTTACTTTTGCAAATTGGCAAAGTACGACTACGCGTCCGTAAGGTGCCACGCGCACCTGCGCAGCTGCACACGTTGTAATGAGTGGGAGCCTTTAAGCCACCCACTCGTTGCGCACTGGAGATATTTCGACGCCTTGTGCGATTCTACGGTTCTGTCACGCAATCACATGCGTTAAGGAGACTCCTCCCACCACTCGAAATTCTTATAGCGTTGTTTTACGAAGCAGTTTCAAGCACTGGCGTGGCTCCGTGGTAGAACACCTGCTTGCCACACAGCGTGGGGTTCCATTCTCAGTCGGACCGATTATTTTTAATTATTTAGTTATTTGCATCTGTCTTGAATTTTCGCTCACAGACTACGCCAATTTTTCGCTCACAGCCAACGAAGCCGACACCGGAATTTCTGCGAAACGAGTGCTTCAACGCTATCGCGTTGAAATTGATATGTTTGTCAAACAGAGCAAAGCGACCGAGCGCACCGACCGTGCTGAATACAAATATTGTTCTGAAGCAGACACATTAGAGCCGAAGGCCAAACGCTGTAGTTAACCTTAATAAACTGGTTGGCAAGTGAGTATGAAAGCGTCGTAGCCACAGTGCACATGCGTATACACACACTGATGGCTAGCAGACAACACCAGCTGCAATACACACTAGACGTCCACCCGATGCTGAATCGCTCAATTTCATGGGACATGGTGTTCTCGAACATTTAATGAAAACTCTTAGGCAAACGTACCGACCAATATTTCAATAACTCGAGGTGGGTAAATCAGCCTACATCGTCGAACTGCTTTCACGTGCATAGTAATGAACACCGCGAAATAAAAACGACAAACAAAAGGAGGAACAACATGGGACGAGGGCTGACTGTCAACTGAAACATTTATTGCGCAAAATCATGCCTAAATAACATCGGCCGCACACCGCCGGACCCTAATGTGCACGTTGTGTGCGGCCGATGCTATGCACCCGTACCGACTAGCTCATCTTACCACTCTCCCGCCTTCACGTAGTGAAAGCACGCGCGCAGCGCGGCAGCCTAAACCCCTTGCTGACGTCACGTGCGAGAGGGCGTCACTCAAGGATATCAGGGCTAATGCAGATCTCCTAGACGAAAGCTTTGAAGACTTAGTGCTCCTCAAAGGGCGCATAATGATTCGAAACACTGTTCGACTGTTCATCTCATTCTTTTTTCTTTCTTCTTTTTTTTTCGAGACGCGGAGCTGATCAACATTTCGAAAATCCGAGCATAGCCACCCACAAGATGGCCAGGCGGGACAAACGACGCCAAACGTGTCAGGCAGGGTTGCCATTGAGTAGATTTGTAAAGAAGCCAAAACTCAAGCTAAAAGTAGAAAAGTAGCCATGCTGTTTAATTTTAGCGCCCTATTTGTAGCCAAATTGAGCAAAAGCGACATTATGAATAGGGCTTTTATTATTGAACAGTAAATGGGATAATTTTCAAAACGCTGAAACGTCGAATGGCTTGAAAATGTTTGGAAAAAAGGGCTATCTTAGATCTTTCTTGCTATTTTATCGTTAAATAATAAGAAAAATGGCTAATAAATGCGCCAAAATAGAAGTTTAAAGTACCCAGAAAGTAGACATGTAGCCAACCTGAAATGTCCATCGCCAGACAGGTTCATAAGGTAGCCAATTTGGCGCAGGGTAGCCACCAACGGCAACCCTGGACTATCAGGCGAACCTCCTTTGCTGCACCATTGCGCCCTACTGCGTGACGAATTTACTGTGTTTCCTCCTTAATTGTGTAACGTTTATCGCTGCAGATTAAGCAGTAAATGTGCTCGTAGTGATGTATCGCTGACAGAAGGTCGGGGGTTGTGGCTCCCGACCCTGGCAGCCACATTCGGACGAGACGCAAGGACTCATATGCACTTATATTAGGTGCACGTCAAAGAATACCTTGCTGCAAAAATTAATCCGAAGCTCTCTAACATAGCGTCGCTCATAAGTCCATGCGTGGTTTCGAGCGTTAAATCTCACAATCCGAAATTAAAAACAATAATATTTTGTGTATGCTAAGTATATGCGTTTGTCTTACTTGATTGAATGTGAAGACAGAAGATGACACTTCCACGCGTCCGCGGCTTATTACACGACCGCTACATTTGTCTCAGGCGACGCTAACAGTTCGCTGACATCCTGTTCACGCGTGCAGTTATAACTTAGATTTTGAACCTGTGATGAAGACTAAAATATTCTATTCAAAACAAGCCTTACAGAAAAAAGTTTTCGAGTGGTTCGTCCTTCATCAAGAGGTCTATCAACAGAATATAGAGATGTCTAGTATTCATTTAGAAAAAAAATACCAATGTACAGGCGTCTAAGAACAGGGAGTTCAATAAATAGCCTAGGATCACGCACACGTTCCGTACCAGGGAAGCGTAGCAAATTGGGCAAGAAGGCGTAAAACGCGACATATAGTCGTGCTAAAGGAGGCCCTTGGGACAAAGCAAGTCGATGAACCCCTAACGGCGGTCGTCGAATGCTCGCTTACTGCTATACGCTAGTCTTCGGGTTCCTCCTCTTGTCGCGTCTTAAGATCGCGTCGCGCCAGGCCCTCGTATGGGCATTGGGCCTACACTCGTTTTTTGCTTTGCAACTCTTGCCTATTTCTGAACCGCACTACTTGCGTCACAGAAGTTTCGTTAGAGAAGAAATACTAGAAAGGTCAAAGGCTACGGTGCCAGTATGCTCGTGGTCTCCAACCCTAATAATTCGAAATCGTGCAAGGGGGCAAAGGACACGTCAGAGTACAGATGCTAAGGAGATGAAGGTCTCCGTTCCGTTCTACGTCCTTGTTTATTGTAGCGCTCTTCAGGCTTACTTTACAGATTAACCGACTACCCTAACAAAGGTGATGTTGCCTCATTGTCCGGAGGTTGAGCTCACTCTCAACGGCCGAAGGAACAGCTAACAGATGCATCCGGTGACCCCTTAAGAACCTCATCGCGTAAGTCAGCGTAACCAATTCCGCTGTGTCTTTTCAGCACTAAAGACGGTGGCGATAGCGATGATAATGGTGACATACAAGTTAAACTTCGCTGCAGGTTTACTGTAATACGAGATACTTGAAGAAATAATGATGCCGTGCTCTCCGCTTTTAAAGTTATTTTAAAGTGGCATGTTTTAAAGCTATTTGCCGTGCTTAACAGACGCACTGTTTCAAGTGACCTTTGAGGCTTTGCATGCGTCAGCAACTATGTAAGCCCTTCTTTGCCGAATAGTGATTCACCGATCAGGAGCAGTTGAGAAATACGTAGGATAACGGGCAGAGACGTCGGACTTAGGCAATAGGTTCTGGCGAGCTGCTTGACATTTTTATACCAAAATGTATTTATACCAAAATGTTTTATACCAAAATAAAGTAGGAACGGCAGCAAGCCAGAGTTAAAGGAAACGTGAAAGGTTAAGGGACGTGTCTAACGACAGTGTGCGTGGAAGATCGTGCGTACACAATACCAGCCTACGCGAATGCTGTGCTGAGGAGATGCCTTCCCGATGGCTGTTATAGTCAGACTAAAAATCTAAATATACACGCGTTTCCTCGGCCAACACAGAGGAATTATTACACGACTTATACGCTAGGTATGTGTTAAAGCTTGCGCGTTGTGTGCGGGACCCTTCATCTGCAACTAACAAAGGCAGGCTCGAAAAAGTACAGTCCAGTGCAGAAAGATTCCTAGTTGATATACATGTATGAGAGGAAGTTTAGGGAAACAAAGTCTACTCTGAGGGTGTATGGAAAGGTACAGCGACCAAAAAAGCGAGTTTCTGATTTCATTACTAAAAACGAACACGCACACTGGGGAGCAAAACCGTGCCTTGGCGAGCTCGTAGGAGTGCTCCAAGCCACTTAAAAATGGCGTCAAAGACCGCGCCTCCCAACGGAGGGCCATCCAGCGGCTTGAGGAGGCTTTGGCGAAGCAACGGAGAAAAGGAGCCGACGACCCGTCCAACGGGCGCGGAGGCACCCGAGTAACTGTCGCCTAGTTGGAGCACAACATCCTCGAGGTCTAGGCTCTGAGATTATCGGACTAGCCGCAATCTTAAGATAGGGAACATCCGCGCCCTGCGAGGCCGGGGACTTCCCACACGCCGGATGTGTAAATAAATGTTATTTCTCTCTCTCTCCCAACGGATGCGCGGGCTCTTTTCCATCATTATTTCTGTGTGTATACATTTTTTAATAACTGTGGCTAGATTGGTTGAATATATTCACTTCCTACCATTTTCATGCTTTTTTATTGCAATTTTTTTCACCAAAGCGCTTTTGTAGCGTAGTCATTGCTCTACGTTGTGAGCACGTTCCGTGCGTGTTTTCAAACATAAAAGCAGGTTGTTCTTACGATCAGTTTTTTGAAAATTTTCCAAACTTGATACCCCTTTTCTGGAAAAGTATCCGACCGATCTGGCTGAAATTGCTTCAGATTATACCTAAATTCCTTCCAGATAGTGTGAGCCTAAAGCTTTGAAAAACTGTTTAAGTTATGATTAAGACAAAAAGCGATTAATTGGAAAGTCTCTCTCACGGCACGTGACAAGTGAGGACAATATTTTTTTTCTTGTGACACATACGTAGGACCCCGTTCTTATAGGTGCGGATTAATACCAATATCATGTGGAATAAGCGTGCCGAATTTCACGCTCATGCTGTTTTTCGTTTCTGAGAAAAGGTACATTTAATTTTTTACACTTGTCTAAAGTGTGGTACTCAACTGGAAACAAGTAAGGAAAGCTACAGGGTCGAAATTCCGCAGACTGAAGGGCACAAGCTCCCTTATTGAGCACACAAAATTTCACAACAAAATATGGAACAGTTCCTGAGATATAAAGCTGAAACCAGGACAACCCGTTTACCCTACCATAACCCCATGAGGTGATACATGAACGGGAATTTCTGGAGCACCGAACAGCGTCGTTTCGACTAATGCAGTAACACGGCATATATGTCACACTCGTGTTCCCTGTGCCAACCTCACTACACATGAGCACGCAGAGATCGTGAACACATTATACGGGCGTACAAATGCAATACATCAGCCATCAGCAGCTCATTTTTTAAAACCATCCTTCAATGAAATCGCCTGCGTTCCTCGCGTGTAAGAACTGCTTGCTACAACATATATTTTTGTCTCTACTAAAACGATGGTCTTTCGATCCCCAAGATTTTATTTTATATACACTGCGAGATATGTGTAACAGCACCATGACTAAAGGCCCTATAGCTTTCCGGTATTAACATTTCTGTGGAAAAAAAATCATTTTTTTTTCACAGAAAGGCGGAAAGAAACAGACGTCTGTGAATAGTGGAGTTCAAATTCAAGTCGAATAATACGCGATTTCGGAATCGCGGAAAGCCCGGGCTTTCAATCATCGTCAAGCCGGCCCTTTTCACGAACTGCGGTGCCCAGGCCCTGCTGGCTTTAAATTGCGTCGCCGGTATTTCTGTTTTTTTCGGCCCGCGAGAACCTCGGCGCTTAGCGTCACACGTGAAAATTTGGTGACGTTACAGCCGCCACTGCCGAACCACCCGTTCATAAGTTCCAAACTTGCGTCCCACCATAAAGTTGTTAGCTTTTCGTAATGAAGAATGACAAGCATTTTGCACGCTGCTAGTGACGGGGACGTAGCCCCATTTTTTTCCAAACAAGGAAAGCCCGGTGTGGGTTTTGATGTTGTAGCTTTCTGGGCAGGTATGGATCAACTGACTTCAGCACTTTCTTCCGCTGCCCTTAAATATCTGTCAGTGACGATCGACTCTGTTTACGCAGAACGATCATTCAGGAGGGGACATAGTGTCTCACCAGTATCAATCTTTTAGTGAAGAAAGTAAAAAAACATCATCTGATGCTCAGCCACAACAATTTCCTTTGTTTTTAAAATAAAGCAAGCCCGATTGAAGGCTGGAAGTGTTTATTAAAAAAATTAAGGCCGCTTCGCACTAGGGGTGGAAAGCCTGAAGGAAGTGCGGAGCTGGGCAGCTTTCTTTGTTTCTCTTCGGTTTTATCTTTCTTTACTCCTTTCTTTCTTTATTTTTGTCTTTTTCCGTTTTTGTGTCTTTTTTTCCTCTCTTTATTTCTATTTATTTCTATTTTTCTTCCTATTTTTTCTCTTTCTTTCTCTCTCTTTCTATTTTTTCGCTTGCTTCCTCGTTCTTTCTATTTTTATACGTGGTGTTGCCTGCCTTACGCCAAGCGATGTCATATACGACAGAACACGACAGAAAGGGCCCTTAAAGTACTCCGCACTTCATATTATCATCAAGGCGCTCGAAGAACAAGAGGAAGAAGACTTCTCCTTGGCGAGAGCACGCGCTCAAAATATGCTACAGATGGCTATGCTATAAGTGGCTTTGCCTGCGTTACGCCAAGCGATGACAGCATACGGCAGCATACAACAGCCCGGGCCCCTAAAGTTCACCGCACTTAATAAACGTTTACCTGTGCCCGATGTCTGTTAAATGTTGCCGCAGAATTTCGCAGATTCCTCAATCAGGATTCACAGAACCTCAAAATTTTCCCACCACATAAAGTTAGCAGCTCTAACAATGACGTATATAGAATTCTCATCAGGCATTGGCTTCTTACTATAAATTGATGGGCTAGTTGGTGAGCCATGATATTGATGAAGCAGCGCACAAAAGAGCTGTTCACGCACACGTAAAGAAGACACACACACGCCAACGCTGGTGTGCGGGTCTTCTTATGTGGGCGTGGACCTGTCTTTTGTGAGCTCCTTCATCAGTGTCACTGCATACGTTTTCTTGTTCTTTGCCTCGTCTTTTCTGTACTCTGCCTTTCAATAATGAATTATTTTTTTTAGCAGTCCAACGGGCCCGCGACGCAGCAGAGAGACTTGGTCTTTCTGTTCCGACGTGGGAGCGGCCCGCAACGTGCTAGGGCGCGTTCCGAGGGACCGAAATAAAGTTTATTCATCCATCCATCCATCGCCTTTCTTGCATTGCTCTTGTTCGAATCTGTGATTTCGCTGTAAGCTTTGTTTTCGTTCAATATAGGCGACTAATCCCTTCTTTTTTTTTTTCATTCGCGGGAATACACTTGTCCGACAATTTTTTTTTCATATTTAGGTACCCCTACTGCTATTTTAGGTGCTGCGGGCAGCACACAGCACTTAAAAGCATTTAAGAACATCATTTTGTATCTAGTGTAAGCTCACTGCGGGCGCTGAAGTTGACTTCATCGCGTTAGTAGTCCTGGCTTCACTTTCCTTCGTGCGATCATATGCCGTGTCATTATTACAAAACCGTGTGAACTATAGTGTTATGGAACTGGACTGACCTCTGTGTCATTTTAACGCGATAGCGTTGAAGGGCTCGTCTCGCAGGAACTCGTCTCGCAGGAACAACGTGTGCAGCTGCGCGTGTTGCCTTACGGGCACGTAATGGGTACCTCGCCAACTCGTAAAAGGAAGAATTATGTCGCAGTGGGCACTTCTCAACTGTACTTACAGTAAACATTCTAGGATAGTTTGAATGGGCCGATTTACAGGTGCACAGACGTTTCTTTCCTTGCGGCACGGTTCACGTGTCCGCCGAGCAGCGAAGCCAGGCTAGCGATTGGGAAGGCGATGCGAACAGGGTCCGATTGCGCTATCGCGTTCTATATACTTTTCAAGGCGAAGCTCAAGCGTACTCCAAGTTTTTTTTTTCTCGTGGTTTGACTGTAAGACTGACTGTTTGATTTATATAATATGACTTTAACGTTATTGCAGTATTATGTGATTCTTTTTATCCAGAGTTACTGGGATCGATACCCAGCATCTCCACGAAAGACGTTACGTGAATGACGAGACGCCTCTTCTATAAATTATAAACCCGGTATGTTTAAAACAGCGATTGCAGCGCTTTTCGGCTCAGCCCCGAGCTCGAGCGAAGACAGCTCGTCGTCCTCTTCGTTGGGCGCCCACGCGCACGGTCTGAAACTAGCAATATGCACGTAGCAATATCTCCGGCCTTCACTATTTGATATTGTCTACAAAAAAAAAAAATTGGGGGGACGCTTAAGCTTCGCCTTTAAGAGTTGAACGCGATAGGGATATCTTGCCCCTAGTGTGCACTTCGAGCACTACGAGTGTTTAACAGAATGCGCGCACTAAGGTGTGTGCCTTATGTAATGGGTAGCATGCTTTAAACCAGGGGCAATTATGCACGAGAAACTTTTTCGAAGTTGCGATGCACCCACTACGTGGTCTTAAAGGAATACGCGCAGTAATGTGCCTTCTGTAATGGGTGGCTGTCTTTAAACCACCAAGTCGTTATGATATTGACGTGGTGTGACGCCCGATGGCAATGTACGCTTGTACCACGCAATATTACTGCGATATTGCATCTCGTACTGTGACACCTGTATACAGGACGCGTATTTTTGGGAAGCATGAAAGTTACTTTCAGTGCAGCTCCAAGCAGAGGCGTGGCTGTGTGGTAGAACACCTGCTTGCCACGCAGACGGCCTGGGTTCGATTCTCACCCAGACCCAATGTTTTTATTATTTATTTTATTTGCAGCTTTCTCGATTTTTCGGTCACGGACAAGATGATGATTTTTCGCTCACAACCAACGGTGCCGACGCCGACGGCGGAATTTCTGCGATACGAGCTCTTTAACGCTACCGCGTTAAAAAACAGTAACCGCCGCCCTAAAGAGGCTCCGAGATCTCCTAAACAAAGTATATGAAAAAAAAAAACGCGCTAATAATTTAAAACAATCATAAGATAACATCATTAGGTGGCTGTTAAGTGACCGGGTAATATAACCAGTTGAAAGTATACCTAGCAGCTGAATGGTGATCGAGTGTCGCGCACTTATAAAATGGATGTTACTAAAAAATTGAGCCCCGCCACGGTGGTCTAGTGGTTATGGCGCTCGACTGCTGACCCGAAGGTCACGGGATCGAATCCCGGGCGCGGCGGCTGCATTTTCGATGGAGGCGAAAATGTCTGAGGCCCGTGTACTTAGATTTAGGTGCACGTTAAAGAACCCCAGGTGGTCGAAATTTCCGGAGCCCTCCACTACGGCGTCTCTCATAATCATATGGTGGTTTTGGGACGTTAAACCCCAGATATTATTATTATTGTTACTAAAAAATTGCAACCTGGTTCTACAGAGGTCTCGAGAACAGCACGTTTGAGCTTGTGCTTATTGCTACCAATATACAGAAGAGAGCTCAACGAAAGCAAAACAGTTATCCGTTAGCGAATTACAAACTTCTTTCAATCGTGATCTATTTGCTATTAGGCGCGAAGAATTTATATATTATTTTGCGTTTTTACAGCTAACTGGTACCCAACTTTTGGAACGAGAAAATGCATTAGCTACCACCTCTGACTGTTCCAGGGCACTTTGACAGTGTCACTCAAGCTGTGCAAGATGGCATTAAACCCGTATTACAAAAATGCGAGGCTCAAACAGGTGTAATCTGACCTGATTTGCGTCGGCGCCAATTGTCATCATAAAATTCTTATAATAATAATATAATTGTTGGGGTTTGACGTCCCAAAACCACGATATGATTATGAGAGACGCCGTAGCGGAAGGTTCCAGAAATTTCGACTACCTGGAGTTCTTTAAAGGATTACTGACATGAATGTAAACATTTTTCGGGTTGTTGCTCTGAATGAAAGCACGGGAGTCGAGAACCCTAAAATGAGTGTCGTGGTGCCTGGAGATGCATTGCATATATTTTTAATACCGCTTCTTTCAACCAGCAGTTTCGGTTTCGGTTTCGAGAGGGCGGCTTCATAGTGACTTGTCAAGTCAGCCCGTGACGTCACGGGCAGATTGCAACCCACGAAATATGCACCTGTTGTCCTTTGCTGTCAGTCGAACGTGGTTCATGATGAGTGAACTGTCGTCCAGTGCCTCCGTCAGTGATTTCTGTGATTTAGGCTGCATGCAGAACCCAGAATTCGCAAACCAAGTGAGCTGACTTGAAACGTCATAGGGCTCTCCATGCGGTGAAGCTGCCTTGCAGATGCTGGGAGATGAAAACTTTAAAATCAAACCTAAATATTTATACGTGTTTCCCGGATGCGGTGTGGGGAGAGCGTTACCACTACATGCCAAGGAAACCAAAAACGTCCGTTTTTCTGCACTTCAAAATCGTGTCAGTACTCCTTTAACGGGAACCTAAACCTAAGTACATGGGCCTCAAGCATTTTCGCCTCCATCGAAAATGCAGCCGCCGCGGCCGGGATTCGATCCCGCGACCTGCGGGGTATAAAAGATTTAGTGCCTGTCTTTCACGCCGTTTTTAAAATTAAACTGGAAGGATTTGAAATGACCAGTCTAAAATGTCCCAAAGAGGTTTCTTCCGCAAAGAAGACGAGCAAAAAGTAAATGACCTGAACAAAAAAAGTGCGAAAAATTGGAAGCGCAGTTTTTTTTATTTTTTGTTAATATTTCTGTTTGCTTCTTATCCAGTACCTTCAATAAGCAATAGTTGCCTGTCAGATAGAGAGCGAGGGGGTCGAAAAGGCAGCATCCCGACAATTACACGACGGCTGGATAGTGTTGCGTCACGTCACCTTGCATCGCGTAGGTGAGCGCGCCAAAGACAAAACATAACAAAGATGTACGAAAGGGCCGGAGGTAAGAAGTAAAGCGCTTAAGAAAATAAGAAAGGTTGGCCGCCGCCACAGAAGCAGACAGACGATGGATTCGCGGCGCGGGTTATCGACCGGAGGGCAAGCAAAGAAAAAAAAAATTGCCAAGGAAAACGATATTGGCCCCGGCGGCGGTTAGCGGTGAGGTATCATGTTTCCGTCGTCCTGTGTCTGGCGAGAGGCGCTTGTGACAAGCCAGATGGAGACGTCAAAAGGAGCCGGCACGAAATGTGCAGAGTTTGTCCCAGTTTGAGCCTGTGCTAGGGAGCACGTATATATCGGGGACAGCCGGATATGAGAAGTGTGCGGTAAAAGGGGGCCGCATAGTAGCACAGAGTCAGCAAAGAAAAAAAAGAAAAAGCCGAAGCGGCGGGAGCATACAGTACGGCGCAGTTTGGGAAATTGACACAGGGCATCGATAAGGCTCATGTGACATATTTCCAGCGCACGAAAACGTCTGAGACAAATGGAGTGACACGTATTTGCCAGAATATCTTTATTTTTTTATGTCAACCTTTATAAAGCAACGAGCTGCCACCTGCCAAAAGTTGACGGCAACCCACAGCGCCTCCTCTACTGTGCAGGTGCGTCGATGATTTTGACATAATATATTGGCCACGACGGTAGAGTTTTCTACCGAAGCTGCTATATTTAACAGCGACGTGTCGAACGCACGAAAAGAAACGTAAGAGAGGAATAGTAAAGTCTAGAAAATTGAGATGCATAAATATCACCTTGTAGAGAATGCGATCAGCCGAGAGGAGCGCGATAGTGAATTCAATTCGCAATGCCCATAGACTGTCGCGCCACCGAGCGGAATTCAGGAGCGTCCTCTCGAGGAGGGTTAGTAGACGACAAAATGGCGGCACTATGCAGTCGCTCCCTTGTTCGGCTGTGCTAGCCTCAGTGTTAACGCCTTGGCAAGAAAGGAACACTACGACTTTGCATGTTCCCTGCATCAGTGAACAAACCGGGCCCTCCGTGACACGAAAAATCTGATTCGTTCTTGCGAGACGCGAAGTTTTCGTGAAAATACGGGGCAACTCGCGCTTTCAATGCTAGCCCACAGTGTACACATACTATCAGCTTCGCGAGGCTTTCTGTAGCCACGTAGGTAAGTTAAATGTTATCGTCTGACATATTCAGTTGAAGCTCACCCTGTTTTACTTGCATATATAATTGGTCAGTGTTTCTTGTAGTGCATGAGTCCCATAACACTGTACGCGGGAGGGAGGTCGCGCGGGCTCGCGATGTGCTCACGTATAACTGAGCGATCTCAAGTTGGCGATACATTAAAATAGGGCCTCTATCCTTTGTCAGAAAAGCGCTGTTACGAATCGTGCGAGCGACGTTTCAATCATTCGAGGACGCGTCTGCTCGACGCCTTTCGTGGAGCGAACGCTTTCCATCCACGCCGTCCTTCGCCAGTGTGTTGGGTTTCATAGCCACCGCTGCGCTGGCTGCGCCGCTTGTTTTTGTACGTTTGTTGATAGGTGGCAGCACACTGCAAGCGATTTGCTTGTTGACCGGTCTGAGGAAATTCTTCAGATTGCTTTCAGCAGTGATGTTGAAAGAAACCATCTTGACGACGAGGATTTTTCACTGAACGTAGAAGACTGTGAAAGCACCGAGAGTGACAGCGACGATGAACCACCAACTGCTAACTCACGAGGAGCGAGTTGCACTTCACGTCCCCTCGTGCGTTAATGTTCTTTCACGCTCGTAAGTCACTTTGATTGTATTTAATGTATAATATCCTTGAGCGAGATCAAAATAAAAGCATAGTTCCTCTTGTGCATTGCATGTATCACAATTATTGTGGATATTATGGAGCGCCGCATGCCGCCAACACGCTCGAGCTCGACCAACGAAGCGAAATGGTTAGAGCGATGAAACGTGCAGTCACGGCCACAATCCACGCCTCTCGGCGAACTTCTTCGACGTTGCGAAAATCATACGTGTTCATTCTTTTCGATATTCATGTTTCGATCGTGCTGATCGAACCTGCAACATGCGAGTGAAGTACACACGGCTAGAGTCTTAGCATGGCTGTGACACAAGCGCTACTGAATGGCATGTTAAATGCTTGTGTTCCGTTGAAGACGTAACTCCGCGTTTTCGACTGCGCAAGTAATGACGACGGGGTATTATCACCGAACACTTCTGTTTGCAAGCCATCATCACGCGCAGCAGCGATGGCGCTACTCGCTGGCGGCCTACTACTGCGGCAAATCCGTTAGGCAGGCTCGGCACGTACTACCTCGGAGTGCCGTTCAGCTCATACGTCAATTCAAGTTCATACAGGTTTATGTAGCACGCACAGGATTTCGCAAAGCATCGTTATGCACGGTAACGGAGCTGAAATATAACCTTTCACTTCGCAGCAAATGATTAGGTGGCGAGTACTTAGCACTTTCCATGGTTTGGGAAAGTATTTTAGTCTCATATCCATTTCAGCGCAGCTCATGACTTCATCCGGTGAAAGTGGCACGGTCCGTACGTCCGCACGTCCTATCTGTTCCTATGCTAACAAACGGGTTGACCCTCCTCCTGGCGCCATATTGAAAAGCACGGCGCGCCACCTATAGTTCGTGGGCATTGCGAATACCATCAACAGGAAATTAAATCTCGAAGTAAAAAAAAAAAAAAAACTTGCAGGATCGTGAAAACAACCCAAATTCATTTCATTAACGAGGTACGGCAATTTAAAATTAGAAGTGGCACCGCCTCGGAGCAGATATGACGCGGGGACACTGCTATCGATGTTTTCTATCGAAAATCCTTAAACATGTTAAAAAACTAAACCACAAACCTGACGTTGGGACTTTTGAGGCTTTGTTACCGTAAGAATGAAAGAGAGAGCGAGAAAGATTTTGTAAGAATGAAAGAGTAAACTATGATAATCATAGCATAAAGAATACAGTTCTGTATAAAAATATAATGAGGGCCTTTGTGCCATAACTTATCCCGGCAATCAATAGTTCCTCCTTTACAAGCCTTTCACATCGGCTGCAGTCGACCATCCCATCAAAAAAAAAAAAAAAATGGAAATAGTCCCTCGTTTCAGAGCCTGACTGAACGCAACGCAAAAAGATTTACCGGAATTGCTTTACGCTTGAACGTCTGCACTCGCACACTAGCTCGCAACATGAATCCTGATCACTATAACTGCGCAGAAACCCCACGGCTTCTGAGGTCGCGGAAATATATAGATTTTTCTCTCCCTCTCTGAGGACTACGCGATCCTCCCTTCGTTCATTGTAACCTGCACAGTAGAGGTCGCGGTTAATATAAAATGGGAGATGGCAACCCTGTGCCTCTATTCGCGATAAATGTCCATGGAGGTTGTACCAGTCAAGTACAGCACTTTCACAAGTGCCGTCAGTACTTTGAGCTTTCATGCAACCTCAAATATGTCTTGCTTAATCGCGTCCGCTTTGCTCACGGCACGACCAGACCCAAGGCGCCTGCGGAGCGCGATGCAATCATCTTGGCAAAAGCAAAATGGATTAAGAAAGTTGCTATCTTCTCGGTTCAGAGTTGCGTGCTACCACGGACTTCGACGGCTTCATTCGGGACATGGATTTCGTTGCTGCGCTTCAACGACCGAAAAAAGAAAAGTCTCTAAAATGAAATGAAATGGAGAAACGGCCGAAGACACATGGCATCCACTTCAGCGAGCAAGCAGCTCGGAAGGATTTGTTGTCAAAAAGGCTTACCGTACACGCTTCAGCTTTCTTTTCCCCTGACGAGCTTGTTTTTGTCGTTGTTCACGGGGCAGTTCTTTTGCTCGTCCGAAGGCTGCCGAAAGGCACTTTGGAAGAAGGATTTTCGCTGCCTCAGTTACTACGGTACGTGTACTTTCGACGAAGGAGACCCCACCAGCTTATACGTGAAGTTGAGCGAAGCGCTACGCTGACCTGCTTGCTTCTGGCGCAGACAATAACGTGTTTAGGTCACGTGTCTAGCTATAGCGGCACGTGCGTTAGAGGCTTTTCGAACCTACCAGAGTCTCCTTCTTCTTTTCTAATCTAAATCATTTACTGTTTCCTTTTGAATGCAACGAGCGAGAAAAGAAATTGGCGAGGCTTGCGCTGAATCGCGCAAGGCTGGAAACAGCGAAGCTAGACGATTCGGAAGTCTAATCTGGTTGCTTCTAGGTGGTTGCTAAGCTTTAGCTAGATGATGCTAGGTTGTTTCCAGGTTGCTTCTCAGCGCAGGAAGGTTCGAGTTAATTCATTGTAGTGCATGCGCGAAAACAAACGGGGACGAAGAAAGGAGACACACGGACTTGTCCGTGTGCCTCCTTTCTTCGTCCCCGTTTGTTTTCGCGCAAGTACTACAATGAATTCGTTTCAACTAGGCCGGCTAGTAGTTTTGCTTCAGTTCGAGTTAAACCACAGACAGTCACAGACACGACCCGGATGTCCAAACTACAGAAACAAAAACTCGCGCTGAAACCGAGCGTTCGCACCTCCCATATAGGTCTAGGGGCACGTCGTCGTTCGGGCTTCCATCGCTTCGGAGTCTTCTCGCAGCCACCGTTGCCTTTCCCGTTCCCTAGTATTCTCACGTTGCACGTACCATTGAAGCACTCCGTACGAATGCTTCAGCGAAGCTGAAACGTGCGGTCACAGGGTTTATCACTGGGCTAATCCCGGCGGTTTAATAAGGCTTTTCTCAATTACTGATCGCTTCTTTCTAGAAACCTTAATTGGTGTTTGCCGCGCGTCTGTTGCCTTCTTCATTTTTAGTGGACCAGCGGTGAGTAGTGGAATTCGCCCAATTTCTATGGCACATACCCGTTCATGGTGTTGATATTTTTTTGTACACACCAAAGCTTTTACGGCCGGCTTAAACAGCTTCTCTGTTAAAAAAGCAAGTGAAGCATGCGCATAAAACATAGTTGCGCGATATCCAGAGAAGCAATTGAAGGCCTATGATATTACTCGCCCGAGGTATGCTGAACTATGCGGAAAGGCGTAGAAGAGAAAAAGAATAGCGCATGAGGCAGGTGTGGTCGCTTGCCTCCGTCGCACGTATAGGTTTCAAAGTTTGTGCTATCATATCTTTCCGAAATATTCGGAATCACCTTCCGCAGCAATTTCAGCTCATCTTTCGGTCGATAGGATCGGCTGCGCGTGGCACGCGATTCCGCGCTCGGCGGTTCGCATTGATGGCCACCGCCCTGTTGGCAAAGAAAATGCCACAGTCACTCATGCGCAGTTTCCGAAGAATTCACTCGTCGTATAAGCACGGCTCTGCAGGCTCTCGACACAATACTCGTTCTGGCGCAATAAGTCTGCCTCACTGCGCGTTACCCGTCTGAAGGTATGGTGGTGTGTCTTTTCTAGGTGAGTGTTTCGCTGTCGTATATCAGCTCTGCCTCGCTGTCGCTTCCAATGTGAAGAACTGACACGGGCGATCGTACTACCACGCCAAAAATAAAATGAAATAATACAGATATTCACAAACACTTCCGAAACGGCACATGTTAAGCGGAGAATAGTCTCTTCTTCCTTCTTTACCGTCGCATTGGTACGATTTTTTGTTTTCTGAACGGCCCCGCAATAGCAGCGCCGTTGACAGCCTGCTGAGGCTTAAAAGTAATTGTCACAGATAACAAAATAGCATGGCAGCAAGCAAGAGAGAGAGAAATACGTAATGATGAGAGACTATAGAGTGACGAGTACAACGTATATTTGTCGGACAGGCGAGGTGTATAAGAAGGATCTGTAGCGACAACGGTGACTACGTTCACCACTTAAGCAACCTCAAGGAAACATTAGTTCAAAGAAATTCCTCGCAAGACGTTCTAAACAAGGTGTACAACGAAGCATGTCAAGTAGACAGGAAATCAACACTAGCTCAAACAACCCCCTTACCACAGCACAGCCAGCCGTCAGCATTTATAACCAAATACTATACAAGCTCAAGCTCTAAGGACATGCCTTGGCCTTCCGAAATGTGCGTCTACTGCGGCAACAATTGTCGTAGCAGGAGACGACCCAATGTCAACGTACGTAGCCACTGATACCCTCCGGGTGCATATTCGACACCTCGCCAAGGTACTTTCCCACCATCTTGCATCGTTACCTGCAAAAAGGCCACATACGACGTTCAGCCACATTACCGTTGCCGATCGTGCTGCACTACCCTCAACCTACACACCTGCAGCAAGACCGTCCTCGCCTTTATGGTGCCTATAGCGACCAGAAGTGCGCCTTAAGATACCAGGAATCACGAAGAAAACAAAAATGTCATCGATTGCCCTCAAACAGGCAACACTACTTTATTTACATGAGGAGCAGACAATGATAGCATCTATATCTACGCCGACGGTTCCGTTATGGCCATATAGCTCAACCGCAGCAGTAATATTTCCGGCAAGATCTGTCAAAATACAGCTGAAGATATACATACTACGCAACATCAACTACAGCCGCTGAACTAGTAGCCATTCGTGCATCTATCAGTTTGTCACTGAAGAACCACCTAATTCGTGGTCTATCCTCTGGGATGGCAAAGCAGCCCTACAAAGTTTGTTTTCCGCTTGACGTCACGGCTCACATGTGCAGCTCGTTGCCGAAATCAGGCACGTTCACCATGAAGCCATAAGGAAATGACACAACATATTCCAGTGGATACCAAGTCACTGCGGCATTCAGGGCATTGATCAAGTGGATGCAGCGGCCCGATCCGCCCACGATGGCGTCAGCAGTGTCGCCATCCCGTGATCAAGATCTGACGCAGCGAAACGCCTTCGTGTACTAGCACGTCAGTTAACGCTGGACCGGTGGAATTCACCGACTTTTACAAGTTCACGCCTACTTGCCTTAAACCCAGATCTTCAATTACAGGTACCATTCATCCTATCACGACGTGGCTCTACCCTGCTCGTCCGTATTTGACTTGGAGTGGCATTCTCGAATGCATATTCATTCACCAATGGAATGGCTGACAGTCCATTGTGTGAGCTCTGCAGCTGCAGCGAAAGAATCGCGCACCTTCTCTGCGATTGCAGAGAAGGTGCGCGATGCAGAAAAGGCCAGCTAGGAGCACTTTAAATTCTCGAGGCTAGAATTTAAAGTGCTCATAGCTGGCCTTTTCTGCTTTCTTTCTCTTTTTACTGTTTTCTTTGTTGGTTTGTTAGGGGTGGCTCGATCTTGCTTCGCTTGTTAGATCATTGCACATGCGCATCGTTGTTGTTCATTGCTCTTGCGCATCATACTGTAGATATATCCGCGATGCGCAGCGCCTATAGGGGCGCCACTGAAAGCCGCGTAGCGGCGGCCGTTGGAACCGCTGGTGGGTCGCGTAGCAGACGCTTCATGTGCGCGCGTGCGATTTGCCACTTGTGCGCGTCCCAGATAATTACTTTTGCGGCGATAGTGTGCGCAAAGGAGCCGCACTTTATAATAGTGGACATGTGTCCGATGTCAAAGCTGTGTGGGACGACAATGTACGTCACCATACGCGCCAAGTGTTTGCCACAGACAAGCGTCAGCAAGCACCCCTACGAAGTGGAGCTCACCGTAAGTACACCGCCCTCGTTATAACGTCGCGATCAATAATGCCTGCATGCGTTGACGCGTGAACCAACGTTTTTTCTCGACACAGTAGCTTCGTTTACGTGTCATGTGTTTATATAGTAGATTTTGAGGGAGCGCTGTCGCACCGGCGTATAGATTTCACAGGTGCGGCCACGCGAAGGGTCAGCGTTGGTAAAACTTTGAAACCAGCACGATAAACTTGTGAAAAAATAAACGATACACTTATCATCGGTGCAGAAGCGCACAGCGAACATTCTGCACCGATGATCGCATTCCAGTGCCACCAATAGGTAGAATGCAGCCGATCTCGTCCAGCACATGTGTGATTCCACGGCGCTTTTGTAAAGGAGCCGTCACCTTCCCCACATTCTCTGGCATTGCGCTTCGCGCCATTCGTTTTTCAAGAGAGCCTAGGCATCGCGTCTTATCACTAATAACAACGTCATGTGCATTGTAGCGTCTACAATGCAGGCGAGGCGACCAAGTGTAAACGTAGTAGCGTTCGCTGAATACGTAGCGACATAAATGGAGAAATCAAAACACGGTAATCGTTCTAACACTGCCGTAAACAAAGCGCGATTGCTTACTTTCTACGTCGTACAGCCGCAATCCACCGCCGCCATCGCTCTCGCTCATGAAATAGCACCGGAAACCTGTAGAAGTGCGCTCCTGCGATTTTTTGTGAGTGTTTGAGCAGCCGACAACGCAGCAGTTATTTTTCGACATCGCTGAGGCCCGACAGAGTCGTTAAATCACGACGAAAACACATCCATGCGTGCACTCGCGTAGACGCTCGCGGGAGCGCTGCTCGCCGGGGCCCGTCAGCGCTTCCGAGCCGTGGTGGCAGATGGCGTCGTCGGCGCTTTGCGCATCGCCTATAGGATGATCGGTCACGCACATTAAACAGTTGGTAGTGAGCGCTGTGTGTGGGGTGTGTTCCTGAGTGGATGCGTGTGTGAATGTGAGTGTGTTTTCGAGTGAACGCCAAGTTGCGCCGAATATCTTCAAAATGAGAAGAGGAGTAGCCAAAGCAACACATAGCCACTAACCTTTCTTTCAATGCGTTGATTTAAAAAAAAATAAAAATAAAACGTAGTTCTGTCCTACTCAGCCATTCCATCTTACGTCTTATAAGGGTAAAGGCGGAAAAACCAGTGCCATGAAGTCTGCAGTTTGTGTGTGTGTGTGTGTGTGTGTGTGTGTGTGTGTGTGTGTGTGTGTGTGTGTGTGTGTGTGTGTGTGTGTGTGTGTGTGTGTGTGTGTGTGTGTGTGTGTGTGTGTGTGTGTGTGTGTGTGTGTGTGTGTGTGTGTGTGTGTGTGTGTGCATAGGCGTGCGCATAGGGGGGGGGGCAGGGGGTGGTCACCCCCCCTAATCACCTAAAAGGGGGGCGCAAAATCTGCCCCGTACATTGACCCTTGTAGTCACCTAAGAGGGGGGGGGGGGCGCACAATCTGCCCCATACATTGACTTAGTAGTGTTGGGGGCGCTGCGATGAACCTCCGCCCCCCCCCCCCCTGATGGGGAACCCTGCGCACGCCTGTGTGTGTGCGTGCGTGTGTGTGTGTGTGTGTGTGTGTGTGTGTGTGTGTGTGTGTGTGTGTGTGTGTGTGCGTGCGTGCGCGAGCGTGACGCTTCCTTGGCCGTTTCGCGGCTTTGTGGGAAGGCTCTTCGCCACAAAAATCTAGCCCTTCTTTATTTTTTTACTACAGCTTACTTTTCTTTATTTTCAAGACGCGCGTGACAACACGGCGATGAATACTGCAAACAGGAAACATAACTGCGCTGATTTCACCTAATACAGCATGTTATGGTCCAGCCTGTAATGACTGCATTGGAGCCCCGCAGTATTACACACCACAATCGCATCGCAGCCCCGGATTTTAGAGCCGTACACCTGAGACGGAGGCGAGAGGTGGGGGCATAGGACGACCTAAGCCCCCCCTCCCCCCTTTCCCGACAATCACCGAGAACATCGGTCGCCGCAGACCGCGGTCACCAGCGGCAACCGGATTTCCTCACTCAGATAAGGAAAATTGGCCTGTCGGGATGGTTGGGGACGTGGGAAGGAGCATTCGGAGGCTGAGGAGGAAGGGATCTCGACTTGACAGCCCTCGGGCCATGCACGAGAAGGCAGCTGGAGTTGTGCTCCGGTTCCCTGTTTATACTGGCCGGTGACGTCCAAAGCTCCTCCTCTTTCGGTCCCTTCCTTTCCTTATCCCACATGCCGCAACTTCCCATCTCGCTCCCGAAGGCCTTCGACACCTTTCGGTCTCTCTCGCTCTCAGCGCTCTTTGGGCGCTTCTCGTTATCTTTGCCGCATCCTTCCTTTGTTCGCCAGTCTTCCTTTGCAGCGGCATGTAATAACAGAACTGCCAGCAAGTACATGTTGGCTTTTCCTCCTGCCCTGTTGTCGCCACATGTATGGCCGAGCTGATGGATTGTTTTCGCTCGCCGCAGAAGGTGGCCGCCACCAATCGCCGCTGTTTCGATTCGCTTGACGGCTTCCAATTGACCATTGTAATGGCTTGTAGGCCGTTCGACTTGGGACTTGCGTTTTCTCGTGCGTTCCTTCCTTTCCCTTTCGAGCTTTAAGCCTGTTCATTTTACCTCGACTCGACGCTTCTCATTGTGTAGGCGCGTAAGCCAAGCAAATAAACGTGTGTCCGTGATGGACGCAGCACGATACACTTTGGAAATAATGATAAATTTTTGCAAAAGCCTGTCTCAGTGCTCCGAATAGAGCCAGCAAATGTCTTCTCAAAGCCAATGCCATTCTCTGAAAACCACAACATTGTCTGACGGCAAAAACGAACTTGCTGGAAAAGTGTGGCCCTGATATGGTCCGTTACAAAGCTCACTGCGCAGCAGTAACGTTTACGAAACGCATCATAAGCAGCTCTATGTTTCCTCAAGTTTTGAAATCAACACGAAATGAGGAAATAAGCTTATGCTAATAGTATATGAAATGCGGAGGCGCATTTGTCCATATCCCGTACTCAACGTAAGGAAAAACAAGAAGGAAAGGAAAAAAGGTGGTTCAGGCGATGTTTTGTGTGTGTCCTGCCTTATTCTAAATTGTGCACACAAAGCCGCGGACACAACAAGAATGGAAAGAACAACGTCACAGACGCCAAGCTGGTACCTTACAGAATCAGTACGTATACTGAAAGGCGTTCGTACGAATATTTATACTTAGAATATACATATAGTTCTTGCCAGAGAGTAATTTTGAATCATTCCAGCAAACAAGTCAGTGGGAACGTTAAACGTTTAGCCAGTTTTTTCTTGAAGCCGTAGACCGAAATTGATTAGTAGAGTTTCCATGATAGCAGTCCAGCTTCAAGTAATCAAATCTAATTTCTTGTTTTTCTCGAGTTCACACAAGAACACGTGCTCTGCATCAGCATTAAGTACAGGCGCGCGGAGTAAAGCATAGATGGCGGGCAGCATGAGTAGCGTGCTAGCCACGCGTTTGCCACCATACACTCAGCTTGCGCGCACTCCATCTCTGCAGGCGCGCCGCGCGTTGTGTTGGGGTTCCTCGAGTCGATGCACACCAGCATATTGGCGCGGGGAGAACGTGCGCGCGCATCGACTGACACGGCAGAAAAGTTTGGAGACACTGTATTTTATCTGCAAATAATGAGAAAGAGGGTTACTGACGGCGTCAAAATAGAAGTTCAATGTGCCAAAAAGAATATACTAATAATATCTGGTGTTTTACGAGACAAAACCACGATATGATTATGAGGCACGCCGTAGTGAACGGCTCCGGAAATCTTGACCGTCAGGTGTTCTTTTAACGTCCGCTGAAATCACACATTACACGCGCCTCTATCATATCGCCTCCATCGAAATGCGACCGCCGTGACCGGTATCGAACCCGCGACTTTAGAGTCAGCAGCCGAGCACCGCGACCACTGTACCACCGAGAGGGGCAATTAGGATGAAGCCATGGAGACAACCTGAAATTTTCTCGATATGGGGCCCTAAAGTAGCAAATTTGGTGCGAAGTAGCCACCAGAAACCCTGAAATGTATGATGCAAAAAAAAAGAAATGTTCGAATAAGCATTCTTTCAACATAATTGCGGTATACTAATATCAGACCCAAAGAGTTTCCGTACGATCAACTTCTAGTTTTCCATTCAAATAGCTATGCAAGTTATTGGGCTACACATCTTGTTACTCTCTTCACAACTGTACGATTGCTTTAATTTTGCTGCTTCTATGTAGATTCAACCCTCTTTTCTGTTTGAAGTGGTACTTGAAGAAGCTATGTCACTCGATCGCCAATATTGGGTAACGGAACGAGAATTTTATTTTGCAGAACGGCGCCCTTGATCTCTTATACAAAGTTCAAGTGAGGTCAAAATTACTGGCAATCAGCGGTTCATTGAGATCGCCGATCGGGCGAAGTTCATGTTGGAAGAATTTTAAGGCCCAGAAAGCGCTCCTTCAGGGCGAACGCTTCGGAAAATCATCGAGCGTATCGAACGCGCGGGCCGAGGCTCCACGGCGCTATTACTCTGACTTTTTGCGAACGCTGTTCTTGTTATTTCTACTTCGCAGCGTCGAGCCTGCGAAGGAGAAATGAGCGGCTGCCGAAATACACGCAGTGCGCGAACGCGAGACCTGTTCTTTCTTTTTCCCTTCATTACTTTATCTATGTTTTTCTTTGTTTTGTTTCCTTCTTTCGTAGCGAGGTGACAAGCCACGCGGTCGCTCAATAAACCCATAAATATTTCCTGAACTTTTAACGAAGTGCACCCAGGGGAACTCGGCATTGTTCTCAATGCTTACTTTGTTTGCCAGAAAGACGCCCTCGATGGGCACCGAGGCAGCGACCAAGACGTGACAGATCGATCGCAAAAGTCGATAGCAAAATAATGTCTGTGTATACTCGCGTGAAATCAAATCAATCGTAGAACGTAAACCGCGAAGCGGCACGTGTACACTTACAATCAACATATTCCTTTTCTTTTTTTCGTTCCTCGAGTTTCTGCTTACCCAAATGATTTTCTGTACCTCACATGCGAACATACGGTCGTATAGGCCACGGGTCGCGCGTGTTTTGTGCGATGCGCAGGAGTCATGCTGCTGGTGCTGCTGCTGCTGCTGCTGCCGCTGTTGTTGCTCCTGTGGTTACAAATGGCGCACATAAAATATCGGCGAAGCGCGCACACGCGCACTTGTTCTGCTCTTGCCGCGTACACAAGCGTTTTTGTTCGGCCGCCGCATCAAGTCGCGACAAATCAAGCCGATCGGGGCAGGCCTTTCTCTCTCGCGTGATCTTTTCTTTATTTTATTTTCCCCTCTTTTCAACATTGTGGGCTCAGATATGGGGCGCAACCCGCGGGCTTCGTGCATTTATTCTGCGTGTTCACTCTCTGTTATCGTCTCGTTCGAAGAACTGTAAACACGGAGATGCGGTTTTGCACGCTGCCAACGACAAGCAGTGTATTAGGGTTTGAAACGTGGGGGAAAATAGTGAATCGACCCTTATAACTCCGAGTCTACATTATGCGCGTCCTATACTACCCACTTTTGCCTTTTTTATTCCTGTTGTTGTCGATGTTTCGTTTCGCATCTAGCGGGGCCATATCCTCGCCGCAAAAAAAAAAAAAAATTGGGGGACGCTTAAGCTTCGCCTTTAAGAGTTGAACGCGATAGCGATATCGTGCCCCTAGTGCGCACTTCGAACACTACGAGTGTTCAACAGAATGCGCGCAATAAGGTATGTGCCTTATGTAATGGGTAGCATGCTTTAAACCAGGAGCAATTATGCGCGAGAAACTTTTTCGAAGTTGAGATGCACCCACTACGTGGTCTTAAGGGAATACGCGCAGTAATGTGTGTGCCTTTTGTAATGGGTGGCTGTCTTTAAACCACCAAGTCGTTATGATATTGACATGGTGTGACGCCCGATGGCAATGTACGCTTGTACCACGCAATATTACTCCGATATTACATCTCATATTGTGACACCTGTATACAGGACACGTATTTTTGGGAAGCATGAAAGTTACTTTCAATGCTGCTTCAAGCTGAGGCGTGGCTGCGTGGTAGAACACCTGTTTGCCACGCAGACGGCCTGGGTTCGATTCTCACTCGGACCCAACATTTTTATTATTTATTTTATTTGCAGCTTTTTCGATTTTTCGGTCACGGACAAGATGATGATTTTTCGCTCACAACCAACGGTGCCGACGCCGACGGCGGAATTTCTGCGATACGAGCTCTTTAACGCTATCGCGTTAATAATGAATGCAGTCGGAACTCTGTATGTCTACCCGTTATGCGCCGACCATGGGTTTGCATAGGCCGCTGTTTAAGCCGCTGCTGCCGTTCTCACGGGGCGGCAGTATGCTACAGTTTTTGCAAGTAAGCCCACTGTCTATACGCGTGTTTCGGCTGTCGTGCCCCAATGATATTTTAGATGCGAAGTATCTTAAGGCCGAGCTCAATCCGGTGGTGGTGGTGTGCGGCGTGACCACCCTCACTGCGCATGCGCATACCCTCTCCACACACCTCCTCTCCACTCACCCTCTCTCCTTCTCCTCTCCACTTTCCCTCCCCACATTCCCTCTTCCCACTTTCCCTCTCCCCTCCCCCTCTCCCATACCCCTCTCCCCTCCCCCTTTCCACTCTTCCTCTGAAACGCGGGCTAGACATGCCGAAATTCTCTCCTGCGCAACGCCGCGATGAGCTCGAGCGCATGCGCGTCCCCTCCCCTTCTCTCTCCTCTCCTACGCTGCCCCCCTCTCGCCCGCCTGTCGACCGCGTTCCCCGCTCGCCCTGTGAGAATTAACGGCCAGGCTAGATGGAAGATACGACGCGCGTAGCGTCCCTCTTCGCGTTCCACGACGCGAGGTCGGTAGCATGCCCAACGAACGCCAACGGAACGCGATAGTGCAAGTGCTCCGGCTTCGCATCGCCTCATGGTCCCCTTTAGCGGGAGATGGTGTATTGTTACTGAGCCCATTCACTTACACGCGCTAATGCGGACGATGTTATCGCCTATAATTAAGGTACGCGGACTCTCTCTTCCCGGAACAAAATCGCGCATGCAGGGCGCACGACATTTGTGATACTGCGCTGCCTCCTTCTCTTTTGAACATTTTAGTCTATACGGCGGGAATTATGCTAGTTGGCACCAGGAGATGCACAAGCCTGTAGGTTTAATATAGACGACATCGTACCGCGGCAATAGGCAAAATCCGAACAAGTTGAGCGTGTCACTGGTGTAATTAAAGATGGAAATGCTTAAACGAAGTTAAGTGCGCCCTTAGGTTTTATTTGTAATTGTTTCTATTCTCTCGGTGATTCTCCGTATCACTTCTGTTTATGGTCCATTAGAAAAACTTTGGAAGGTGAAATTTGCGAATGTGTTAACTTGACTGTAAAAACGCGCGATGCATTCTACTCCAGGCAATACGGTTATTATATATATATATATATATATATATATATATATATATATATATATATATATATATATATATATGTCTGCAGCCGATGCGTTCCTCCTCCTACCACATTCTCAGTACGTGCTAAAGTAATAATGCTGAATAAGTTATAGGTACTGGCCAGGCTGATATGCGAAATAAAATATAAAATTCACATTTGTCGCTGAACAGAGCGAAAGCAGAAAAAAAGAATTGTTTCAGGACCTCTATAAGCCTCATTGGCGAGATTAGCTCGACTGCGTTCTTACCACATTGCGCTAACCGAAGTTTACGCTTCTTCCAACTGTTCTACAATTATCAGATGGAGCCTTTACAGTCAGAAAATTATTGGATAAAAACGCTTGTTTCACCATGGACGTGCTTCGAATATTCCTCGATACAGAGTGAATGGGCTTTTCAAGTGCAATATATTGTACGCAGGGTCGTAGCCAAGGGGGGGGGGGTTCAACCCCCCCCCCCCCCCCCGCCACCGAAAATTTTCAGTTTTGCTTGCGTATACATACACGAGCACATACAAACGCACGTACGAACATACATAAAGTATGGTTGAACCCCCCCCCCCCCCCCCCCCCCCGAAAAAAAATTCTGACTACGCCCCTGATTGTACGCGACACTCGCGGAACTGATCAGAAAAAAAATGCACAGGACTGAACTGACTATACAGTCTAAAACCTTTTCGCACACATATATACACTTATGAAGTTTACGAGACTACGTATTTGTCGGAACGACTCTTGATTTTTGTGTAGAGCCTGAATTATGGCACTCACTAATTCCACTCACTTTCCTTTTTCCTTTCCATTTCCTTTTTTTTGTATTTGATCCAAAGAATGTGAAGAAACCTCTATATTCTTTAAACGAAGCTTTTCTTGTAAAACCTCCTAGCTTTTTCTGAATGTGGCTGCCGGGTGCTGCTGTTGCTGCTGCTGCTGGTGCTACTGCTGCTGGTGCTGCTGCTGCTGTCGTATTAGAGAGTTCGGGAATTGGGGACCCAAGACACTGGGTTCCCAAGCTGCGTTGGGTAGGCTGCTCTTGCGTTCGGAGGAGAAGCGGAGTTTAAGAATTGGGTCACACGCAAGCTGCGTTAAGTCAAGCGCATGGCGCGCCACACGTGGCGAAATTAAAATCATGCGAGACGCGGGCCATACTCGGTCGTGGCCCGCGCTGCGTCTGCGTCGTTTCGCTGGCAACCCAAGACGCCTTGGGGACCCACGCTAGTTTTCTATTTTTTGAGCAAGGCTTTTATTTGGGCGAGTTGGTACATGCTTAGCTGGGGAAAAACAGCACAAAAAAGGACGATGACACCGGACGAGCGCTGAACTTACAACTGACATCTTTCTTGCACCTTCAGTTTTTGGATATTAGGCTGCGATTCTTGCATGACCATATATGCTGGGAATACCTTCCAAGGTCAAATAAGGCGCTGCTTCCTTTTGATAGTGCTCGCTCCAAGCTAGTTAAGATGGGCATCATAACCACTTGCCTTAACTGAGCCTTAAGTGAGTCTTGCGTTCATGTTATGTCAGCCAGCTTTCACAATCAAACTACCCGGATCAAGGAAGCTGGCTATCCCTCATTGGTGATTTCAAGTGTTTGTGAAGCACTGCTGCAGAAAATTAAACGACCAGAAAGCAGCACTGCAGCAGAGAAGAAAACAAAAAAACGTTCATGCGATCCCATATATTCACCGGGTGTCCCACAACATAAGAAGAATAGCGTCCAAACACAACGTTGAAGTATAGTGCTTTCTGCACCCTGTAAGCTCTCTTAATTATGTGCGATGACAAATAAAGATTCACGATGACTATGCACTACGAAGCACAGAACGCGCTACACACGATCCGTTTGCAATGTGGTTTACAAGATACCTGTTACCTGTGGACGCTAGTACATAGGGCAGACCGGAAGGCGTTTTAATGAGAGAGCGAAGGAACACAATCTGAATGTGCGTAGCAAAATGGGAAGCTTTCTGGCAGAACACTGCAAACAGTGCGGATGGGCGCCCACTTTTGAGAACACACAATTTTTAAAGAAGGCAAACGGCAAAACAGAACGTGAAATCGTGGAAGCGTTTTTTTTTTTATCAGGGAAACAGGAGACAGCTGCATCAGCAAGTCATCTATTTTGCTTACTGACGCTGAGATTCAATATCTCAAAGGTTTCATATAAATCATTTCCTTTACCATGTTTTTGTTGGTCATCCTCTAATGTTCCATCGACTCACTCACAATCATTGTTATCGCCTGCGCCTCGAAAATGGAGTGTTGATTGTTTGTTCTTTTTTTCTGTTGCTCGTTCATCCTTGTTAGGGGTTGGCTTTATCGGTTTGTCACTTGTGTTCATTTTATCTGAGTGTGGAAGATGCGTGCGCATAGTGTAATTCATGTACACGTGTTAGCTTTCAGTGACAATGTAGATTGCCTACATGATGCTTTTGATTGGCGAATTGATATTAAGAGTGTGCGCGGTTTGGTGCGCTGTAAAAACGAGCGATTGGTGCAATAAAGATGTCAGTTGTAAGTTCAGCGCTCGTCCAGTGCACTGTGTTCCTGCGTTCTCGTCCTTTTTTGCGCTGTTTTTCCCCAGCTATCCACTTTTGGGTCTTGGGACAACGCGAGCGCAAGAGCCCAATAGTGGCTTGGGTTCTGCGCATGCGCTATGGCGACTCGCAAATTTCTTGGGTCCCCAAGCTCTTTGGGGCCCAAATTTTGAAACTTTCTACTAAACAATTCACACTTAAGAGAGTGAATTATGTGCCCCATGATGGGATAGAACGTCGGTGCCCCGGCGCGGCAGCACGATGCATGCTCCAACTATTATACCGCAGATTCGCGCATATTGCTATTGTGCCAATGTGAACTGGCTCTTTAAGTGATGGCCGCTTGTGTAACCTTGCGTTGCACGGATGGAGGCTCCGGGTTCTTTTAGGGCGTATGTAAGTATGAAATGAGCGAATATTAGCTAGCCTTACCACTCTAATCGCCGTCGCATACTTGTGACGTCCATGAAAAAACGCCCCACACGCGCACAGTGCAAGAGCGAAGGAAGATAACCAAACTGCAGAGAGGGTTAGGATGAAAATAGAAGTTATAAAAGACGCGCTGGTTGCCGAAATTCAATCTGTGTCTGTTATCGTACTACCTTCACGTTGTGGCGCCGTTTCCCAATGGCGAGCACGTTGTTGTTTTTCCCTCAGTGACTCTTAAGGCCTGGCGGTGCTGCAGTGCACAAAATCCTGGGTAAAGTTCGAGGCCGCGTTGCATGATTTCAAGTGAAGTACAGAAAAATAGAAGAAAGCAAATGAAAACGTGATTGCCACTGACAGTGACATGTGCGGTTGGAATTTAACAAATTTTGGTACATTACCAAAGGTAACATATCCATGAATCAGACATCACGGATTGTGGAACTTTCATAAACTGTTCAACTTCAGTATATGTTATACCCCGCTTAAATAAAGAACTGATTTCGGTGATTTCATGCGACGTCGACAGCCACGGCTGAACTATTCGCTACCCTGTGCGCGACTTGTGCACCGCGTAAAAGCGTTGATAAGTATGTAAAAATTATCGGTAGGGGGTTTCAGGAGTCTGAGGTGGGTCCTCCAGGATTCCAGTTGCTCTGGCCCCGCTCGCCCAGGAGGTCCGTCTGGACATTCAGGTCATCCCGGACCACGAGTAAACTGATCATTTTAAGGGCGAAAACATTGCATGCCCAATTAAGCGAACGAAAAGACCGTCGAGCGTCCGGGTCACCATCACATGGAAAGAAAACTCATGTGACCAAATGATGACGTCACGTGATAATGTCAGGCTAGTGAAAGAAACCCACGTGACCGGTATGGCAAATTGAGGCGCCATCTGTTGACTGGGATCAGAGTTAAAATCTGCGTTCCGCCTCTTTCCTCCCAACTCTCTTCAACCCCCTCTCTGGCGGGATCAACTCCCTTTCCTGCGGGAGGCGCGTTTTCCGCCGCCTTGCTGGCGCCGCCGACTTTGAAATCCGTTAGAAAGTTTCGTGTCTGGCGTTGGTAAGGCGTGCGTTACCCTTCGTCGCTCGTCCGTTTCATGGTGCTCGCTCGCTGTGTGCTTGTGCGACGCGATGTTTTACGACTCGCGCTGTTCGTGCATAGTGCTTTGTTGCTTGAATACTTCCAGAACAAGTCCCGGAATATATGTGCCGGCCCCCAAAAGAACGACAGGTGAGCGTGCCCTTTGACAGACAGACAACGAACTTTGAGTCGCGGTTTTCATTGTGTCAATTTGAATTCACGTCCATACCGAGTAGCTGTTCTCTGCAGTGGGGCTACAGTTACTGTTTTCAAAAATGACTGATTTGAAAAGGGCAGGATGCTGCGTTTAAATCGTTATACGAACAAGCAGCGGACATGAAGCCCATGCAAAGTAACTATAGTTACAGGCTTACAACTCTCACAGAACCGCGTGCTTGAGTGTGTGCTTTGCATTTGTCTCCGGTTAATTACTCCCCATCGCCTATAACCACGTTTGTGAGACATTAGGTAGATGTATGAAAACTTATGCTGCTCTGAGACGAACAAACGAGTTCACTTTTGCACGAATCGACGGCGCTCTTTATCTGATTGAAACTTGCCCTTTTCTTTAGGGTGTATTTCGGAACGCAACACAGCTGATCGGTGCGCCCAGAGAAAAGCTGAAGAATTGCAGAATCGGCGCACTTCAAGAAGAGATGCCATGAATCATCCGATATCAGCCTTTAATTTTTCCGCGTTTATCATCACTAGTTATATGAAAATCAACGTTTTTGGAAATGTAGTCAATAAAGTGCGGCCAATATTAGTTGTGTTATATGTGGAGTTCATTTTGACATTTTTAAAATGGTCGTTACATTATTATTCTACTTTTAGGTATTTCAACTGCTTTCATTGTTTTTGCATTTCAGGAATGTTCAATTTTGTTAGTTATGATAATTTTGTGCAATATCGTGCGCATATATCAGAAGCTGTTCTGCACTTTTGTCAGTATAAATATTGTGTTTTTGAATATGTACCCTAGTGTTATGTTCTGTATTTTTTTTCCACTGTTCTTTAAATTCTGAACATTGCGGAGAACTTTCGTGTTGCTTAGTGATCATGAACACGTGTATGTTAATATCCTGAGCCTGTATCGCACCACATTTGATAGAATAGTGATTTTCGGAAAGGAGGAGAATAAAAAGAGACCAAAGATATTTTGTGTTGTGAGTGCAATTCATTCTTTTGCGTTCTGGCACATGCTGCACGACTGCAGTGTTTGGAGAATGCCTGATTGCAAATTGCGCACATTCAAACGCGCAACGAACGCGCGGCGCAGTACGCGCAGCGGATGCAAACAAAAAAAAAAGCGCCCGGCGCGCTGCACGGTGCAGCACGCGGAGGAGGGGCGAGGGGGTCATAAAAGAAAGGGAGAGGGAGCCCGCGCACGCAAACAAAACAAGAAGAGAAAAACCCGACGCGCGCGAGGGTGCTAGGAGAGGAGGCGCGGCTGGTGTTAGTGTTGCCATGACGAGGCATACAGTGTGCGCCGCCATTCTGCCGTTCGAGTCTCTGAATCCCAGCCGCCAGGATATTAACTGAAGGGACGTTTGGCGCTGCCAGCGCTGACGTCATGAATTAAGGCATCCTATGGGAGGTATACGGAGTAACCTCCCCCTGATAATGTCAAGTGACGTGGCCGTCAAAATAGTATGGACGTCGATATAGTCGTCAAACTCATTCACGCCATGATTTTGCATTCAATGCACGTAAGGAGACTTAAATGACTCCGTAACTTTTTAGTTAATCATATTTATATGTAGAGGTGGAAAAGAAATATTCGTTGTCAACTTCATGCAACATCGCTTCTACTGCTAATTCCGAATTCAGGTAAGAGCGTTGGCGTAGAAGCAGGATATACATATCAGTAACGCTTTCTAAATAGCGAACAAAGGAAAACAGCGCATAGCTGAAAGGCGCTTTTCGTTATCTGCACCTAATTGCTACGGAAGCTCAAATGGCAAAAAAATGTTGTTGTGTAATGTTAATCCCACTCGCAAGAAGTGACAGAATTTAAAATAAAACAGAACTAAATAACTGGAAACCAAAGAGCAAGAAACATAAAATACCACAGGCGCGCACCAAGGCCACAACCACTGCGTTGCGCGTAGTGTGCTTTACCACTTTGTGGGCTACTGCGTGGTGCCGTATACCTCCGGCCACTTTTCTTGGGCGCGTGATGTAAGCCCCACGAGTGTTAGCCAGTACCACTCATGGCCACGACAGTTGACGCGGAACGCCCATTTTTATAACCTCTCGCGTGACACGTAGTTAATTAGCCTAAAAGGAGGCAGCTGCTCGACAAACCCTAGTGTAGTAAGAGACTATATGTGTGTTAAGAGACTACAACCCACAAGAGAGTATGCCGAACCAGAGACGACGACGACGGTGTGCGCGAGCGAGACGCTCGCGAAGCTCGAGAGCGGAAGAACGTCGCCGGGCTGAAAGAACGCGGCCAGGCAGCCAGAGCGCCGGTCGTTGGGCCGAGAGAAAAAGGGACCGAGCTGGTGCGACCAGGCCAGCCGGGACGAGCTTGGTGTGTCCCGGGAACGAACGAGCGTGCGGGCCAGGAGCCGAGATCGTGGCCTCGGTGCCACGTCCAGGCGGTTCCGGCGCAACCCGAGCTGACTCCGTTCTGGAGCCGAGATCGTGGCTGTGGTGCCACGTCCGAGTTCGCCGTCGTCAGCGTGGGCCTGTGAGTACCGCGACGAGCGGGTCGTCGTCTGCTCGTGCACCTTCGCACGACTTCACCATGCACCTGTCCGCTTCGTGCTGGCATCATCGCTACCTGACTGCGGTATGTGAGTGACGTTCGACGGGCCTAGTCGTCAGGACGCGCCGATCCTCTTGCGTGTGGGTTATAAACTCTGAGATTTAGGACCTAAAGGATATTTGTATTGTTGAGTCAGACCAAGCGTGTGTAACTGTGTGTGTATGTGTCAAGTCGATAAATGTGTTTCTTGTTCGTGCCTTGGTTTTCCTGCATCTGAGGGCCCAAGAACCACCACATTTGGCGAGCCTGCCAGGATGGCACATTAATATTACAGCCATTACTCAGATGCGGGGCTAGGCCATGGACAAGGAAAAGTTTATTGCACTTGGCCGGGAACTAGGACTCGAGAAGGATGCGCTTAGAGAATGGGTGGACAAAGAATGCGCACTAGCTCGCGATGAACGCGCGCGTGAACGAGAGGAAGCTAAAGAAAGCGCTGAGCGGCAACGCCTACTGCAGGAACAAGAGCTCAAGATTTTGGAGCTGAAGCTTAAACTTCAGGAAAGCGCGGGACGACAGTCAGCCGAGGCTAATGAACCAGGGGGAGCTACCTCGAGCGTCACCACGAGCACTACACGTGCACCAGAAGTATATAGCCCTCATAAACTGATACCGCCCTTTGACGACACACGGGACGATCTCGACGCGTACCTACAGCGGTTCGAGCGGGTCGCGACGTGCCAATGGTGGCCCCGTGAGAAATGGGCGCTTTCACTGAGTCTGTGCATGACTGGAGAAGCCCTAACTGTGATAGGCCGGCTAGATCCTACAGCTGCGTTAAACTATGACCAGCTAAAAGCGGCGCTACTGCAGCGGTTTCGGTACACTGCAGAGGGCTATCGGGAAAAATTTCGCAAAGCGAAACCCGAAGACAATGAGTCCGGCCTGCAGTATGCTTCTCGGCTTGCTGGTTATTTTGACCATTGGTTGGAGCTATCAAAATCCGACAAGACCTTTATAGGCCTTAGAGACCTGATTATCGCCGAGCAATTCATGGAGAGTTGTCTTCCGGCTCTGAGAGTGTTTCTGAAGGAGAGGAACTGCCGAACGTTGCAGGAGATAGCGTAGACTTCGGACAACTTTATGGATGCTCAGTCACTGGTGAATCTGGGCAAGGAACGCGCATGTGGAGAAACGGGTCCGCCCACATCTCTAAGGACGAAGCTCGCAAGAAAGACGCTTCGGGCGGACGACCGTTGCTTTCTGTGCGATAAGAAAGGGCACAGAGCGGCTGAATGCTGGTCGCGCACGAAAGCATGTTCCCCAGTGCATGGTCACAATAGTGACAAGTATTCCGCCGGCAGAGGGGACAGATTTGAAGCATCGTGCATGGTATCAGGTGAACGAAACCATGAAAAAGCAGCAGGGAATGCAGAATGCGTCATTCTGAAAGATGGTGAAAAGGTTCCTGTTGTCAACACGGCAGTCAGCCAAAGTGTTGTACTTGAGAACATTGAGAACGTGCCCATTGTGAAAGGGTTTATGGATAAACGCCCAGTTACCGTACTGCGCGATACCGGCTGCGATACGGTCGTAGTGCGACAGGCATTAGTGCCAAAGGAAAAGTTGACCGGTGCGTATCGGCCGGTACTGTTCCTTGACCGCACAGTGCGTAACCTACCAGAAGCTGTGGTCTTCCTGGATACACCAATTTTTAAGGGAGAAGTTCGTGCTCACTGCCTGCGAGACTCACTTTATGCTGTTGTCCTTGGAAACATCAAGGGAGCCTTGCCATTGGACACCCCGAGAGTGCTGGCAACCCGGACTCCCAATCCCAATAGCAGCGCAGACATCGAGAAAAAGACGCCTAAAACCCCTACAAATCGTCGTAGTAGGCGGCAAGACCAGGTCACCGTAAGTCGCGTCGTGAACCGACTACGTGCACCTAGGCCCGAACCCAGTGACAGCAGTCTATCTGCAGCTAACAGCGATAACCATGCGGCCTGCGCGAAGAGATGGCAAGCAACGGCACCTTCATCTGGATCGTCGCAGCTATCGACCTCGCCGTGGCCGAATTCGCGACCGGATTCGACACGTTACCGTGGTATACGTACCCCACAAGATGAGGCATTGTTGCCTCTGGACACGACGCCCAGGGTACCACAACGTCGTCGACCCAGGCAACACCCTACTTCGAGGAACGCAATACCGGCCGCCTCAATCAATCTCGTCCGGGGTATCTTACGCTCCGCAGCGATGGCACGGACAGCCTCAGTGCACAGATGGATCAGTCGCCATCATCGCCTCAGCCGCCGCTACAACCACCACGTTCCCAGAGGCACTTTCAACGTCACAAGACTAAGACGTACAGGCGACGTGGCAACAATACTCACTGACGACGACTACCGGTGACGACGACTACCATGAGCATGGTGTGGTGTCGTCGCTGCGCAAAGAGGACCAGGTCAAGACATGAAGACTAGACATCCACGGTGTGAATCGTGCGTTGTGTGTGCTGTGTGTCGGCGCGTGTTTATTGACCAGAGCCGGCAGTGTGCGCGCGCCTCGTTGTGACGTGTACGCGGTATGAAGGTGTATAAAACCGTATATGCCACCGCCGGCCGTATCAAACGTGCGATGAGCGCGTTTTACCTTCCGTGCCAGAGTGCGCCGGGCAAGTGATTAACAATGTTTGTGTAGTAATAGAAGGCTTGCAATCTTGATATTCTTATTTTTTGCATATGCCCGGTGATTGCTTTTGCTGTGTTCCGTTGTGTCGCGTTCGTACTAACGTTATCCGCGGCACAACGTACTGAAAGTGGGGGGAAGTGTAGTAAGAGACTATATGTGTGTTAAGAGACTACAACCCACAAGAGAGTATGCCGAACCAGAGACGACGACGACGGTGTGCGCGAGCGAGACGCTCGCGAAGCTCGAGAGCGGAAGAACGTCGCCGGGCTGAAAGAACGCGGCCAGGCAGCCAGAGCGCCGGTCGTTGGGCCGAGAGAAAAAGGGACCGAGCTGGTGCGACCAGGCCAGCCGGGACGAGCTTGGTGTGTCCCGGGAACGAACGAGCGTGCGGGCCAGGAGCCGAGATCGTGGCCTCGGTGCCACGTCCAGGCGGTTCCGGCGCAACCCGAGCTGACTCCGTTCTGGAGCCGAGATCGTGGCTGTGGTGCCACGTCCGAGTTCGCCGTCGTCAGCGTGGGCCTGTGAGTACCGCGACGAGCGGGTCGTCGTCTGCTCGTGCACCTTCGCACGACTTCACCATGCACCTGTCCGCTTCGTGCTGGCATCATCGCTACCTGACTGCGGTATGTGAGTGACGTTCGACGGGCCTAGTCGTCAGGACGCGCCGATCCTCTTGCGTGTGGGTTATAAACTCTGAGATTTAGGACCTAAAGGATATTTGTATTGTTGAGTCAGACCAAGCGTGTGTAACTGTGTGTGTATGTGTCAAGTCGATAAATGTGTTTCTTGTTCGTGCCTTGGTTTTCCTGCATCTGAGGGCCCAAGAACCACCACACCTAGTAACAGTATACAATCAATTCTGTCAAGGTCGATAACCGCACTGTGAAATTAGCGAGAGTTATGAGGGGTCTGAGAGGCTCGCTTTTTTCGTAGGGATAAATTATAACGAGGCAAAACGGATAACGAAGCATACAGAGGGAAATTATTTATGTTCAGCACAAATGCAAACATAATCAGTCAGAGATCAATGCAAGTGGACCAAATGACAACTTCAAGCAGGTGGAGGTCCCACCCATGTTCTCCGTCTTTTCGTCACCCTTTTATGTTTGCTCGCAGTGGCGACGTCATTTTATCGTCGATTAGCGAAATCCCGCGTGTTTGTACAAGGCTGACATCGGCAGGGAATGACTCATTTTACTCGTAGGGACTTGAGCGGCCTGGCGCACTATCACAGATCAGGCGGTAAACACAAATGAGCTCTTTGTCGGTGGAACGTGAAAGGTCCTGTCCAATGTACACAAGCCAAGCGGCAAAGCTGCTCCTTATCCGACAAGCGAACAGCGTCAGAAAGACAGGACTAAGCTGTGTCGGTGTTGAGTTTCAGAATAAACGTTCGCGAGACGCATTCGCTGGCAGGTGTGTGCAAAGCATGTATCTTCTCGTTTTTTTTTTTTTTAGCATACGCGTTTATTCTTTTTCTTAGCGTTCACTTGTCGGGGTAAGTTATTTGCCAGCTATGGCGCACAGCAATGGCCTCGTACCGGCAGATTTAGAGCCTTTAGGTAGCATGCGAGGGTCTATTGGTCGAACTGTCAGCTTGTACAGATCACGTGCTACGTGACGCCAGCTGGCGAAACAATGTTCTACATTTGTTGCCAGGGCTATACGAGTGGGACTGGCTAGCATTTGCAGATTTAAACGTACTGAATTACCCAACAAAGTTGCCGTCGTAGCTGGCCGAATTGGTACAGCATCGGACGCATTATACGAAAGCTGTGCGTTCCGTACCCACTGGCAGCAAATTTTTTTTTGCTCGCTTTCATTCGCTTCCCTTTATGCAGCGATTACCATACTTCAATTACAAATAAAAAATAATGCCAATAAAAAATATGCTGTCCTTGGCTTCATTAGGCTGTGTTTAAGAAACGGGCCCCTTGATCCCTTCGTTCAAGAGCACAGACACAGTACTACCACGCAGACACTGTAGCAGAATGCCGAATACTGCAGTTCATCGTCAACAACTGGCCGGCAAGCCAGTGAGTGCGCCATCGCCCCCGAACATTCATAAGAAGAAAACCTCGCCGTATATGCGCATTACTATACATACATGGCTATCAGGCAACACCCGGAGAAATTAACACTCAGCGGGCTCCCAACCGCGACTCCGCTTCATTTCGTGGGGCATAGTGGTGCGGATTATTCCGTGCACACTGCAGACGTGCAAACATTATACCATTCTTGCCTGCCTTTCAGGCTTTTGTGAATCGAGTGATCTAGAATGTATGGTAGAAAGGCGGACAAAAATTAACGGGTAGCCACACAAAATTTCTTAGGCTTGTGCTGCAGTACTTTCCACTGCAAGACAAAGGGATTTGATTGATTCGTCTATGACGTAGTTCATCACTGCATGTTAGTCAGCTCTGCGTATCCCTACTCTTCTTTATTTGGTTTTGCAATGATAAGCGAGTATATTTCGCGGACGGTCTTCCAGCGTTGGGAAGTAGGACGTAACAAAAACAGGCAACTAAAAATTTGGTCAGGTCAACCAAATTTCTTCTGTAAACGTGTCATCTACGTTTGGAACTAACAAGGGAAAATGGCGAAGTTCGGATGTGCTTGTATTCGACTGATGATGTCGATGGAGCGCTAAACACAACAGGAAAAATGGGGACGCACTATACGACACATTAAGATGTTGACAGGTTTAATCTTTGCGTTATATTTAATCTTACTTTTAGCTTTACGGGGATAAACTGATAATTTCTGAGTGTCTTTCGGATGTCTCAAAATTTCGGTATGTCTAATTATGCTAAGTTATATACACATGATGCAGTCGTATGGAAAGGTGGCACTCAGATTTATCTGCAAGAATTACGTGAGGTATGCATGTCAGTTGCCTAAATATTAGAAGCACAATATTCGAAATGAAATGCAGCTGAGGGAAATGGTGAGATGTTTCTTGTCAGCAAACGTGTTACATGCAACGGCGCGAGACTAGAATTTGAAGCGAAATCAAAAATGTTCGTTCAACTGCAACACCTTTTAACGAAGCTAATTTTTGCGAAGGACTCTCCTAAGGTCGCACATAATTCCCAGAGTTGCGTAGACTTTCGTTCGCTCGCTTGTCACGTTCATCCTTGATGGTCCTTATTTTGCGCAAGATGTTTCAACATCACCTATCTGAATGAGTCACCCCACTGAGTAACGAGATCACGTCCCTGGCCGTAGTTACATGGAAGACAGATTAAATCGAAACGCTTGCTGACCTCCTAATGCTTCATTTATGAAACACTAGAAAAACGATATAAGTAGGTATTGAACAGCGCCGTAACACGTGACCGCGCAACCAGAGCGTGATAGAACAAATGGAAATGCAACTATTTAGCCAGAGCGTGTGTATGGCATCCCACGCTTTCGTCCCCAGAGTGCCATTCGTAGCTTCGCCTGCGCTAGAAGGACACAGTCTTGGAAAATCCGCTGAGCTCGCAATTGCATAGTGGTCTGGTTATCAGCCTCATTGATCTGACTGGTTCATCTGACCTGGCATCGATTTGACCTGGTTCAGCGTTCTAGGCAAAACTTGAGGTGTGTTCTAAAGGATTACTTCATAAAGTACATCCCACCTGCGACAAAAAAGGCATTATCGACACATTCTCTTCCCGATAGTGTAGGGTAGCACACCAAATGTTTATCTTCCGAGGTGGGAAGCCGCTTTCGCGCAGCTCCGAACTTGCCGAACAACTCTGGGCGGTCCAGCGGCAATCAGGCAAAACTCGGACGTCCAGAAGTGGGACAGCTGAGCCCGAGTCACCATAACCCGCAGGACAGTGAATAAGGTTTTACCAACCAACCAACCAAGATTAAACTCCCTCCCTTTTCCTTATTTTCCCCCTTTTTCATTCTTTGAGGGGCACCTTTTAAAGCCATGTGCTGCGCAGCCAGATACCGTTACACCATGGGATTTCGAGACGAGCCCACAAGACGAGGGGGGGGGGGGGGCTGAAACCCGACATGTCCCCCACCCCCACCTTTCCTTCGCTACGCCCATCTACAGTAGTTCATATTCCTGGATGTTTTATTATGCTTTACATTGTTTATCTATTTTTCTCACTGTTTCTGTAGTAAAATTAAGAAATAGAGCGCATACAATTTTTCGGTGTCAAGCAGGGGTAAGCAGTGTGAACAGTTTGATTTTAACGCGATAGCGTTAAAGAGCTCGTTTCGCAGAAATTCCGCTGTCAGCGTCGGCGTCGTTGCTTGTGAGCGAAAAATGGTCATCTATTCTGTGACTCACTGAAAAATTGAGAAGGGTGGAAACTGCTAACCCGAAGGTCGTGGGATCGAATCCCGGCCGCGGCGGCTGCATTTTCGATGGAGGCGATAATGTTTGAGGCCCCTGTACTTAGATTTTTGTGCATGTTAAAGAACCCTAGGTGGTCGAAATTTCGGGAGCCTTCGACTACGGCGTCCCTCATAATCATATTGTGGTTTTGGCACGTTAAACCCCAGATATTATTATTATTATTATTATTATTATTATTGTTATTATTATTATTATTATTATTATTATTATTATTATTATTATTATTATTATTATTATTATTATTATTATTATTATTATTATTATAGAAAAATACAAATAAAATTAAAGATAAAATTTTGAATGTCATGTGGAAGGAGTCTCCTTGACGCACATAATATTGCGTGGCAGAAGCATAGAATCGCGCCAGGCGTCAAAACATGTGAATTGCGCAACTAGTGGGTGTTTTAAAGTCCCACCCATTACTTAGCGCTCATACATATTTATTCATGAACAGCTGCAAAAGCATCAACAAAGTGAGCAACTTCGTAGGTTCGCGTGTTGCCTTAGGGACGCGTATAGTGGACTCTTCGCTGATTCGCAAAAGGAAGAATTATGGCGTAGTGGGCACTTAACAACCGTACTTGCAGTAGGCATTCTAGGATAATTTGAAGCGGCCAATGTTACGCCCACAGTTGTTCGTATCCTTGAGGCACGGTTGAGGCATGCACCGAGAACCGAAGCCAGGCTAACAATTGAGAAGGCGACGCGCACGGGGCCCGATTACGCTATCGCATTCTACTGTTGAAGGCGAAGCTCAAGCGTCCTCCAATTTTTTCGCATTTTGGTCCAGATTTCTTCTTAAACTTGCTCTCAATAAATTTGGTCATTTAGGTAATTTTTTTTGTGTGTGAAAAGGCCTGATATCCACAAATATTTATGCTTCTTTGTAATGTTGCCGTTGCTCTATTCTATAAATACTACATGACTGCTCACAATGACAAGTTAAATACCATTCGGAAGCCAAAATTGGCAGAAGGAATGTGGAGGAGGAGGAGGAGGAGGAGGAAAAGGGAAACGGAAGGACAGGGAGGTTAGCCAGTTCTCAGACCGGCTGGCTACTCTGTGCTGGGGAAAGGGGAAGGGCGAGTGAAAGATGATAGAAAAGAGATGTTACAAAAAAGGAAGAGAGAAAAAAAGAACAATAATACGATAAACGAAAAAGTCCGTCTCTGAGAGTAGCTGTGCGCAAAAAAGAAGGAAAAAAGAAGAAAAAAGAAACAAGAAGGAATGTGCTTTTACAGAATGTAAAGGCGTTGTACTCAGAGCTTTCATTTCGCAACCACTCGCATGCACGTAGTCTTTCGAAACGAAAAACAGTTCTTCCTGCGGCCATAGAAAGTAGTGGCGCCTTCAGTGCCCAATGGTCGGACACATGAGCTTCGGCTTTCCTGCACGCGGACGTTACTTCATATTTTCCTCGTTATATTTGTAATCTGGTACCGTGTGGCCGCGTGAGCTCTTGGGAAAATGGCGCATATATGCAAAGAAGCAATGGAGCCACACCGAACAGCAGCAGCGCGCGAAAGCTGCCAACGAATTAACTTGTTTCAGCATAAAGTCTGTGAAATTGATATTTTTCTCATCGACTGTATAGAGTTGCACAAGTTTTAACAGTGACGAAATCTCCAACAAGAACCGGAAAACAACTTTCTCGCAACCCTGGTAGTTATCGGGCTGCTTTCGCCCATAAATCAAAGTGGCTGAAACAGTCTCCCATCACTGTGCCTGCGACGCGTAATCTGAGACAAAGGAAACTGCTTCCACAGCCTGGAAGGCAGTTATATAAACCAGACGCTTGTTTACATCCGCGTGTCTTCCGACGCAAGATGCACAGTATACGCCGTACCGCAGAAATATGGTTCACCTCCGTTAGCGATGATTAATGGTCCCTGGCTTACTGCGCTCATGTATAAGTTACAACCGCCGGGGGCAAGAACCGCTCACGAGATTAAGCCTGACGCTGTTCCCCGAATTCAATGTCTGGAGGCAGTCTCCATACTTCCTGTTCCCCGACACTGCCCCATGACGGACACGTTCTGGACTTCGTATAGATTATATATGGCTAAAGCTCTGGGAATTCGCAGCAATTCATAGGCTGTCTAACTGATGCCTATTTCATTTCTTTGCTACTTCACGAGTTCTACATCTAAAAAGTAAAGGCGGCCATTAGCTTGAAATCACCGCGGTGCTACACTTAAAGCCCCAGCATGTGGTCTCCGCCGCTGTGGTCTAGTGGTTGTGGTGCTCAACTGCTGACCCGAAAGTCGCGGGATGGAATCCCGGCCGTGGCGGCCGCATTTAGGTGGAGGCGAGGTGACTGAGGCCCGTGTACTTAAATTTTTTTTTCAAGAATCAAGAAAATATATTTCCAACATAAAGTTGGGCGTCACCCCAGGTGAAAAGCGGCGAAATGCAGCTTGAAGGTGCCTGGGGGCCCATACACATTTAGGTGCACGTTAACCCTTTCAGTGTTTTTTTTTTTGTACATGTACGGTGGCGATTTTTCCTCCCGCAATGTCTTTGCCGTACCGGTACGTTTCCGACCCTCCGTTTGAAATTTCGTGCCGTAATGAGGATGCATGTTCACTGGGAGGTTCTGCCACCTCCTGGACTTACAAGAAGCGTTTTAAATGATTGTGCTACATTCTACCGGGGATAAAAGGAACTGATTTCTAGCTTCAGCGCGTCGCGTGGTTGGCGGCAACGCCGATGGGCAGCGACCTTTTGTGGTTTCGGTTTCGCCGCGTGAACTTGACTTCTATCTTCATCGGCCCGCCTTTGCAGGGGCGGCGGAAGTTGATTTCCATCTTTGTTGACGCTGCTCTTAGCTTGTTGATCAGCGACGCACACGAGGTACTCTTGCTCTCCTTGTTTACTGAGTTTACTCTGCTCAAGGCAGCCGCACGCACAGAAAATGCCGTTTGTGTGCCAACAACTCGTCGCTGCAAGAGGAGAACACACACGTTTTATGTGTGCGGAGTGCTATAAGGCGCTGTGCGTAGACCGTGTTTCAAGGAATACCACGCTTTGAAATACTTTTGAACATTTTGTTGTTCTGAGTGATGCTGACACCAAAATACTATTCCTGATTTTAAATGCGAAGCATTTCTTAGCGAACTCCTGCGACTTTGAGCGTATCTATCGATCTATCTATCTATCTAGCCGCCTACGACTCTGTGCTCTCCTGGTCGCTTGGTTAATCGAATGTACACCAAAATTGGTATGACGTAACGTGACTGTATGACGAACATAAATGACAAGTCATAACATGAAAATCATGACACGCATGTCATGTACAGCATGACTTACGTTCCACGCTCATGGTGCGCTGGCGGCCGTTTCGCTAGCTTGATATACACCAAAATTGGTATTGCGCGACGTGACTGTGTGACGAACATAAATAACACGAGTTAACATGAAAATCATGACACGCATGTCATGTACAGCATGACTTACGTGCCACGCTCATGGGGCGCTGGCGGCCGTTTCGCTAGCTTGATCTAGCCCGAAATTGGTATTGCGCGACGTGACTGTGTGACGAACATAAACAACACGAGTTAACATGAAAATCATGACACACATGTCATGTACAGCATGACTTACGTGCCATGCTCATGGTGCGCTGGCGGCCGTTTCGCTAGCTTGATCTACCCCGAAGTTGGTATTGCGCGACGTTACTGTGTGACGAACATTATAATAGGAGTTAACATGAAAACCATGACACGCATTTTCCTCAATGACATACAAGACGATGTATGCAGCTCTTTGCTGGCTGCTTCGCATTACATCGATTCCCACAATGCGTGGGATCTGCCGGCTTGTTTAACGCAATTTTTTTCCCAACTTAGCACATTTAGTACATTCAAAATCCGGAATAAATTAATTTGACCATTTGGGAAAGTTTATTTAAAAAAAAAATCGACCTTCAAAGGGTTCAAGAAAACCAGATGGCCATAATTTCTGGAGCCCTCTACTACGGCGTCCCTAAAATCATATCTTGTTCTTGGGACGTAAAACTTCAACAATTGTTATTATTCTTACTATTTCAGCAGAAGAGAAGCCTTGTGCCATAACATGGTCGGAAGTCAGGCCAGTGACATGATTAGGAAACTCACAATAATATGACAAAGCAATGAAAGAGCTTGTTCCGTTGTTGCCAGCCTTCGGCAAAACAGTAAAACTTCCTCAGTGCATAGGTATTATTGGATATGGCGTTCTAGAGTTAGTACAATATAACGGAACAGGGCAGACAACTGAATCTTTAAGCGTAAAATGTCTCAGTCATTGAGCCTATACCCGTCGTTCAAGGAAATGTTAACGGTAGCTGTTCCTGTTTGAAGAGGACGGGATTCGTGTTAGGAGTTCGATGAAATGTGACAAGTGTGAGAAGTTTTCTAGATAATGTTGCCAAGCACTTAATGTACGTGTTCTAGGCTGGTAAGGGCTACATGCAACATAGCTGTTAGTAAAGCGAGACACAAAGAAAATGTTTGAGTAGTGTGACAGGGAGGCCCTTTACTCCAAGTCGAATGGATTAAAAATAAAATGACGCGCACAGTGGACGTCACACGTAGAGTACACACAACACACAAGCTATCTACGGAGAGGTGGTTCCATAGCACTAAATCAAAGCAATCATTACTTCATGAAGTTGATCCACAAAGAAAATTCTCAATAGCGGCAGATCTCCCACGACACATAGAGACGTTGCCTCACAGTCTTAATCAGAAAGGAGCGTACACAAACAGCTTCCTGCACAAGATACACCACTCATCATACCGGATTGCTCATGTGGTCATGAAGATGACAATGCTGGGCTTATTCTTTTGGAATGCGTAAAGTACGCCAATGAAGAAACAAAGTAGAGAAGAAACTAGCTAGCTTTGACAGACCCTGTCCCATTAGAGAAATTACATGGACCGTGGCCTGAAGAGCACCTTCAGCAAAAGGCGAACATCTTCCTGAAAGACTTCTTAGTGGACACTAGACTAGATAAGCGCTTGTGATGAACAGCTATGTGTTGCTATATACGCAATGACGTGTTAGTCCATATACTGTGGGCAGAACTAGGAATGTGTGCGTGTGAATGCTTTATTACAATGTGAACTCCTGCTAGCGAAGTTTGCATTACCATGTTATTTTTTTTATTTTGTTTCTGTTGGCTATATGGATTTTTTTTTCTTTACTTTTCATTTTTATCTTGGGTAAGCGCTTTTTTTCGCTGCAAGGCTTATAGAAATGGAGCAGCCGAGGTGATATAAATCTCAACCTCTCCACAGCAAACCAGTTAGAACTGAGCAGAACAGTACAAGTTTCGTTGATGTTAATGTTTGTAAGGAAAATCAAAAGAAGATTCGTTGTGCAGCACGTACAAGCAGCGTTCCCTGGGCCCATAGGCGTGCGCAGGGTTGTCCAATAAGGGGGGAACGGCGATATTACTCCGCTGCGCCCCCCCCTCGCGTTTTGCCCTCACAGGCAGAACGCAGGGCGAAGTCGAGGTATTAGGGAGGAGGGCGCCTCACCCCTCCTTCCCCTCTGTGCGCACGCCTATGCCTGGACCAAACATGCATCCCTTGCTATACAACGAACCAACTCGCTCAAAAAGAAGTATTGATGAAGCGTGCATCATAGCTCAAAAGATAGTATTTCGTGTGTACTCAGACCGGCGGAGATTAGGGATACCTTATCTAACCAAAATAAGCTACAAGAGCAGATTGAGTAGACTGTGTCTTCCCGTGCATAGCATGTGAAACACAGTGTCGAGCTTCTCCGTTTATCCTTCGAAAAGCTCTAAGCCAACCCTCTGGGCCGGTGAGAGAACCCGTTCCGCGGATGAAAGACGGATCCGGGAACATCTCAGTGGAATATTGTAGTTGAAATCCGAAGTTTGGCGGAAATTCATCTGGCCGGGGAAGAACTTATTAAAGAATCGCGAAAAGGTACACCGACCAAAAGAAGAACTGAAAATTTAAGGACGTTTCGGCTTCCCATATGAAAGCGTTGCTCATAATAAAAACCCATGAAGGGGGTACAGCGTATTCACCGCGTCTTTACTTAATCCCTGATTCTCTCGCATTACTGTAATAACAACTACAGTGAAACCTCGTTATAACCTAAGGGGTTATAAGAGTTGCTAGTTATAACGAAGGCACTGTCGTTCCCTTTGAAGTTCTGATAGGGATGGACCTATATTTGGAAATGAGTTTTAACGAACTTGTGGCGTCCAAATGTTCAGAGTGACTTCAGTTTGTATCCGAAACGAAAAAGACGTTCATACGCTTTCGCGCCGTATACGTCACTTTCCGCGAACCCTACCGAATGCTTGTGCGGCTAGCCGCCTTAGTCTCCGCCGACGCCCTGGGTCCTTCGCACGCGTCTAATCTTGCAGCTCGCGTTGTCACAGAAGAAGCGAGAACCAGCGCAATGCGTTTTGCTCACTTGGGCTTGATCTGTTCATCGCACCAGCGTTGTGAAAGCAACTGCCCGCGCTCATCGAGTGACGTGTTTTCGTGTTCTACTGTTTTCGAGGGCTCTCTAGGCTCGTTAATTTCTTACGCGCACGTTTATTGCATTAGATATAGCCGATAAAACTAAGAAACGTTTACAACAGGTGGCTACTTTGTCATCGCTCTTAGTGCTTCGTATTTCGGGCGAAACTATCTTCTTTTTTTTTCCTCTTCATATACCAGTGTATGGTAGCTAGGGATTCATTTTTAGGGCGGACATCTTTGCCTCCTTCCTTTATATTCTCTGCGCCTTTTTTATGAACGTATTGTTCGAATGAGTACACTTTATTTCCAGTTTTACCTTGCATATTCAGTGGTAGTGCTGTCTTATTGATGCTATTCTTGTGAGACATTATTTAAGTCTTCGCTGGCGTTCCTTGGCGCGCTGTATGCTTCTTAGCAGCGTGTAAGCAATGATAAAAAAAAAGGTGAAGGGATAGAATAGAGCGCTCTCTTTTGTTTGTGTTTAAACTACATTAAGAGTAAGAGCATGCGGGATACGCGTTAACCAGACGCGAATAAAGGGTTTGGTGCCTCTTTACCGAGGAAGAGAGAAAATGAGAAACTAAAGGGTAAAAGAAAAGTGGAGTTACGTGACAGGGTGAACACAATACAGATGCGAAAGAGAAAAAAAAAAAGGTGAAGAACCGTCGCAATCTCTCTCACAGGCCAGCGGTTCGAAGGAAGCGTGGTCCTTTATTTTCTGAGGTCCGTTTCTGATCCCTGTCTTGTGTTCGACAAATTATTGGCGCTCGAGAGGCATTTCTCGCCTCGACTGGAGAGATGTCGGTGCTGCACAACTTCTATCGAATACACGCATAGCTGCCTAAAGGGACACTAAAGGCAAATATTAAGTCGACGTTGATTGTTGAAATAGCGTTCCAGAAACCTCGTAGTGCTTGTTCCATGCCAAGGAAATGCTTACTTTAAAAGAAAATCACGTTTTAATGGTCCACACGGCGTTAGCGCACTTCAAATCACCCGCCTGAACGGGCCTTCTGACGTACCAGCTGCCGTGCCCAAGGTTGCCCACATTAATGCCCGGCCGCCGACGCTACGGTTTCTTGCGCAACAGCGGCCATCATCCTTGCCAAGACGCAGCCACGGGCCACTCCGAAACTGTATAGTTCACTGTAACGGAGCTTAGCTTGGCCAGCAGCAGCAGTAGAGTAGCAACAGTGCGAAAATAGCGAGAGCCAAGCACAGGCAGTACGCGATAGCGAAACTCCCACCGAGAAGCGACCGTGTGAGCGAAGCGCAGCTCGGCAAAAACGGAACTTTTTAACCACTCGCGTCGTTCGCCATGGCAACGCCAAGAGGTTCTTTTTTTCTATGATTCAAACAGAAACGAACAGGCAGCATTTTATTACGTCTTGTGATGCACGGAAGTTTCTTTTTTTATTGTAACTAGTTTGATTACTAGTGGTTAATTGTACTCGGGACTCTTGACGTCATCGGGATCGTTTCCAAATGCCCCCCTCGTGACGCACAGCGTGTCCCATATTTACCTTAATTTCTCGATTAGTAAAGCACTGCTGTGGATAATATTGACGTTTTAGATGTTCTCATACATTGACCTTTCACTCTGACATAAATTGTTATTTGCCTTTAGTGTCCCTTTGAGCTGATTAACAGCGATGGCTGTTTAAAAGCCCAACGATAACGTTCATAAGCCATCGTAGTGCGTATATTAATAGCAGATGAGGCCCTCGTGCCTCTTCTGGAGAAGAATATGAGTTGAAAATTTGCAGCGTGTACTGCTTTATAAGAGCGCGAGCTACGTACAAAAGTGAGTAGGTGGATATTTCGAAACCAACAGGCGTTCATGAGACAAGAAGTAGCCGTCACATCATGTGTTATGACAGTGAAAAGAAAAACGTATGGGGCAGCGTGATTGTTATACCAATCAGAGTGTTTTTTAAGGATTCGCGGATTCACCCTAACTCTGTTTCCACAAGGAAAGACCGGGTCACCGAGTTCGACAGAATAAACAGCTGCTGAAATTTTCCACTCATGCGCTTTTTCTTTATTCCTTTCGTTTATAGAATTCTTTCTGCGCAAAGCACATCAAGCGAATACTAAAAAAAAAAAAAATGGCCTTCGATCACGGCCATTAAGATCCGTTTCGAAACGCCGCCACAGTTTCCTGCCGAATAAATAAGTCCTAAAGTATTCGGATCCGGCTCCGAAGTTCATTTGCATAGGACCCCGTCCAGCGGATGTCTTGGGCCGCCAAGTCGAAGGAATTCTTCGGATCCGGTCTAAATTGGAATCGGAAAACCACGCGAAAAGCAGCCCTCACGAGGTGCCTGTAATGAGAGGGAGCGGATTAAACGGCTCCTCGATTGAGTGTCGTCGTCAGTATAGAGCCCATTGTGCCATGCTCGCGGGAGACTCTCGGAATATTTAAATTTCTGACCGCGTGGCTTTGCAACGTTTTTCGGACTGACCACATTCCATTCCAAACGCCGGCAGCTAAGAAAGAACGCTTTGTGCGTCGCTTGACATGAAACGGCATCGTAGAAGTCTGCCGACGTTTTCTTTTGTATGATCTAAGGAAACGCTTAATAACGTTGTTTTTTTTGTTTTGTTTTTTTCCTGCTTGCGTTTTGTTAAACGTTGTGCAGTAAACCCAACTTCGTGACTTCTGAATGAGCACTACGTGATATAATTGTGGTAAAAGACCCGCCACGGTGGTCTAGTGGTTATGGTGCTCGACTGCTGACCCGAATTTCGCGGGATCGAATCCTGGCTGCGGCGACCGCATTATCGGTGGAGGCGAAAATGTTTGAGGCCCGTGTACTTAATATAGGTGCACGTTAAAGAACCCCAGGTGGTCGAAATTTCCGGAGCTCTCCCCTACTGCGTCTCTCATAATCATATCGTGGATTTGGAACGTAAAACCACAACAATTATTATTATAATTGTGGCAAAAAGTTGTTAATTTCAGCAGTTTTGGGTGCCAAAACCACGATATGATAACGAGGTGCGCCGTGTATGAAAGGCTCTGAAAATTTAGACCACCTGTGGTTTCTTAACGTGCAGCTAAATCTATGTACAGGAGCCCCTAGCCTCCATCGAAATGCGACCGCCGTCCCGGGGATCGCACTCGCGACCTTGAGGTTTGCCGCCGAGCACCGTAGCCATGTGTACCACAGCGGCGGCTGTGGCGAAAAGTTGGTTGCAAAGTTAATTAAGCGAGTGGACTTCATAGTTATCTATGTGAAGTAACGAATTTTACAGGTCCGCCTTATAACTTAAAGGGGGGTTATTAACATAACTCATGATAGATCCCCATCCCCACCTCAAAAAGCAGGAAAATAATAAAAACTCAGGCTATTAGAAACGCTGTAGTTGAGGACTCCGGACGTATTTCCTCCATCTGGCATTCTTTCATGTGCTAATTTGCTATCCTGCACTGTATGTACACGGTGTTTTTTTTTTTTTAGACAATGCAGATTTTCTTATAAAAATCCTATGACAGTAAGGCTCCTGTCGTTTTCGCACACGCACTCCACGTCGAGGCGGAAAAACTTTGCCGCAGTTAAAATGGCACTGTTACCACTAATTAACAAAAACTCGTTAGTTAACTTTTTATTTATTGACGTGAGGGCAGGTGTTTATATTAGAAAGTTGTAGTGCGTACCAATTTATGGCATACCTATTTTTACAAATCACAAGACTTGCACGTAGTTCGAGATATTCTCAATCGAATGTCAAGGGCGAAATCAAAACTGATCGAGCAAGGCGCGCACGAAGCGCGACCGTTCTGCTAAGTCAGACCGGAACTGCCCGTCAGAAGGGAGCGATGAAATTTGAATGAAGGCGCGCCGCGGCCGTATGTTTCCGTGAAACGCTGCGTCATCTCACTTGTGACCGCGCATCACCTTATTAGACAGTTACAGTTTAGCGGATTTAGCGGAATAGCGGGCTTAGCGGAATAGCGGGACCGAAATTCGCATGCGCAGTACGCTAAATGATCCGTAGCGTTTACCGTACGCACGCAATTTTTCAGATTTAGCGTTACCGTGTTTGCGCGGTTAACGTAGTGTACGTAAAGCATGGCGGCGGTTTTGGACGCCCGCTTCGACCTGAATTTAGCGCTGATGTGGACGGATCCACTTCTTTCGTAGCAAACAACTGTGTAAAATGGCCTTGCTTGCCTTCAGGTAGCTTCTACGACAGAGTATTACGGATAACTTAGCGTAGTTTTTGCGATCGCTTCCCATTTCGAACGTTCCTATGCCTAACTAGAAGATCGGTGTAAACAAATGTGCGACAAAAATTTTCGCTCTTGGTGCATGGTTCATATTTAATTACGTTTACTGTTACTAAAAAAGTGGTAATATTGCGGCGTGGGGGGATACAGTCGAGAATTCTCGGTTTTATTTCTTTTCACTTTTTTTCACGTGCTCACCCTCCGCTAGGTGACGCCACCGCCACAGCTTGGACACGTAAACGCTATCCCGCTAAACTAAAACGCGCTGTCCGCAACAAACGTTGCCGGCACGGTAACGCTATTCCCTTAACCCCCGCTATCACGCTAACGCTAAACTATAACTGTCTATTTTCGCGCATAGTGTTCGGTGCTTATCCGTTTCTTTCGAACTGTGCGCAAGGAAACCGTGATATCAACCTTTACTTTGTCTGGTAGGCATAAGACGCAGGATCTGCCACTTCGGCGCTTCTTCTTGGAGACAGGCGTATTAGTTATTCGCGCATCTTTATAGTTTAAGAAAGAAACACATAAGCACCACCCATCACACACAAACATAAATCTGTCTACTTGTGTATTTCAGAATGCTTGCCGATTTTTCTGGCCAGATTCTGCTTCTGCGCGCCTTCATTCGAACTTCGTCACTTCCCTGTCACGTGTCGTCGCGGTGCTCCGCCGCACTTTGTGCGCGCCCGGCGCGATCAATTTTGATTTCGCCTTTGAAATTCGATAATGAATATCTCGAACTACGTGCCACTTTCGTGATTACTAAAGATCGGTGTGCCATAAATTGGCACGCACTACAACTTTCTAATATAGACACCTGTCCTCAAGTCAATAATTAAGAAGTTAATTAACGAGTCTTTGTTAATTAGTGGCAACACTGTCATTTTACCTCCGACATAGTTTTTCCGCCTCAACATAGAGTTCATGCGCGAAAACGGCAAGAAGCTTACTGCCATAGGATTTTTATAAAAGATCTGTATTGCCTAAAATAAGAACACCCTGTACATCTTCCGGTTAGAGGTGTACGCCGCCGCCGCCACCTGTTTTTGGTCACGCCACTCACGCCGCCGCCGAAGTCCCAAAAGAGATCACGCCGCCGCCGCCGCCGCGCAATAATTGCGGCGCGCCGCCGTTAGTCCTTTCTTTTAATTCGAATAGGGAATCTGTAAATATAATACAGCACTTCGCCGGAGGAGCTCTTCTCTATATATGTGTCCATGTAATGAACTGTCCATTTCAGCGGCCGCTGAATAGCGGAAGCTCGGCGAGAAGCGCGCCCCATGTTTCCGGTTCTTCTTCTGCTGCGCCTTCATCACATCACGAAGCTTTCAAACACTCTCGACACAAATGATAGGGGCGGAATGCGCTTCAATGCAACGAACGCGGCCCTCAGAGAACCGATTTTCGGTGCACATGTCTTTTGATCGTGTTAGCCATCGATTTAGGTTTAATGCGGCCGCTCGTCTAACGCAGCTATAAGGTCGGTACACATTCCCTGCATCGTTCTCAAACATCTGGAACACATTCATATGCAAATTCATACTTGAAAAGTTCCGGTTCCGTCCACTCTCTTCTTCCGCTAGGAATGTGCTGGCAGGTTCGGTGCGGCGACGTGGTCAAGATCGAGGTGACATCACGGATCACCGCTTTTTCGAATCGCTGAATGCGCTCTGCCGAAATGGACTGTGGACATCTCCTTTGGATGAACGCATCGAGAATAGCTCCCCAGAAGCTGTAGTATCTTTTTCTTCTCCAGAAATATCACGAGTATTGCCTGACCTTAACGCTGCCGCGACCCCCAGCATTGAAGGGCGACGACCCAACTCGCTGGATAGCATATTCTTGGAGTCTTGGACCTAGTACACTGTGCATAAATAAATAAAATAGATAAGTAATATATATATCTCAGTGCGTTAGTATACTTTTTCCTTTAATTCTTACTCGAGTAAATCGATAACTAAATACAGAAGTAAAGTGATTGGCAAACTTAGAATATAGCTGAGCTAGTCGGTAGGTATTCATGTTAAGAAGACATGACGTGGAAACACGGACATAAGAGAAAAGTCGAGAGAGTGAACACCTATCTCGCACGTAGACCACTGTTCGCACTTGATTGATAGGTAGGGCCTCTAGCGAGGGAATACGCAGATAAATATTTGTGTCTACCTTCGGTTCCGCCGCTGTGTGATTTTTCAGTTGTTAGCGGCGTTTCTGGTCTCTTGACTACTCTCCTGTGTCCGTGTTTGCACGCCCTGTATTTATAAAGGGCACCTAACAGCCTCTGAAAATACAACAAAAAACAAAAACAACGAGCGCGTTATTCTCTCTTGGCGTTTCTTGTCTTTTCGTGCACTTCGTGATGCCAGAACAGTGATTCACGTGACATCATCAGGGTACATACTCTCGAGTGGTCCATATACAAATTGTCTCCCATACTGCTTTGCTATGCAGCCGCCCAACTGCTCTTGCTTCTCTCGCACGACTATCGTGCGCGAATAACTGATTTCGCTCCATTTTGTGCGTTTGCAACCGCGCATGCCGAGATAACAGACTGTAGCCGACAAGCACGAAATCATGATAGGTTCAACGCTTGGTGCTGGCATTGTACGCGTGCTTTATGAAGAAATAAGTGACGAGGAGATGTCCCCTGTAAGGAGGGTATTGAAGGCGAGAACGAAACCAATGGAAAAGGCGCCGGATTATATGATTCTTCCAACGGACGCACTCTTTACAGCGGAGACGATGTAGCTTTCCAGGAAAAAGGCGAGCCCGCTTCGCCGTTTTTTTTTATATTCTTTATCGCGTTAGCAATTTTATAGACACTCAGGACAGGTTCTTACCGTCGTCGTCATGTTCTGTATAAACTCTAAATCGATAACATCGCTCCGCGCATTGTATGTTCTACCCGCGAGTAAAAGCTCGCGAGCGTTGGCAAGGAACATGGCTAAAGCAGAGATGAAACAAGCTGGCCATCTCCGTCACACGGAATATCATCAACTCGCGTGCGAGGCCTGCCGTCGATTGCTCCTCAAGCAGAAGGAAACGCCCCGCCCGTCATTTGCTGGGCGAAGGAGCAGGAAGAGATGTCTGGGGAGAGGGACTGCGTAACTCGAGCAGCAATTGTGAACTTTGACTATAAGGGCGCGGTCGAGAGCGCTGGCACGCGCGCTATTTCGACAGACGTCCCCCAGCGAACGGCTCGTATACCTTCGCTGCGCTGTGAGCGCTGTGAGAGCTGTGATCTCACTGCTTCGCGCTAGGACCACTGATACGACAAACTGACCGAAAACCGCTTCTCTCCCGTAAGCGGCCATATTGCCATACACCAGCGTTTTGTAGAGTTAAGTGAGATCGGAGCAAAAAGAGTAAACTTCTAGCCCTCGTTCATGTAACATTACGGCGTGTACTTATCGCATTCACTGCTTCGACCTCTCCTCCCACCCCCCCCCCCCCCCCGCGCGCCGCGCCGCCGCCGGTCCGATGAACCCCGCGCCGTTCACGCGCCGCGCCGGAGGTGGAAACACCGGCGCGCTGCCGCCGGTGATTTTGGGTCCGGCGCCCATGTCTACTTCCGGTTAACCACATAACATGCATCTCTCTCTGCTTTCATGCGCCGCCGCATTTTGGTGCCAGGTACAGTTTTGCTTCTTTCCTTACTGATGTGGTGACGCCGCCGTGGGGGAGTATTAAATCTGCAACCATGTTTTTAGTTGTGGAGTCGATCTAGGGCGTCGTCTATTCGTGGGAGAGGGTACACGTCCTTCTTCGTGACCTTGTTCAGGCGACGATAGTCGACGCAAAACGTAAGGTTCTATCCTTTTTCCTCACTAACACCACAGGTGACGCCCACGAACTCTTGGACGGCTGGGTGATGTCGTCGCGTAGCATTTCGTCGACCTGTTTCTTGACGGCCTCGCGTTCTCGCGTCGAAACTCGGTACGGGCTCGACGGATTGGTCGGGCGCTTTCTTCTGTTATGATGCGATGTTTCGCGACTGGGGTCTGTCGAATTCTTGACGACGCCGAGAAGCAGTCCTTTAATTGCAGCAGCAGGACTTTCAGCTAGTCTTGCTTGTGCTTCGGGAGGCTCGGGTTGACGTCGAAATCTGGTTGGGTTCCTCGATCCGTCGAAGCAGGTCCGGTAGCATCGAAGAAGGCAAAAGCATTGCTGGCGTCCATGAATTCGTGGATGTAGGCGACCGTCGTACCAATGTTGAGGTACCTATATTCGTGGCTGAAGTTTGTCAGCACTACCTTTGCTTCGCCATCACGCAGCTCGGCTATGCCTCTTGCGACGCAAATTTGACTGTTTAGGAGCAGGTGCTGATCGGCCTCGACGACGCCTTCAAGGTCTGCGGGGTCTTCGGTGCCGACGGAATTGATGACGCTGGAAAGACCTCAGAATAGTAAATGCTGGGCAATTAAAAGTTCGATTGGAATAACGGTATTCAATTAATTGGGTTACTCGGACATCCTTAAGTGTAAATTCAATGTTTCCTGTTTGTAATGATTTTTCATTCACACTGAGGAAGTGGAATTTAACAATCGAGAAAATATTTTATACATGGTGTTTTTTTTATACAATATAGATTTTTTTAGTAAAGATGCTGTATAGAGAGCCCACGATGCGGAACCCAGGTTTGGCCTACCCGTCCCAACGTGGGAGCGGCCCGCGAGGTTGCCCTAGGGCATCGTCTTTGAGGGCGTTTTTCAATAAAGTTCTCGGTATCTGTACCTGTGTGCTATGACAGTCAGGCACCTGTCGCCTTCGCACTCGAACTCTACGTCGAGGCGGAAATATTTCGCCGCACCTCAAGTTGTAATGAAATGAATACATAACAAAAATACTTAAATAACTTTCTTAATCATTAACTGGAGGGCAGTTGTTTATATGGGAAAGTTGTGGGACGTGACAATTTATGGTATGCCCAATTTTCAGAAATCCCAAAATACAGAGCTAATTTGATGCAGCTCGAATACCGTGAAACCTGGGGAAATCCATAGCACGGGCAATCCAGCGATTCCCTTGGCGCTGGGCACCACCTCGGCGATCGCGCGCTTGCCGAGACGGTAGCGCCCTCTCTTGCGCGGCGCGGGTACCAGCCTAGGGATGGTCGATTAAAATTTTTAATCGATTAATCGTTAATCGTTAACCGATTTAGCCCTTAATCGATTAATTGTTTTCGGTGGAAATTTTTAATGATTAATCGACATTTTTTATGGGTGCTTTAAAACCGATATCTCTTTGTTTGAGAGGCATCGTTCGTGCTTGATATGGACTCAAATAATTTTTTCAGACGCGCTGACGATCGAAAATTCCCGCTTTCGAAAGTGTCAACGACGGGCCCCTTGTGTCCAGTGCGCGAAAATTCCCACTTTCGCACACTGTACACAAGGGGCCCGTCGTCGGGAGATGGCTGTGGGCTAAATAGCGAGATACTGATAACTTACCTGAAGAGGCGGATTGGTGTCGTCAGGATAGGGTTATTCAACACTGTCACCTTCGTCGTTACCACCTTTCTTTGGGAGATGGCTCTTTGGCACGTGAATAGAGTGGGCGTGCAGCTGGTGATATCTTAGAGTCAACGTCGCTGGCTTCGAGAAGTGCTTGCCACATTTATTACACCTTGCAGTCTGCGTTTTCTCATCTTCAGCGAACGACCACACTGCGCTCCTCTTCCGATTGCCCGGCATTATGACATCCCAAAGGTAACAGTATAATCACCAATGTGTAATAATTACACAATATAACACGCAAGCAACGCAAGGCCCACGTATACTCAGGCGACGCTCAACCAGCTTAAGGGAGAGGAGGTGAAGGCAGTAGCCGCAGGAGTGGCAGTAGACTGTGAGCCGGAGCGAAGCGGGCAAGTTCATTTCTGCCTCGATGGGGTGGAGCCGCCTCCTGTCCGGGCTTGAAACATTGGGGAGTGCTTGCAGTTCAGGGCGAATTCATATCTTTCTCTATGGGATATGGCCGCCGCCAGCTCCGGGCTCGTTCTGCTAGCGCAGAAATATGCGCTGTAGTGAAAGCAGTGAAGGAGAGGCGATGTGCACGGCATCAGTGTCCCAGAATAGCACGCCTCGAAGTCATGCGCTCCGGCCAAAGGGGGAGGTTGGCAGCGGGAGTGGGGGGTGCCGTAATCGATTAATCAAATAGCTTTAATCGATTAATTCAATCAATCGAAAGGCTGAAATCTATGACGATTAATCGATTAATTGTGCACCTTTAATCGATTAATTGATTAATCGTTCATCGAATTTACCATCCCTATACCAGCCACATGTTTTTCGCGTTTTTCGCGTTTTTAGGTAAATTATTGCCATTAATTCTTGGTTATTTCTGTGAATGAGTGAATAAACTTTATTTAACGCTGGTCCGGCAGTTTTCCTTCGGGTGTAGTTTGCATTATTTTAGACCTTGTCATTTTATCCTGCACTGGTTCTGAGCATTGTTAGCCTTGTTTTAGGCCTGTATTGAGCACTGCTTGACCATGCGACATGAGACAGTGGATGGACGACAAGCCGGGCCCTGAAAGTGCTACGAACATAAAAGGACTCGGTTGTCATGGCCTAAGATGTCAATCAGCAGAACTGCCTCGAAATGACTACATTGTACTCGAACTTATTGGGATGCTGGCGTAAACAGCGCGGGCAGGTTCCTTCGAATATTCCGGCGGCGGCACGTACTCGCGCAACTAATGCTGCCTACTGCGCAGGTGGCTCTCGTCGCCTGATTAATCGGCCCCGCCTTTCCGAGAGCACGTAAAGATAGGTCGCGCACGGCCACTCGCGAGATTGCAAACACAAACGCCTGCCGCAAACGTGCCCGGTGCCGCACCGTGACCTCTTGCGCGCTTGTTTGATTATGTATGTACGTGGGTGTTTCAGTGCGTGCGTGGGCGCCGATTGAACACTCTCCCATAGTGAGACACGCTCAAGCGCGGTAGCAGGTAAAACCCGTTCGTTCGCGCAGGTTTCCAATCCTAGCTCTGACCTCTTTATATCACCTCACAAAGCAAAAGAGAAATTAGGATGAATGAGAGTGAGGCATAAGAAAAAACGAGAAAGGTGGAGCTCGACAAACGAGCCACGCACTCCGGAGAATCTGTTAGCCCCCCTAAGCCGAAATAAATATTCCTCACGGGCCTTTCCGCTTCCTTCGATCTCCCTTTCTCGGTTTCCTAGCCTCGAGAATACCGCTCGATGTCGGCGGTGGCCCAATCCCTCCCGAAGAGCCTGGTCACCGGGGGTCAACACGCTCGTTCCCTTCTCTGGTCAAAGGAACCACGTCCGCCGACGCTGTCATAGCAGCCGGCTGTCGACTCCCACCAGCGACGGGCCTCTGTCCATTCCTTTCTGTGTGCGCCATGCTTCAGTTCCTGCTTTGGCGTTGTGGCACAATTTTGTTCGTGTTTTTAGTTATACCTTCACTCGCTTCGCTTTTTCTTTTGTTGGCTTTCCCGTATCTAGCTCACGGAGTTGTATGCTCATGTGCACTCGGGTAGTAAGACGCGGAGATAGTAAAACATGTCGCCTGTGGCACGAATACCGCTCGGTGTTTAGGTGGCCTTCTTTTTACTTGGCTAGTCGTCTCAAGAGAGTCCGATCCTACCTTTCGTTTCTCCACCTTAATAAGGATATCGCGTCTTGCAGGGCATAGCAGGAAGCAGAAGGCGCGCGCACTTTTAGTAGGTATGCATTAGCGCCAGTAAGTTCGTTAGAACTTACTCTGCTCTGCTCGATAATTTTTTTTATTTGCGTACCGGACATGTTCTTGTACAGATGATTTGTTTGCTGCTCTGGCCCATGCTACAATTTTCGCAGTGAAATGTATTTTTGGCAACTCTGACATTATCTCAAGCTATCAAAACGCGAGACCTTTGGAAGCCTCAACGAAGACTCTGTTTCATGCAAGACTGCTACAAATCTTTTAAAGACTGTGTACGCGTTGCACACCCGCCTAGTGTGCAGGTGCAAAAAATAGGCTGCTACAATAAAGTAAGTTTTTTTTTTGCTAATGATTAGTATGGAGAATTGGAGAGCAGCAGAAGGCCTTACAAGCTTTCTGAACTCGCACACGGTGCACTGATATAAAAGAGAACGTCAAATTATCGTTACCAAGGTTTTTTCTGTCTCCTGTACATTTCTGAGTGCCTCTAAGAGCTACAGCGCTGCTAGCAAATAGCAGTGAGTGAGTTTGTGACTTACAAGTTCGCGGAAGTTGCTTTGGTTAACTCGATTAACTGTCTTGCTCGGTACTCTACACTGGGAGGTGGGGCACAGGCAGAAAAGATGAGGGGAGAAGAAGAATATAAGCACTCAGAGACAGAACGAACGCAACTGACAACGACTACAGCATTGTAATCAGTCCCGAGGCCTTTAAAGACACGCTAGTGCTTTTAGAGCTGTTCGGGCAGACGACGGCTGGGACTAGTGTGCGAGAATTCGGTTTCCTGTAAAGGAACGGTTGTCAAGCGTGTCGATCGAGCGTAGTGCATTTTTCCTTTGTTAACTGAAACGAGCACAATCTCACAAAATTCACGCAATCGTATCTTTGCACCCTCAAACTTCGCATTTTAAACGTCTGACTGTTTGGATCAGGAAGAAATAGGCAGTAAGTGAGTGTTACATCAAGGTCTAAGTCATACACGACGAACAAGGTTTATCTGTCGCAGAGGTAAGCTGTGCGCAGGGAAAATACGTATACCGTGATTCACAGGATAAATGTGCTGGTTTTGCAAAGTTAATAATATAAAGAGCACTGCATATCCTTTCGTTGGCTATCTGTTCTTGTGACACTTTATTGATAGTAAACAATATATATTAAATTCAAAAGTCCATAAGCATGAACAAGAAACAAGGAGAGATAGAGAGAGATATCTAGAGACCACTGAGAACCCACTTCTGCGTTCAGTAGTCAAACGGCCTCAAGGAATGTCACGCCAAAGAAAAAAAATTGATCTATTTTGTCAGGTACACTCGCGCTCTTCAGCGCCTGGTGAGCCTCGTAAATGACGTTGAAATTTCTGTAGTCAGGCTCTGCAAGCACTATATGAACCGGCAAGGCCGTCTTTATGGCAAAAATCACGGAAAAAAGAAACACGCACGATCTTCCCTAAACGTAAAGAAGCAACGCGTTCTGCACCCGGCAGGAAATACGCGTCCCCCATGCAAAGGCATCTGCGCATCTGAATAGAAAACAAGTACAATTATAACATCTTAAAGTAGCTGCTTCAACAATCCCGCTATCGGGAACATGATGAATGGTTTCTAGTAGCATAGGTCAGGCACTGAAGCTAACTTAAGCTTAATTTCATTCTTTTTATTGGTCGAGGTTTCACTCGTGAGACGTCTCTCGCACCCTACCTTAAAAACCATGCACTTGTATTTATCGATCTGCTGCCTTCACGTTTTCATCAAAGGTCAACTGGGAAAAATATGAGTTTCTTTCTTCTCGCGAGCCGATGTAAACGTCCCGAAAGAAGCGACGAAACCGCGGTATGAAAAGTGCTGCTACGTGGTGTCACGTACCGCTCCTTGTGTAATCATTGCTCACGTTTTTCGACATCAGCGACGTGCCTTTACGAGCTTACATGATATTCGGGAAGAAAGCTGTTTTATCAAGTCATAAATTACCGCTCTGAATTCTTAATCAACGATCCAGTTACGCATATATTAGCTTTTTTTTCATGCTTTTTGGTATTTCTGCATGTCTCACCACGGCTCATCGCGCGGCTATAAATAATAGGTGGGAACCCGCTATGAGAGCTAACACAAAAATGGTTTTAGCTCTGCTGACTGCTAGTCGCAGCACGTATTCAGTACATATTTGTTTTTTGTAAGCTTTGATGCATAAGTCTGTGTCTTGTACCTAAGTGCCCAAACAACTTTGCAGCAGCCGACACGAACCTCTTTCACGATGTAGAAAGTTATCGACAGATAAAAAACAAACACGTTTGATCCCTGCGGCATATAGGAATCAGTATAGCACGAAAATGAAACGTGTCCTCCCAAAAGTGGTTTAATGTTTATTATACATTCATATGCGAGAGCTTGCACAATGTATATTGGTGTTTGGCAGCTATAGCACCGCTTGATGTGGACGCACCCACGTTGACGCCAGGTGGCACATCTCCATCCCGACGACTAGCATCCATGAACATGTTCAAATATTTGTGGTAGCTGTAGTAGTTAACATACACCTGGACACAGCATATGGTGAATGCCGTGCAAACCTGGCTTCGACATGCACATAAAAAACACTAACTCGACGTGCTTCAAAGCGTTGTCATTTGAGGAGAAAAACGTCAAGGTGTGCGCTTCCTAGCAGTTGGTGGCAGTGCACTCGAAGCTGTGGGTGAAGGATGAATACCGTTTGTACATTTGGAAGCAGCCCTACGCTGGCGAGGAGGCCTCACACGCTGACGCAAAAGGCGAATCGCTAACTACGTCGTCACCGGATCGAATCACCGTGGACGCCGCATTTCACCGAACAAAGAGTTTTGTAGCGAAAGCCTCCGCCACGCTGAGACTATCGAAACACTCACAGTCGGTGCTAGTTGGTGTCATGATGCATTACTCGTGGCCTCGGAGATGGACGCCGAAAAGGTGCCGTTGCTAGTGTTGCTGAGGCCGTTCCATTCGCACGGGGAGAGCGTAATCAGAGAAAGTGGTGTGACAGCCAGAAGAGCGTTGGTTATAGGACGCTGAGCTTCACACCATGGCCGGGCTAGAAACGCAACAGGAAGCACGACGCGCGTCGTGTCTCACCTCTAGTCTGGCCGTGATTTCTCACGGTGCGAGCGGGGAACGTGGTGTGACCGCCAGGCGAGCGTCGCAGAGCTATATTTTGATACGGATGGATGCTATGAGCGAGGCTTTGGCTAAACCCACCACCTCGCGCTGTAAGGCGTTGACAAAATTACACTTCTTTTGGAAGCGTGCCGAATGGGACGGCCGCAGCAACGGTGCAACGGCGCATTGCCGGAGCTAATCGCGGAGGTCATGCATTACTTCACTCTACCTCTCCCAGACGGCGACACCACCCCACGGACCAAGAGCCTAACGTCGCGGACGGAGGGGTCGTGTGTTCGACTGCTGTAAACGAAACTTTTTTTCTTCTAGTTTTTTTACTTTGTCATCTGATCGTGTGCATTTTGCTGACGTATATCCGTGACGGAAATACGTCATGAAAGTCTTGGTGGACCCCGGCATAAAACGCTTTCGTGTTAAAACAATAAAATGTCACCCTTCATTTATTATTGTCCTGGGATTTTTTTTCGGCAGAGTCGGATGATACCACCAACTAGCAAGTATACGCGCACGCACGTGTTTGTGTGTGTGTGTGTGTGTGTGTGTGTGCGTGTGTGTGTGTGTGTGTGTGAGTGAGTGAGCGTGTGCGTGTGCTGGTGATGGTGCCAGTGTTGTTGGTATCATTCGACTGTGCCGAAAAAAAATCCTAGGACAATAATAAATGCAGAGCGACAGTTTATTGTTTTTGATCCGTCCATAACTTTTTACGTCGCGAAAGAGGTTTTTGTTGACTGCTGCAAGGTTGTTTGGGCATTTAGGAACAAGACACAGACTTATACATCTAAGCTTATAAAAACAAATCTGGAGGCGGACGTCCACGCATTCGTGTACAAGATTGCGGCTACCCGTGCTCAACCACTGCGTATATTTATTAAGTTGGAAGTTTGTAGTCTGATCGCTCTAATTGACTTACCTAACGAATATATCCTATTTGCATGTGTTCTGCTTTCCCCGATGGCGTGATCTTTCTTTTGCCTTACCCTTTATCCTGACGTTCATGCTATTAGCCAGTGCATTACCGCCAATCAGATTTACCATCCAGTTAGCCCCGCCACACTTCCCTTTGTTCTCTCTTCCTGAAATCGAATATAGCCGGACGGCGAGCATCCACCATCGATGTACTTCTAATGCTAATTTCATAGCCGTTCCCTCTGCGCTATTTTTTTTTTCAGGCGAATGAATTCTTCACTCCTACGAGACATAATTGCCGCTATAGCAGAAAGACATACACGACGTACGGCAAAAAAAAAACAAACAAAAAAACACGACGACAGAGATTGTGTATGTATTTTTAGCCGCAGTTGCGTGTTATTACGACTACCTACCAGGCCATGAACATTACTGCATTACTGCCATTACTAGCAGATTTAAGCTTTGTTTTGTATTAACGGCAGAGTGTATACTTATGTGTGTTGACTATTTTTGTCTTGGATATGTTATGCAACAGTTGCTGTTTCTTTTTTTTTAACATCACCGTGTGTACACATGTATGTGATTGTTGAATATGTTGTTTTGACTGTTATGTCTTGACTGTTACGCTAAGTTGTATATTGTATATGATTAGAAATGTGGACAATATGTACTTTATCTTTATGGACCCTATGTACTCCAAGAGCTAAGGAGTAGCCGGCGCCTTATTTGTGCGCCAACATCTCCTTACATCATGTCAATAAAAAAAAAAAAAAAAAAAGCTCTGTTGAAGTCTTTTCTCGTACTTTCACAGAACCTGTAGTTGTTTTTCTCGTTAGTGATTTCTGCTTGTTACTCGGTGGGTTTCGACCGCTTTTAGCACTGCTATACAGTGGAGATAAGTCCCACCCCCAGTCCTTCGTTGTCGCGCCCGGATATTCCAATTTGCAAGGTGCAAGGTGTGGTTTTTCTAAGCTCCTTCCTTCCTTCCTCTCTTCCATTCTTGATTCCTTCTCTCCTTACTTCGTTCTTGCTACGTTGCAAGATGTGGTTTCCAGCGTAATCTTTCTCGATCTTGCCATCTGAGAAAAAAAAAACTTACAGGGTCTCTTATGCATTGACCTAAGACGACTCAAAGACGAAAGCCATCTTTTTTTTCTTCTCAGTCGATGCATTTAAAGTCCCTATTATATGTATTCATCCTGCCTCGCCCCACTACCACGTTAAGTGCTTTCTGCACCTAACGTGGTTTTGCACTGCCTCCAGGATCGTAGACAGGTCACCTATTTTTGCACTCCTTCCATGATGACCACCTTTGGCCAAGCTGCGATGTCGGGTGTGAAATGTCATCATGGGACATTACGTCACGTGACATCACAGCGACGTTATGATGACGTCGGAAACTTTGTCGATCTGTGACATCATGATGACGTCATATTGTCATGGGGTCGGGACGTCGACGAAGGTAGCACGCCGCGTGTCCAAGATGAAACTCTTTATTTGGCCCGAACTTGTGGCCGGGAAAAGGAAAGTCAAACTACAGCAATACACACAGTACACAGATAGCGGCGAACAGAGCCTCGGCCGTCGATAAAACTGCTCTTGGCCGGGACGCTCCGTCTTTTATACATCACGCATCGAACTTTCCAGCCTTATCACTGGTGGTCGCGCAAGCTCTGGAATAATCTAGACTATTCGCTCCCTGCGCGCAATCTTAACAAAGTGATCTACTAAAATCGCGAAGCTTCTCGAACACTGCGGCGCGGTCAGCGTCGAGCGTCCTTGCTGGTCAAACCCGAATACATCAAAATAAAACAAGACGCGGGCGTGGCATTGCCCCCCTCTGAAAGAGCATCGTCCCGATTCTTGTTAAAGAACATAGAAGGGACAAAAACAAGTGTATACACAAATAAATTACAATAACAAAGGAAAAAGTAGAGTCCCCAGGTACGCTAACGCGCAAAAAAGCGGCTTAAGGCGCATGACATGGACGACTTCAGGTCTTGCGCGGCGTCGCTGGGAGTTCGTAATGCCGTCCGGGATGACCTCGTAGTCAAGAGCGCCGAGACGTCGCAGAACCTTGTATGGCCCGAAGTATCGCCGAAGGAGTTTTTCGCTAAGCCCACGTCGGCATATCGGCTTCCAGAACCAAACACGGTCGCCAGGCTGGTATTCCACGAAGCGTCGTCGAAGATTGTAACGGCGGCTATCGGTCGTCTGCTGTTTCTTGATGCGTCGAGTTGTCGGGCTTCTTCGGCGCGCTGAAGGTAGACAGTCACGTCGAGGTCTTCTTTGTCGGTGACGTTGGGTAGCGTGGCGTCGAGTGTCGTTGCCGGGTTTCTTCCGTATAAGAACTTGTATGGCGTCATTTGCGTCGTTTCTTGCACGGCCGTGTTGTGTGCGAAGGTCACGTACGGAAGGATGGCATCCCACGTCTTGTGTTCGACGTCGACGTACATGGCCAGCATGTCGGCGATGGTCTTATTTAGACGCTCGGTGAGGCCATTGGTCTGTGGGTGGTAGGCTGTGGTCCGGCGGTGGCTTTTTTTGCTGTATTTCAAGATCGCTTGAGTAAGGTCAGCAGTAAAGGCCGTACCTCTGTCCGTGATGACGATTTCTGGGGCGCTATGACGCAGGACGATGTTCTCAACGAAGAACTTGGCTACCTCGACGGCCAGTAGCACTGACAATTGGGAGAGTTGGTACAGATGCATGGCTTCAGAACCTTGGCGGCATACCTCGGCATACCTCGGCGGCACTGCCTTGGGCAGGGCCCTTGTTTCGGCGTACCGGGTGAGGTAGTCGGTAGCTACGACGATCCATTTGTTTCCGGAAGTAGACGTCGGGAACGGCCCCAATAAGTCCATCCTGATTTACTGGAACGGCCGGCGAGGTGGCTTCATCGGCTGAAGAAGTCCAGCTGGCATTTTCGACGGTGTCTTCCGTCGCTGACAGTTTCGGCAAGTCTTTACGTAGTAGGTGACGTCGGCAGTGAGGCGAGGGCAGTAGTACCTTTCTTGTATTCTCGCGAGCGTGCGGAAACACCGAGGTGTCCAGCCGTCGAGTCGTCGTGTAAAGCTCCCAGAACCTCTGGAGGTAATGCTGAAGGTACTACAAGGAGGTAGTTCGCCCGGAGTGGCGAGAAGTTTTTCTTTAGGAGCACCGGGGATAAAACTGCTCATGGCCGGGACGCGACGTCTTTTATACATCACGCATCGAACTTTCCAGTCTTATCACTGGTGATCACGCAAGCTCTGGAATAATCTAGACTATTCGCGCCCTGCGCGCAATCTTAACAAAGTGATCTACTAAAATCGCGAAGCTTCTCGAACACTGCGGCGCGGTCAGCGTCGAGCGTCCTTGCTGGTCAAACCCGAATACATCAAACTAAAACAAGAAGCGGGCGTGGCAATATGGTGACGTTATCGCGTGAAGATGATTTTTTGCATAACTCGTGTTGTCCCCGATGCCACGGGACGCCGACGCCGACGGTCAATTTTTTTCGCGTTTGATGAGACATCTAACGCTTTCGCCTTAATAACGTAGCGTGTAGACGTATACCAGCCATACATTGTGCGTATCCCGCTGAACAAGAGATATTTGAGCAACAAAGCCGCATCAGCAGTCACAAAAAATACAAATGGAGAGTGTTGTTTTTTTTTTGTAACCAGGAAGTATGATTTTATCGTGTTCTAGAACTATCATCCACTCAATGTTCCGTATTTACTTAAGGTGCGTTCTACTTAATTTATTAACCACGTACATACAGCTCTATATAAGTGGTGGCGATGGTGAAAAAAGCTGCTTCAGGAGGGCTTGACTAGCCTTCCTAGTGGCTAACCTGATTTACCATGGCTGCATGACAGTAGTAGGAAGTGACACGTACGTGAAAGGACAAATATACTCTTGCAATCACATAAAAATATCTGTACAAAGTGAATCACAAGACAGAATATTTAACATGATAGAAATACATAGAACTACTTAGCTGAAGATATAATTGTTAAAGAGGGGACATAGAATTTCCTTATTAATTTTGAGTTTGTTTAGTCTATTCACCAAGCATTGACGTAACGTTTGACAGCCGTTGTTCGCACGCGACCACGGAAAATACCAGTGACATAGTAGGCGCGCAGAATAATTGCGTTCCAAATCAATGACGCCGGTTCATATAACGTCCGTCTTTCACAGTTCAGATCTGAAGAGTTGTACTAAAGTGTGTTCATACAGGAGGTTAAACTTAATTATATTGTAATTGATAAAGATATTCAGGTGCATGCATTATATGGCAGGTCCGCAACGGAACCAAGGGGGGGGGGGATTCAACCACCCTTTATGCATGTTTGTGCGAGCGTTTGTACGTGTGCGTGTATACACATGCAATACACATGCAAAATTGAAAATTTCGGGGGAGGAAGGTCCGAACCCCTGGCTACGCCAGTGCGCATGACGGTCCTATTTGACGCACTTGTGAAAACTAACACATTGAGATTTCGCAGTAGAAGAGCATTCATTTTAGTCCTTGTCTGCAGTATGATAAGGAGTCCCTCCGTATAGGGAATATTCATTTCGGAAAAGAAGTAGTTGGTAGCACCGTACCTAGCTAAGGAGCCGTGCACCTGATACCTAAAGACGGGTCTTTTTCTTGACATGATTTGCCACGTAGCCAAACACGGCAATGAAATTATGTATAAGGCTCCAGTTTCGTTCCGCGCTGAACATCGACACTAATATTGACTTGCGAAAGGCCTGACACGAGTCTCTACTCATAGAGTGACCGAGTTGGCGAATTCCTAACCTCACAATCCCGGAAGAATTACTTCGTTGTCTAAGAGCATGCCCAAAAGATGTGACTGCCATCTCTTAAAGACGCAGAGAGGCGTGCGTCGAACATTATTTGAAGAATTGCAGCAAGTTGGAGCGACTCCGTAAAACTAGATGCATCATTACTTACGGCTTAAACAACGGCTGGGATGGTGGTGAATTTCTAGCTCATAGGTTCGTACTAGAAACATGGGACATAGTGTTCATGTGCTACACTCCAGGTTCAAGTGGAGGATTGGGTGAGTTTCGCTCATTTTGGACAGTGTGGGAATCAGAGAGAACAAAAAAAGATATTCCCGTCGAAGTTGCGAGGATATATGAGGTTGCGGCTCGTGAATGTGATAATTAATTATTCGCCAGCTGCTCTAGGAATCTACTTGAATACGCTGATGTTACCTAACGTGTGCGCCCCAAGCAACCCTTTGTCGTTGGAGTTAACCCATCAGTCTTATTAAAACACAATGTCGCCATGTCTTTAATCTACTTATGTAGCTACAAGCCACTCAATGGTGTCAAGACAGAGCCCGATTGCGATTATCATGGATTTCTTGGTAGTTATATTCGTTCTGGCGACCTCCCTGCAAAGCATTAAGACTGGCCTACGGCAAACTAATGGCAGGCATTTAATCAATCTCTAAAGTTGAGTTACCCATCTATAAGACTGGAGCACTTATGTTTTATTTTATGTTTTTCTTATGCAGAAAACTTTGATGCAAATACGTCCATAACTACAACTCCAATCAAACTCTTCCTTGGATGAACATGACCATTTACCTGGAATCCTAAACTTAGGCGGTAATACAGGTGTTCGTGCCCTGCTGGGCGTTCCATTCATATTTCAATCAGGCAGACTATATAAAAAAAATGCCAGGCCTGCGCTGAAACCGCAGCACAGTCACAGCGAAAGCTGGAAGAGCGGCGTTTCTAGAGCCCGATGTAAGCTCTCTTGGGGCTACACTCTAAGAAAAAAAAGAGTATGCGTGACTCTTTTCGGAGAGTTCTGACTTGCCACGTATAGGACTCTCTTTAAATAGTCACGGTGACTCTCTTGGTGGGCCAGGGTCGGCTCGCTCTAGGAGGGTCCCCTGACCCTCTAGGAAGAGTGCAAATACTCTCATCGGGAGGATCACGTTACCACTCATAGGGAGTCAGACGACTCTTGCCGGTAACGCTCCTAGAGGAGTCAAGGGACCCACACCGAAGCATCAAGCGACTCCACAAGTATTTTAAGCTACTCATTTGATCCTTGCTCTACTTTTGCGTGACTACTGTTGAAAATAGTGGAGTATTCATTTTAAGCAAGTCGAATAATACTTGCCGTTCTGCCCAGCGACTGTAAAAAAAGAGTAGTTCAGTTTTAGCATTATTTTAACAAAACTTGTCAAAACAACACATATTTTCCAACAAAGTTATATAGAAAGCGCGAAAAAATGGTCTGTGATTTCCAATTAAGAAGTTTGGGTATTCCTCATTGACATGCTTCTATGAGTATAGCCAACTAAAATGTGTGACTGTGATGTGCACAGTGTCATATGGTGCTAAATGAACAGCAGAAATCGCCATCATGTTTCCATATTTATTCCTTGTGATTAAGAATAAATAAAAAAGTGGTGACGGCTTGAGGCATCAGACTTGTCGCTTGCTAGGTTGTCGCTCCTGTCCAGCGTGAGCACCATGAAAAACGGTATCTGAAAAGCAGAACGTGATATTATGATGAGAAAATGAAATTGCAGTAAAAGTTTGCAAAACCTACACAATAAGTGGTTCACACAGACATAATAAAGGCTAACAACAAAACAACAAAGCACATCCTCCGGCAGCCAGGGGCATGCCGTGAGCGGTTATTGACCGCACGTTTTACAAACGTAACCCATCCTTAAATACTCAGATAAACAGATGCGAGTACTAGAGCCCGAACGACACCCAGCGCGTGCGTACGCCGTCTACGTCGAGATCAGACATGTCATATGCTAGAATTAGCGCACATAACTCCCACAATCACGTACACTCACTCGATTCTGTTATAGCGCCCAACGTCATCGCAGTGTATGGAAACCACGAAAACAGCAAACAGAAACGAGGGAAAAGAGTGCACGCTGGCGGCCGCAACAACGCGCGCCGTCGAAAGTCTAGAGCTTTTTTCACTTTACCGGCGAGGCGTGTCCAACTTGAATGACTACCGCGTACATTCTGGAAGCCACCGTACTATATCTGCACCTCAAACTACCGTCTTTAAGCCAACAAAAACCATTACATATAGTGCGTCTGAGCGTTCTGTACACAGGCTTTTTTTTTCGCGTTCCCACGCGTGGAAGCACGCTGCACACTCAAGGTCGATGGAAATGTTATTATGAAGTAGACTAAAGTGCACCTCAAAACGACATCTTGCACCTTCAGTAGTGCAGACACGACGTGCGATCAGCAAGAAATGACCCTCGATTATTGTTTGCATCGCTCACTTTATGGGAGCTTGTACAGCAACGCGCATAACGGTGGCAACTCGTTAACTGACAGCTTTAGTTGGGCATCCGCAACAGCCCCGCGGATACAGGCTACTGTTGGAAATGGCGGGCAGATTCCGCAGAGCTGGTGCAGACGCCCAGCTAAAGCTGTATAAGTAGTACCTACGAAAGCAGTACACTCACCGTTTACTGGCGCCCGTTGGCGGTGTCTGCAGCTCCATGAATATTCCGCCCTCCAAGCGTCACTTCGTGCACGGAGCCGGCTTCAGTACCACCGAAGACGCGCAACCAACACATCCACGCAACGCATTCCAATAGACCAGGAGCGCCAGGAGACAGACGACTGAGACATGGGTGTTCTCTGACTGAGAGAGGAGAGCGGCGCGCCACCCCGGCGCCAAGCCCGTCTGCGTCGCCGAGCAAGGCGCCACAACGGCGCCAAAGCGGCCAAAGGGCGAGCGTGCGATATGTATGGCGTATACGGCGGCTCTTCGAAAGGCGCTTCAGGAGGGTCCAGTGACTCCTTCCCAAATGCGAACTCTTTTTTTCTGCCTGTACCTTCCAAAAGGGGTCAGATGGACACCCGAAGGGAGTCACGGTTCCATGACCCTCTTTTGACTCTCTTTTTTCTTAGAGTGTACTAATACAAGTACACTTGCAGGGTACCCACTACGCCATAAATCACAATTTTTGTGAAGTTGGGAAGCACCCACTAAGCCGTTATTCGTCATTCCGCGGAGAAGCGAGGCACCAGCTGCACGCCTGTAAGGCATTATGTGCACTTTGTTAACGCGACGACTGATGACGGTGAAGAATTATGGCTCAGCCCTTTGTAATGGGTTGGAAGCTTTAAACGGCCCACCTGTTATGTAATTTCTATTGGGTGAAGCCCGGTCGCTATTTCCCTCTCCCGCCATGCTGTATAACATACGTTGACGTGGGAGACAGGGGAGGGGGGGGGCGAAGAACTTTATTGAGACCCCCAGGAAATGGATCATGCGCTTATGGGCTTCCTTGGCAACCAATACAAGTGCACTTGCGATGAACCCACTACGCTATAAATCATTGTAATTTTTGAGAAGTAGGGAAGCAGGCACTGTGCCATTTTTCGTCATCCTACGGAGCGGCGGGGTACCTGCTAAACGCATGTAAGGCATTATGCCCAGTTTGTTGATGCTGTGCCTGATGTCGATGAAGAATTATGGCGGAGCCCTTTGTAATGGGTTGGAAGCATTCAACTACCTACTCGTTGCGCAATTCGCATTGTGTGACGCCTGGTTACAGAATTCGCGTTGTGCGACGCTTGGTGCTTATTTCAGTCTTCTACCACGCTATATTGCATATGTTAATGTGGTTCCTTGCCGACATGAAGCCTGTACAGGACCTTTTCGCAACGCAGTTTTAAGCGCCGGCATGGCTCAGAGGTTGATGGGGGCTCCACACAGAGCAGTCGCATATTTTTCAGCACGAGAATTGCCGTAGAAAACTGCTTACAACTTGATTTTGGGGAAAAAAATAACTGATTGCCCGGTGATAAGTTACAAGAAAATGTAATTGAATTACCCTGAAAGTTACAGTTTCCAAAACGTAATCGATTGTATAAAAACATTACGGGAAAATGTAATTGATTACAAGTAATCGATTACTTACAACGCGTTACGTATATACAACTCTGATGCATATGAAGAAAACGTGTAACAGGCATCACAACCTGAGAGAGCATACATTTTATCACATTATGCCGTAACATTTTTCGGCTCCAAAGTGCCTACGTAAAGAGAGGCGTATTATCGACACTCCGGCGCCCTTTATTGCGGCTAAGTGAGTTCAATGTTGCCTGAACATCCACCACTATTTTTATCATTAATGCTTTCGGTTAAGTAGGCCGGTGTCTTACAGCGTTTTGATCCTTTTCGGTACTTCAAAGTGTTCGGGGCATGCGTCATTGAATTATGCTATGTTCATCCATGGTACGTTCTTGTCATCGTTCTGTGAAGAAATAAGGAATTTTTTTCGTGACATTCTTTCTCCTTAGGGCGTACTATAACCAGCCGCAAGGGGGCTGTTTTCTCTTGGGGAGCTTTATTTAAAAGGACGTAATTTACAGACGCTAATAACTTTGTACTAGGCAGGAAGAAAATTTAATCCCTAAAAGTCCGGTATAATTCCACGTTTTTAGTACTTTCTCGTAAAACATTTAGCTGAATATATTACTGCAAAAGTGGTGTGCTCAAGAACACCACTGCAATCAAAAAGGAAAGGAAGATGTTCCTCAAAAGTACTTAAATTGTTTTTGTTTACTTCGAGATGTTCTCCCTTTTGTAAGGGCGATGGAATGTCTAAGCATTCAATCATTGCCTGAGTTATCCTCATAACTGCACGAGTCGCGCAACGTTAACAAATATGCCTGTATATTGTCGTTCTCTACCACCTCCACGGCTGAAGAAAAAAGAAAGACGAAAAAAAAATCAACTCCTTTTTTGGGAGCCTCCTCGCGAAACAAACTTAGCGCTTTTAGGCGCACGGCGCCATCTGCTTCTCACCACCGGCAACCCAACAAAGCCTCGCGAAACACACGCTCCGTCGCTGCTTCGATAGGCGGCGTGACGGTCAGAGAGAGGATGACTCGGAAAAAGAGAGGCTTTCCCGAAGCATTTTCATCTGTTTGTAAATGTAGTACGCTTAGAAGGCTCAACGAACTTGAATGTGACACAAAGTTGCTGTGTGCAGTAAATTAACGACTGACAAAGCAGTGAGAAATCCATTCAGCCTTTCTTTTAGTTTGGTCACCTAGTACTTTTTTCGCGGCGATTCACCGTCACTTTAGCAAAGCCTATGTCGTCGAAATGTACAACGTCCTTGGCGAGTTCGTTAACACGTACAGAAGTCATTGCAGCGCGAGCGAACACGTACAGAGGAAGGACAGGACACCACGAACGCTAACTCAGAAATGAAAATGAAATTCGCCAAAATGACCTGTCTGTAAACTTGCCCACCGAGAATATGTTCTTTTTTTCTTTTTTTGCTGGCCGCTACAGATACTCAGTGCCCAAAAGTGAGAGCTATGAATGACGGCCACATCTTAACATCGGGCAATTTCATATTCGCTTTCCGGCCAACTGTTGCGCATATTATAGCGTTCGTCGTTGCCTTCATTACGTACCTTGCTTCTCGGCGCATTCTTCCAGGAGCGAAGACATCGTATTGCGGGTTTCGAGCTACATTCAATAACTTTTCGCGCCCCGCCATGGTGTATAGTGATTATGGCGCTCCACTGCTGACCCGAAGGTCGCGGGATCGCATCCCGGCCGCGGCGGCTGCATTTTCGACGGAGGTGAAAATGTTTGAGGCCTGTGTACTTCGATTTAGGTGCACGTTAAAGAACCCCATGTGGTTGAAATTTCCGGAGCCTTCCACTACGGCGTCTCTCATAATCATATCGTGGTTTTGGGACGTTAAACCCCAGATATTATTATTTAATAACTTTTCGCAGCTCAGGAGGACGATGAAACTACAATAGGCATCGTGTATCCCTAGAGCCCTCGATTCACTCCATGTCTAGCCAAAACTCTACCGCGCTTCTGAATAGAGGCACGCGCAAAAGGGAGGGGGGAGAGGGGTCGGGCAGTGAGGCCATCCGCCCCCTCCCCATCCATATAGGGGGACGCCAAGTCTGCCCCATACCTTTTGGTCCTATCCGTTCATTGTTTAAAGTGCAGCGTTATGGCCACACAAGTTTTTGACGATTATGGCGGCCGAGTTGCTATCCAAATACTACGGATGTTGCTATCGAAGAACACGTTACCTCCAGAAAGCCGAGGACCACAGACAGGCCGTTTTAAGAAGTACACCATCGCTTCATTTTCATTTTTGCATCCATTGCGAAGCTTGTTTTATTTTTTCTTTTGGACTCGACCAAAAGAGGGGAGGGGGGGGGCGGTGAATCTTTGCTTCGCCTAATGAAGAACCCTACGTACGCCTGAGCATCTGAAGCCGTTTCTTTGCTGCCTGTTTTATTTCCCTATATTCTATTGGTTTTTGACAGGTCCAAGGTACCTGTGAGTAGCATCCTTTAATGCACACTTTTTAGTCAGTAGCATTTTTATCACTAAAGAATAGCCAGGGGCGTAGCCAGAAATTTTTTTCGGGGGGGGGGGGGGGTTCAACCGTACTTTATGTATGTTCGTGCGTGCGTTTGTATGTGTGCGTGCCTATATACGCCAGCAAAACTGAAAAATTTCGGGGGGGGGTTTGAACCCCCCCAACCCCCCCCCCCCCCCTTGGCTACGCCCCTGAGAATAGCTGTACAAATGTACCTTGTCAAATCAGTCCCTCTCGGAGAGCTCAGATGAAGGCGCTTACAACAAAAGGCCCCTCACTAGAAGTTAAACATGGCTTTTTTTGTCGCTAATATGTGTACTTCAGTCAATGCGTAGAAACTAGCACGGTGTTCAACTGAAAGCGATACCGAAATCGGATCGTTTGCCGGAAACGAAATTGAAACCTAAACCTGAGCCGGTAGTTTTGCACGTGGCAGCATATACGGGGTACTCCAGCCGTCTCCAGCTAAAGATTAAAAATATGCCGACGCACTCTATGACGATGCGACCGAATGGACGTTGCTGACTATTGCCTGGAGTACTTCAGACTATTTTTATGTTCCTCTTAATTGCCTAATTAGGCGTGTCTAACAAGTAACTTTGGAAGCATCAAAGCTTGGCAAAAAATTCCATTCAGAAAGTTGTACATCAGTTCGCAAAACATCCGGTTAGAAAGCTTTTAACTTTCTATGTAATAAAGGGGCACTAAAGGCAAATAAAAATTTATGTCAGAGTGAAAGGTCAATGTCTGAGAACGTCTAAAACATTTATATTACCAATACCAGGGCTCTAGTAATCGAGAAAGTGAGGCAAATGTAGGACACTATATGCGCCACCAGTGGAACGTTTTGAAACGAGCCCGATGACGTCAAGAGTCCCGAGTACAAATTATCACTAGTATTGAAGCTATATACTTATGATAAAAAATGAACTTTACGTGGGGGAGGAACGCAGGCGCTTCCCGCCTCCACATCCAAAAATATGTAGATCTCAAGCGATCCCGCTTAGGATGCTTCAGACAAGGTCATAGCCCTCGCGAGGTTTCCAAAGCCCGATTAATCGAGATATTAATCCACAGTGCCCGGACTGCGGGGAGATATTTAGCACTCTAGCACATATGCTCTGGCAGTGTCCTGCGTTACTGGATACGTCACATACGAGCGAACAGGTCTAGGAAGAGGCCATCTCAAGTACCGCGCTCAAGATCCAGTCAACGGCCGTCCAGAGGGCCCGTGACCTGCACCTAACCCGTGCACCTAAACCCAGCATTTTCGCCTCCAATGAAAATGCGGTCGCCGCGGACCTGTAACTTCATGTACGCTGCCTTCCCATTCACCCACCCGCCACGGTGGTCTAGACATTATGGCGCTCGACTGCTGACCCCAAGGCCGCGGGATCGAATCCCGGCAGCAGCCGGATTTTCGATGCAGGTCAATAGGCTTCAGGCCCGTGTACCAAGATTTATGTGCACGTTACAGAACCGCAGGTGGTCGAAATTTCCGGAGCCCTCCACTACTATGTCCGTCATAATCATATCGAGGTTTTGGGACGTTAAACCCCCGCAATTGTTAGTTATTATTCCCACCCACACAATGGTGCAGATCGCGTTACCTCAGGTTTCCCAGACACTCGTTGAAGTCAGAAGTAACGCGAAGCCTTTTCCTCACACATGCATGTGCTGTTCAATATGCAAGCGTTGTCACATCGAACCTTGTTCGTCTGTCGAATAAAATGGTTTTCTTTTTTTTTGCCCATGAGTCGTTCCACCATGATCCTTAATTTATTTAGTCAGTGCGTGTTTGCGGCAATATATAGGTAAGGCCGCTAAAACAGTTTTCCAATAGATTGCTGTCAATATCATTGCTTCGCCTTTCGAGCGAGACTTCGACGTTTCTATTGAAATACAACGGCAGCCGCTGGGCGCCCAAGTAATCACTCTGTTCTGTAAGATCCGCGGTCAGGAAAGTAAAAAAAAAAGACAACGAGGTACGTCCCTCTTGGAAAAAGATATGCTAGTCGCCGCAACCTTGCGAAATGAAATCTAAACGCACAAACGCCATTTCAATGCATTCGCAGCCCAAACTATGCGCGCTGAAAACCCCTAAGAAACTACAGCTCTAGCTTTAATATTCCAGTGGTTGTGAGCCCGCACTGGTGGACAGGCCTGGCTTCGTTCATTATCGTTTACTATTTTCAAATCACTACGTTATCTAAAGCGACTAAGGAAACGCATGTGTCTCCAATCAGTGTTCAAGGATGCCGATTTGGCCAGGTACTGAGACATTGCGGGACCAAAGCCGACTGCTCAGGAAACATCGTTACAGGCCATTTGATTATTGGTAACTGTCATGTTTTCTCCGAATTTGTTTTTATCCACGTTGCAGAGAAATTCCACGCATGACCATCCATGCATAATTTGATTTGATATTCCAACGGTGTCTTGGCGCAGCGAAGAGAACACAGATAAGAGAAACGTACTAACATGTTTACTATGTTCTGAGCCCCAATTTTGGTCAAAAACACGCACCTGCGAGCCCTATACAGCGCGTTTTCGTTTACTTTTGTAATACATTGCAGACACATCTCATGATGGCCGGTGCTATAAAATCGTCAGCTAATTAACGTGTGTAGCATTATATATACGGAAAAAAAGCAAGCATGGATGATTTTCTAGATTCCAAGACAAACAAAAATTTCATTAGTGCACCTGCATGGCGGCGTTTCGTAAAGTGCGCCCGCTGTACTTTACATGGAAATTCTGAGCCATCAAAACTACTTCAAACTATGCCCACACAGGGATGTTAAAATAGTCGAACCTTGAGTCCCCAGCCGGACTCCTTGATGTATCGTCTGCTTTTATTTTTGTTTGTTTAACTTGCAGTCAGAGGACACTTCACGGAGGGCCAACTTTGCGGGAAACCGTTTCTGTCGTACGTGCTTTGTCGAGCGGAAGCAAGGCAAACTTGATAAACTTACTCAACGGCGCACCGGAACTGCACGCCGAAGTCCGTCGTTCGCCTGCTTCGTCTCGAACAGAACACTCCAGTTTGTTTTCCACTGCCGCATGAGTGCCTGGAGGTATTTCCACAGCCCCTGCTGTTTTCCAGCTCGGAGAACGGCAGCGCCTAACGTGCACCTCTTCCGAGAAGGAAACGTGGTCATCTAGGCTCACCGTTGAAGTTCGCTGGATATCACTTGCGACCATGCTCTTTTGCACTCCCACTTTCCAATTTCGCCGACAGACTGAACTTACCTGTCCAGAGTAGCCCAGAGTAGTCCGTAGCGAACTACTGCACACTAAAATTAAGTAATAAAGCATACACCCCGCGTACTGCCGCGTTTTAGACAAACATATAACGCGCGCGCACAGCGGGCAGACCCGCCCCAAGCTCTGCGGGACAGCAGTCCTGCCGACTGACATGGCGGTTCTTACGGCACCTAAAGAATAATAAAGTCGGGAGAAAGCTCGCAGAGAACAGTTTACGATGAAGAGGACGCAGTCGTAATGAAGTAATTAGCTAACTTCGTTTCCACAACGTTTTCTGACTGCTATAGCGCAGCCTTCATGTTTTTTTATTTTTTGTTTTTTGTTACCCAAAAACTTCATAGCGCGAGCAGTTTTCCTAGGTTTGATGCAGCTTTATCCCGGCGCCAAATTCGATCGCCCTATTCAAAAAGATGCAAGACGCAAAAAATGCTTTTATCAAGCAATAACTGAACAGATTTTCATTAAAATAGTTGCACTTAAAAAACAGTTAGACAGCAAATGCTATTGAAGAACTTTTTTTTACAATAGCTGGCTAGAATTTATCAGCTGAAATAAAAAATGAAACATGAAATTTAAGCATCCATAATTTTGGACCAAAAGGAGGCCTAGCTTCGCCTTCAAGAGTAGAACGCAATGGAGCAGCGGGCCCCGTGCGCCTCTATACTTTTCATTTGCTTGCCTGGCTTCGACACTCGGTGGACAGCTCAACCGTGTTGCGAGGAAAGGAACGTCCGGGCGCGTAACATTGGCCGTTTTAAACTGTCCTAGAATGCATGCCTAGAGCAAGTACAGTTGCGAAGTGCCCGCTGAGTATATATAATTCATCCTTTTACGAAGCAGCAAAGCACCCACGACGCCTCCGTAAGGCAATGCGCGCACCTACGCAGCTGGACACTTTGATGATGCCGTGGCTGATGATTACGATCAATTATTCTTGAGCGCTTCGCGAGGGGTGGGCCTTTAAACTGCCTACTATTTGCTCAATTCACATGGTGTGACGCCTTGTACGGTTCTACGCTTCTTCCACGCATTATTACACGTGCCAACGCGACTCCTCGGACTACATGACGCCTGTATAGGGTTTTCCTTCCGAAGCACTTTCAAGCACTGGCGTGGCTCCGAAGTACACATTATTTCGTTGTTTTTAACACGAAAGTGTTTTATGCCGGGGTCCACCAAGTACATCCGTCACGGATATGACGTTGATAAAATGGACGCCAACGGGTGAGAAAGAAAAAAAAGCCAAGAAAGAGATACCCCGCTGGGAATCGAACCCACGACGTTGCAGCCGCGACGGCAAGCGCCCGACGCCCTACCGAGTAAGCTAACTCGGGAGATGCTGGACATGGCGCGAACGCGCCTTATATCTTTCACACATTCTCTTTCGCGGCGGGCGGAGCGGGGTGGTGCCGCCGTCTGTGAGAGGTGAAAAGAAGTAATGCTTCACGATCGACACTTACTAGCGCTTACTCCGAGATTGCACGCGATATCGGAGGTCATGGTTAAAGCGTCTCGGTACCAGAGAGGTAGACTGGCCGCGCGGGCGTCGCCGAGGCACCCTTGACGCAGTTACGTTCTTTGCCTTTGGCTTCGTGTTAGCGTGCGTCGGCTCATCGGAGTAGTGCAGGTTCCACGTGCACCAACGGGATTTCTCCGCCGCCGACTGCTTCAATTGCGAGAGCACCGACTAACAAAGCTGCTGCAATACACGTTGCAGAAAGGACGCGATTTCGACGGGCGAATGTCGTGCCTTGGTGGAGCGAGAGCAGCGCTTGCGAGACAGAAACCAGCGGGACGCACGCGTTTGCGGCTCAGGCTACGAACCTCTACCTCCCGTGTTGCTGAAGCGCAGTGTGTGTTAGTGTATGCATGAGCACAGGCGTCGGCTACCCATTACTAGAAAGCGCACACCGTGCAGTTTTCTCCTTAATTGACGACGCTTTGAAGAAGTGCATACCGGGTACCAGTGTTGATTATGAGCTTGTTGATATCATCCTTACGTGGGATTCACAATTCGCTGTGTCCAAATATATGTTCACACCGTCAGCTACCACAACGGTTTAATCATGATCGTGGGCGTTAGTCGTCGCGATAGATACATGCTGTCAACATGGGTGCATCCACGTCAAACGGTGCTATAGCTGCCAAACACGAATAGACATTGCACAAGCTCTCATATATCACTACACAATAAGCACTACTTCTCTGAAGACACGTTTCACTTTCGTGTTATACCGATTCCTATGACGGAGGGATCAGCCATGCTTTTTTCTACTTCGATAAAACGGCCATACTTTCCTGAAGATTCAGTCTTCCTGGTCACAGTAAAATCCAGCCATTCATGAGTGCCATATACTGTGCAAGCCAGTCATCATGATCAGGTCAAGTGGTAATGCGGCTTAATCGTATATTGCTAGGTACCTGATGCCGTGCGGGTGTAATAGAAATTTTTTTTTTTACTCTCCTCTGGAACATGTCCCAAAAGTATACTCAGAAACCCTAGCTGGTTGCAATGAAGGAACTTTAAATGACGATATTATTAACGCAATGATTGACGGTAGGTGCGTGCTTGTAGTTTTTGTTGTGTCCTGCAATATAATCCCGTTGTCTCCGTTTGTGGAACGTACAACCGGAAATGAAGAGAAAAAAGAAGCACTGGCGTGGCACTATGCTAGAACACTTCACTGCGGCGCACAAGGCGTGGGTTCGATTGCGGCTCGAACCCATGATATTTATTTTTGCATCCATCGTGATTTTTCACTCACAACCAACGGCGCCTACGCGAAGCCGCTTTTTCTGTGACACGGGCTCCTTAACGCTACCGCGTCAACAAAGTCCCGTTCGGAACAGGAACATTCATTGTTCTGATGAGGTGGCCACCAGTGATATTACGTGGTCCTTTGTCGGTCTGCTACGTCGACGACCGGATCTCCCATGCAGCTTTTCTATTAGTCTCCGCAGCACAGGGTAGCCAGCCGGTCTAAGAACTGGCTAGCCTCCCTGTCTTTCCGCTTGTTTCTTCCTTCCTTCCTTCCTTCCTTCTTTCCTCTGCTCGGGCCACTCAAGAACACTGGTGATGATGCATTTCAAGAGGCCTGGTGGCGGAAGCGCACCTCAGGCGGCGTAACGACGACTGGTTGTAGGCTTGCAGTGATTTGAGCGGCTGCCTTCTCTGAGACAAGGCCTCTTTAACGCTATCGCGTTAAAAGACATTTCACATTCCTGTAAAGTGAAGCTTTCGGAACATCTAAAGCAGACTAATCTTGCATGTAAATTTAGAGTTAAAGAGAAATTTGCGGAAGTTGTGGAGAGCATTGCGAAGACCAGGGTTGCCAATGGTGGCTACTTTTCGCCAAATTGGCGAATTTGAGAGGCCCGTGGCGACCTAAAATTATGAATGGCGACATGGCGAATTTTTGGCGATTTTCGGCTCAGGTCTCCACTGAGTTATGCATCCTAATCTCAGTGTCTTCCCAACGAATGAGCGGCAACATTCTCTGTATTTTTCTCGGTTTTATACCCACGAGTAGAATGTGCACATTACGCGTCATTCGGTATGTCCGTCCTGTAACTCGTGTGTATCTCCTCAATTCATCCAGATGCAGGAGGCACTGGAACATCCCCCAGCGACATTCTAGCAAAATATAAGTAAGCGGACTGCCTTGCAAACCACGAGGGGGCAGTGTTTGACTATAACATGGCTTTAGGTGTTTTAAGCTTCTCTAAAGTTTCGCTTCTGAAGGCGCTAGACGACGGGTTGGCCGCGTGTTCCGATCATATGTTCCGCCAAAGCTTCTGAATAGCTAGGCAATTTATTCACTGTTGCAGTACCCCCAATTCAACTCGTAAAGACTGTTTCGGAATAGCGAAGAGAGGCGGATACGCGGCTATTTGTGTAATCAAAAAACATTTATTCAGGCATTTTCCACTGTTCTCGGTGAGCGTGTGCAATGAAAACAATTGCTATATAACATTTTACATTGACTACCTGTTCATTAATAACACAACGGATTGACGCGTGTAGATATAAGTGACTATAAGGAGGGGTCCGTGGCGTCCGGTATCATATTAGTTCACACTGAAAAGGTGTAAGAATTCTGTCGTTACCTTCAATAAACCTTGTAATCCTTTCAATTCATATAAAAGTAAAAGCTGTCTACAAACAGCGCTTTCACGGTTTTTGCCCAAGGTTTACCACACGTTTACCTTTGAAACTAGCGGGCAGGGATGGAAGGATATCATGAGCGTTTAATTCATTCACCCTTGCGCCACCACGCACATCTTGCAGTCGGAGAAGCAGAACCATGCACTCCCATGGTGAAGCGGGCGATATGACTGGCATTGAGAAGCGTCAATATAATTTAAGGGTCTTGGATGGTACTGTATTCTGCGGGGCTATACGTGAGTGGAAATATTTATTGCTAGGTATGCCGCACACATGTAGAATGGCGACATTTTTGGCGAAATTTGTAAAAAAAATGGCGACTTTTGGCTACTTTTTGTTCGTCGTTTGGCGACATTTACTCGAAAGTCAGTGGCAACCCTGGCGAAGACCCTAGTGTACATACAAATAACAATATTTCAGAACGATATACAATAGAACAGTCTGCTCCTTTTAGATTTATTGTTGAACACAGTTTACACATATGCAGTGTTGGCGGTAACGCGTTACTTTTTTCGGTAACTTAGTAGACAGTTTTAATAATGGGGTCCCAAAGCGACTTGCGTACGTAAGCCCTTGCGTTCCTTTGCATTGCCACGAAATCGCTGTTGACTTTCTTGCGGGCCACGAGCCTGAACGAAACTTTGTAAACTTGTCTGACTGTATGTGTTATGTGGTTATCACTGTATAGATCATAATCGTCACCCAGCACCTGGAGTAGCATGTCAGGCGAACAGCCAGACAAACATCTCCAGCTTCATTAAAATGTTTATCTCTCTCTGGGTGCGGCTGGAAGCAGAAAGGAACGCGAAAGTGTGCGTACGCAAGCGGCTTGAGTTATCCGGCACTAAAACTCTCTAGTAGAAACTCTCTAGTAGAGAGTTTTAGTATCGGGGACCCCGAGTGGCTTACGTACGGAAGCTCTTACGGTTCTTCGTACTCTCAGCCGCACCCATGGAGAATACAAAGGAATGCAAGGGCTCACGTACGCAAGTCTCTTTGGGACCTCGGCACTCAAACTCTCTAGCAGCGTTCTCGTTACCATTTCGAAATTTCAACGGGTAATGTATGCATACGTTAACATATTTCGGTAACATGAGGCGTCGTGTTACTGCTTACTTTTTATCCAATTATCCCGGGAGTTTTAGACAAAATTCCTTCGTCTTATAGGCGCCGCTTTGCTAGAGCTCACCGCGACGTTCTTTTGTCGCAGCGGCGGAGTGCTGCCGGCCTGCCCGGCGTTGACAATAGGAGTATATGTGTCCATGGAATGCCTATTTAACGTAGGTGCGGATTTATTCATTAAGAAGCCAAGCAATTGGTCCAATGACAGCTTTGAAATGCAGCTGTTCCTTCATTCCTACAACAAGTTGTAGTTCTTAGAAAGTTGTCCCCACAATACTGTATAGCAGGGGTCAGCAAGCTACGGCCCCCGAAGCAGTTTTATGTGGCCCCCGGCACGATATCATAATGCCACCTCCACCCCATTCCCTTGTCGCTTCCAATCTGAAGGCCGACATGGCAATTTTTGACGTCAAATGGGGTTTTCGCTTGCAGCCCATGTTTGTTGATTGCAACCTTGTGACATGCGTGTATAAAATAATCATGTTTTTTATTCGAATGTTGTACATTAAGGTCAATTCGTCGAATTTTTTGTCCTTCAGCCTCCCCCCCCCCCCTTCGATTTGCCGTCCGGCCCTCGCTGTGTCAGCTTCATGCAAACTTGGCCCTTCGGCTCAAAAGGTTGCCGACCCCTGATCGCTGTTTATCAACTTTGTTTTCAAAATGAAATTTGCCTCTTTCTATCTTCAACTGCGGGTATGCGTTTCTACTTACTGAATTTTTGAGCGAGCGAGGATGACATTGAACCCTTTCATCACCTTCACATAAACACTCCCAATTTTCGCGGCAATTATACAGGTTAAAGAGAAAAAAAATTATGTGTGCAAATATTTTTTTTTCGGAGCTAAGCCGTTTAAGCATTTCTTTATGGCTACAAAATTTGAGCATCTGTCTTGTTCGTAGAAGAACAGTACCAGAATTACTGTAGATTTATTGAGAGTTGAGGGATGCTTTCTTTACGGAGAACTTTAATTATGAAAGATTATTTTGTGTTTAATGTCATGCTAACAAAAATGTCTTCACAGTGTGCCACAGAGTTATAAGCCAGACGTTCAGGGGAATATGAAAGCTTGAAGCGATGAAGAATTCTTTTAACACGGGGTGTCGCTGGCAACCATAATATTGCTGAGATCTGGCACCTTTGTGCAAATTGTTCTCGTTAAATCAGTATTTTAGGGAAAATTGTTGTTAGGGCTAGAAATTTTATGTCAAACATAAATATCAGCTTTATAACGTTGTTACTGTAGGTTCCTGCAGAGAAGACACACTGTTTCAAATTTCTGAACCTGGAGTAACGGCACACGTAACGTGCGTTACTTTTTTTTTTGGTAACGGTAAATATAACGCGTTACCTTTTTTTTGTCGGTAACGTTCCTTTTTATTGCGCTAACATTTATATGGACACTTTCGACAGGTTTTTGCCATCGCCGTCGCCTCATGTCCCCTATAAAGTTCAAACTGATAACATCCCCCCCGCGCATCGTATGTTCTACCGCGGGGAGAAGCGCTCGAGCGGGGGTGACGGATGCAGTTGCAGCAGAGATCAAACGAAGTGGCCCATTTCCGTTGCTCGGAAGGCGCATGCGATAACATCACCCCGCTAGGGAGGCCTGCCGTCAAAGTAGAGAGGAAACGCCCCGCCCGTCTTGAACGAGCATGAAAAGACGCGAGGGGAGGAGACGGGGGGGGGTTGCTCGAGCAGCAACTTCGAACTTTGATTCTAAGGGCGCTTTCGCGGTCGCTGGCGCGTGTGCTATCTCGGCAGTCATCAGCGGGTGGCTCGTATACCCTTCTACATGCTGCGCTGTCAACGCGAAGAGACTGTGGGAAAGAGCATCTCTCTCTGTAGCGGCCGTATTCTCTTACACCAGAGTTTACTGATAGAGTTACTCGAGATCGGATGCAAAAGAGTTAGCTGCCAGCCTCACTTGGTATAACATTACAAATTGTTGCTATCGCATTCATTGCTTCGCCCTTACGCTGAAACTGGGACTTTTTTGTTAGCGCAAGGAGTAACCTAGTTAGTTAATTTTTTTCGGTAGTGCTTATAACACTGCATACATGTGATACTGTTTTGCAATGCTGAGTTAATAAAAGCGCAAACTTGATGCTTATGTTATTTTTAATTTTGCGCTTTCCAAGGACTTTTTGATAACAACTTGCCTGCCAAATAAGAGGTTCACTGCCTATCGCGCCTAGATTGCGACTTTTCAAACAGAATAAGCTTTATATGTGCTTATAAGCTTTATCTAACCCGTTATAGTGGGATCCCTCAGAGCTAAAGGTGTTCTCTTGCAGGGAAGTGTTCACTTATCTACTGACAGTACGACATGAAGTTGCAATGACAAAGTGAAGTCTGGGTTGTACAACAGCTTCCAATTTCCTTTATTGTGAAATGCCATCAATTGACACGAGAGGTGTCACAACGCACAATGTTTTTTTTTCTTCTTTTTTTCCAGGAAAGGTTCTCCAGTTTCACAACAAACGTGTGTAATATTTACAGAGTGAAAGAAGAGACGACAGCGTAGCGTACGAGACAATACATTTCACTGCAAGTCGGGATGACAAAATCGGGCTGAGAAAAATAACAGACCAGTACTGGTCACATCCGTCTTCGAAGAGACACACAAACAAAATACGCGACACGTTCCCTCCCATTTTACATAGGCATGAAAATGGACAGGTAGTGGCAATATTGAGGCGTTCAAATGTGTTCCTGCGACCAACTCGCGACACGGAATAGAAGCAAAGTGCTTTCGGAACAAATCGCGCTGCATCTGCGGTGATATACATTGATCACAATATAGATAATGCATATACCAGTTATGATAAGGCTCCACATCCAACTGTTGGCTTGAAATTGCTTATAATGGCTGCTTGCTTCCTTTTTGCCTTCTTGACTTTTTTGCAAAAAAAAAAACATTAAAGGGCCCCTAAAAAACCTCTGAAAGTACAAATAACGAGCGCGTCATTCTCTCCTGGCGTTTCCCGCCTTTTCAGCACAATTCGTGACGCCAGCAGTCTGTTCACGTTACGTCATGAGGAAATAAGCTCTCGATTGGTTCATATGCGAGGGATATCAGTTGTGAATTGTCTTCAGCCCTGATTTACCATGCAGTCGCACGTCCGTTCTGCCTTGTCTCGCATGACTATCGTGCGCGATCACCTGATTTCAGTTCGTTTGGTACGTATTCCGCTGCGCAAGCGCAGATAACAGCGTGTAGCCGAAAAGCGCGAGATCCTGATATGCTCAAGGTTTAGTGCTGGCATTGTCCACGTGTTTTATGAATAAATAAGTGGCGAGGAGGAGATAGCCCCTGTAGGAAGACTAGTGAAGGCGAGAAAGAAACCACTCTATCGTCTTTGAACATGGAGTAGTTTAGGGGCTCTTGAAGCTGCTTTCTAAATGCTGTGTGTTACGAATTTTAAAAACAGGTTATCTCCAATTGTCTTATGTTAATCCAGATCGCCACTTCAAGCCAACATAAAGCCCACCCCATACGGGTCGAGCTCAGACTTTCCTAACCGTCTAGTTCTGCCAAGCCATTTATTTCACAGTTCTTCAATCACACGAGTGGCCAAACTCTCCATAGGCTGTATGCCTCCAAATCCTAACGTGGCATTGGCCAAAAATTGCGGAGATCAGCTGATTGTAGCTTCACCTGTCGGCGGAGAAAAATAAAACTAATAAATAACATTTTTTGTGTGTGTGTTTGCCTTGCACAGAAACTCAAGCTCGATTACGCGAGCAGCATGCTTACATTTGTGGCTGGCTTTTGGCAGGCAATAGTGCGGCCCCAGAATTCTCGGACCGATTTCGAAAGCACCTCTCCTAATTGTCGACGCGGAAACTCGCGTAATGACAGCGAAGACTGCGGCGGGGCGCTGTGTTCTCTGTCGTCGCGGCGTGTGGGTCTGCTAACCTCCATAGTCATGTCCGGATTTCGTAACAGAGTTTCACAACTCACGTGATAGAAGAACTGCTTTATTTGTGCTTGCGCAGCAGTCTGAGAAAGCCGCAACAAGGGTAAGAAATACATCGTGCATTTTCCTGGCATATTCATGTAAACGAGAAAGGTACACGTGTGTTTCGTCGTAACGCAGAAAAAAAAAAGTAGACTTGTTCGAGCCCTGCTCAAGGTACTGACAACACAGCAAAATATTGAGCGCATTAACTCGACAGAATGCAGAGTGCAGTTAATCATGACAGCTTACAACATTTTTCTCGCCCGCGCGCACGTCATGAATAAAGTGAGCAAAAATGCAGAAATAGGGGAATTAACGAATGTTCAGCCGAGTATCGGTCACAACTGTCAGATAGATAGCGTTCACGACTTAATATTCAAAGTCTGGTATACAACCGCTGGCTATTACAACCGCTGGATATTAGGAAATGTGAAAAGAGAGCTTGCGGCCTGTCCTCTGCGGGGGAAAGCTGCTCGCAGTCACTGGACACCAAATAACACTTCTTTACATACGTATAGACTTACACATGCACAATCTTTGACCTTTCACCAGCCATACGATATATAAGTTTGTCACACATCGTATATTTTTCGACGAAATGGGGCGTATCGTTTAATGTCGAGGGAATGTTAATTAGGAAAAGACTTTTTTTTTCTCTTTACAGGATCCCTCTCGGCTGATAGAAACGGGAAGCCACTTACATCAAGGACAGATACAATGTACGCACGATAAGTGCAGTAGAAGTAACCAGTTGAGAGCGGAAATTACATTGTGCACAGAAAATACAGTTTTGGCAGAGAAGCACATACATACATACATCCATGCGAAACACTGGGTTGGTTTCTCATGATACATCCAATAAAGTCTTGTCCAAAAAAAAAAAAATCCCAGCTTTCTTAGGCTACTGATTAAAAACCTCGTGTAACCGCAGTGTCGGTGCAAATACATCCTTTCCCATGTTCACTAACGAACTTTGCCATCGACTTTGTTAGTTTGCTTTCCCTAGCATTTTTCGAGCGGCTTGCTTGCACACGTAACACATTTAGCAATCCTTACAACATTGTAGACATATAAAACTCGAATGACAATGTTCATATTACAACGGTTGAATCGCAAAATAGTGCTCGCGAAGTACACACAAAGTTTACCGTACCATTAAAGCGCCCTTCTCTACTTTTTGTAAGAGAACACGAATTCATTCTTTAATGCGCATTCACACACAAAATCATTTCATTGTTATGCACCTGTCGTCAAACTATATTATTCGCGCTTCACTTGTCCACGACAGTTCTTCGTGGTGTCTTGTTCTACTCCGGTCGGAGCTACAAGTGCGGCTGATCATTTGAAAGTAAAAAAAAAAAAAGAAAGGTCGCGTATGCTTTCCATGGGGATTAAACGTAAAAAGGAAAAAAACTGTGCTGCAATAACTCTAGCCTAGCTAGTAATGTGTTTGAATGATTGCCCAACGGCTGCAACAATAGTGGCACTGCGCAGCATTCACGCTGCAGAGATAATCGCCAACGTGTACATAAGTTGGCTGATGAAATTGAAACAACATTTTCATACAAAGAGTTTCAGAATATAGCTATGGGCGGTCAATAATTAGATTGCGTCAGGGATGTGTGGCCGCATGGCGATGACTCTCCACTCGTGGGGCTAGGATAGTCGTCCGCCGGATAATCAAATAAAGTCTTTTCACTCACTCACTCACATGTTGCGGAAGAAGAAGACACTGATGAAACCTATGTACCTCCACCACCCGAGGATTCCATACTTTCCGCTAACGCTGCAGTGTTATGGAATAAAGGAATAAAGGCCTTCATATAAGCAGAATTCCAGAACATTAAACTGAAGGCGACCAGTAGCAAAAACTATTTTTATGGTTTTCCTCTTGCAGATGCTGCTGACAAACGTTGTAGGATCAATATGCAGTCAGTTGGCCTTCGACTGCAGCTCATTCAAGGTTTTCCTTTTTTAATCTACGCAGCTGGCCTGTTACTTATTGGTCATCTTTAAGTGTATAAAAATTTTAAAGTGAGACGTAAAGGTTGCTTTTTTATCCATACCATCGGAAACTTCACTGTGCTAAAGAACACCACGCTACTTATGTAGGTGCTGCTTTGTGTATGTCTGAGTCCTAATTGCAAGCTAGCCAACTCCACGTTGCAAGCCAGCCAACTCCACGAACAGGTTCCATTCATTCGCGGCGCTTACCAGAGATGAGTAACATCAGCTGGCTTTTGAAATCGTGGAGATCACATTGACTAGGCACGGCCTGTAGAATTTTCGACTTGCAGTGCCCTATAGGCATCCTATTGCATGTGAACACCGCCCTTTCCATAATAACTCAGTTCGTTCTTATTCCTGATAACCGAGAGATTCCTTTGGGAATCCCAGTTAACCTCATACTTAGTGCCGACGCAATATATGCCGATAAACATAGGCATAAGGGGTTCTGGCAGCGCTCTTATTTTCTATCCGTGCCTAGTAGCTACTCGGGCAACAGCTTCGCATAAATAAGCATCGAGATAATTAAGTAGTAGTACAGGTAAACTCCCTGTATGGCCGTGACTAAGCTTTTGCAGTGTCAACACCTCCTTCTATTCGCTTTAATCTTGAATAAAACTTGCAAAAGTATTGGTGCTGCCCAGCGTCTATGTTCATGAAGTGTTTCATGATTAGTTTGTAGTTACGCCAGTCATTTATTTCTAGCACGCCGCTATTTGCGCATCTTTAAGCATTCGCATAGTGCAAAGGAGGTTTACCAGTTTAAACTTTTCGCGCGTGCTTGCCTTTTCAAACTGCGCTTCAATATTTCCTATTTTGCTGCTTTCTTTATCATTCGCTCAGTTCCGCTTCCTGGGCAACTTGCCGTGTACGTGTCCTGGCTAGAAACAGGACATCGTCATATTATTTTTACCTTGTATTTCAAACCATGTAGTTTATGATGCTTTACTTTATGCGATGCTCTAAGACTATTTCTTAACAACGATCGTATAAACTAACTTTATAGCTTTGTATTGTTTATTACTAGAGCCTTATTCTCAACAATAGATCGATTAGAGCATTCTGACCCCACAAGTTACCGCAATGCGAAACGTGAGGTCTCACCGCCACGAAAAATACTAAGGAAATTTAGACCACGTCCGTCATTTGGATAATGACGCTGTCGTACGGAACACTGACATTGATATCACTCCGGGCACGTAGCAAATTCATGTTTCTGCATAAAATGAGCCCATAACGCGCAGTATGTCATTTGTCCTGGATCCCCAGTTGCTCTGAAAATCTTTGTTTCTATGTCTCATATTCTTTCGGTCCAGTTTACAAACGCGAGCTTCCGTTCCCTTGACCTATTGGGCTCGATCTTGCGCGTTATTACTGTGGGCTTACGTGGAAAAATATTCAGGGTGATCTCTCAGTTCTTGGCTAACTTTTACAAGAACAAAACCTATTAAAGCAAGCATAAGCACCATTTAGTACGGGTGAAGGCGAATTCACAAATAACTGCCTTTTTAGGACGCAGTCGCATGGGTACTCGTTCATGAGTTCGCGACGCTTGCGTCCACCAACTGCGATTGCACTCACTACTGATGCCGAAAAAATGGTGTCGACTGACGAGAACTACTTCAGTTTTGACTAACAGGTACATTTGATCCGTCACTCACATGCATTTTAGCAAAAAGTAGATGGAACACCTGCAGAGCTAAGCCTTGTACTTGTCAGGCGCATGTTGGTTCGCACGCGATTAGAGATAACACGAAGCATGCTTACACGGAAGAAAGACGATATCAGGAGAAAATTTGGCACGAGTTCTTACTATCAGTAAACGCTTATCATTCTGCTTTCAGTGGCTTCCAAGTCACTGCGGCATACTGGGCAGCGAACATGCCGACGCTGCTGCTCGAACTGCACACGAAGACGGCGTACAAGAATCCATCCCGTTATCAAGAACGGATGCTGCGATGAAAATTCGAGAGATTGCCAATGAAGACATAAAATCCATGTGGAACACGCCAAGTTTACAGCACACACGACTGCACAGACTGGACCTGTGTCGTCAACTTCGGCCTCCGTCCGGACTCTCTCGACTCGAGGCAACGGTGCTTCGTCGACTGTGGCTTGGTGTTGCTTTCACCAAATCTTTTGCCTTCCGAATCGGCATGGCAGAGAGTGCTGCTTGCAGCGAGTGTGACAGCGAAGAAACGATAGACCACGTTCTTTGTCGCTGCCCTCGCTACAGCTCGCACAGACTGTCGCTAGCTGCTGTGTTGGCCCGCCTTGACGACAGACCCCTGTCGGAACAGTCAGTGCTGGAATGCCGACCCGAACTGTCTGCACAGCGGAAATTATTTAAGGCCTTACTGAACTTTTTGCGTGCCAGTGGCCTGTTGAATAGGCTTTAGTACTCCCGCTCTACAGCTTCAGTTTGTTTATATTTATTTTATCGCGCGTCTGCTCTTCTCTCCGCTTTCCTTTCCATCTTTCTTTCCCTTTCCCCCTGCCCTTAGCGTAGGGTAGCAAACCGGATGCTACAATTCTGGTTAACCTCCCTGCCTTTCTCTCGTTTTATTATCTCTCTCTCTCTCTGCCACCAGATTTGTTTTTAATGACATCTCGAGAAAAATCTGCCATTACGAACGCAGCGAAAAGAAAGAGAGATGGGGGGAGAATAAAAAGAATCAGAATCAGAATCAGGCTGTCGCATGACACAGTAAGTTTTCCTGTGGCTTATGCTTATCAGAGCTTTGCAAAGATGGACGAAAGTATTTGCCATTCTATGCAAACTCATGAAGAGTGTCATACATTTTACCGGTTCCGCTCAGCCGAAAAGTGATATCACTAAGCGTAGACAGCTGGGCTAATTGGTTTTGGTTAAAGCAGTGTAAGATGATACAGGCGAACAGGACACGAACGAGTACGACGCTGACTGGCTTTGGTGGTGTCTCTGTATACTCATCCATGTCCTACTCGCCAGTATCACGTTACATAGCTATAACGTGATATCAATGAAACTTGCTACTTCTACTTTTCATAACACTAGATTTGCCAAGAATACGACCAGTAATAGGAAAGTTAGGCACTATATATATTGCCAATACCGCATAGATAAGATTATTGTGTTATTCTTCTGCACAGGTCGCGGCAGCCTGCATTCGGACAGAGGTGCTGGAATGCTCATAGGAAAATGGCGCACATCGGCCATAGCGACATTCGCAATTGGACAAGCCGTCATCATTACCTCAGTTTGCTGTTGTTACGTTATTGTTACTTTTGGAAAAACTGCCATGCTGTTTGTTTATTTTTTTTTTATTTTTCGTCTGCGGAAGCAACACCGGAATATACGTTGAGCCAATCCGCTGAAATGATGACGCGATGGCGTGAGTTAGGCTTGTGTCTGGACCGTTCAGTTCGGGTACCAGCAAAGACTAGACGTTGCAGCGACCTCTCTTTCCGATGCGTCTTCGCTGGCTTCTTTTCTTTTTTTCCAGAGCATACAGACTTGTTGGCTCTTTCGTCACCATTCAGCGCTAAGACGCAGCCATCACATGAGTAATACCTCGTCTATCGACAATTACTAAAATGATCTTTTAGTAAGCCACTTTACCACGGCAGAATTCGCAGTCAACTTGAGCACCCCGCATTAGTGTCACTCGAAGGCTGTCACAGAAGCGGCCTCTGACATTGGTGGCTGAGTGCACAGGAAGGCCGAAAGCCGTTCGGCTAAATTAACTGCACTTTGTCTATCTCCCTTGATACTTCCTAGTAAGAGTAGGCAATCATAGACACGAACCAGAAGTTTTGCACTTCTGCGCTAGTATTACTCTATTTGCGATTGTGTCAATCGACCAAAAGAAATGTATCTCACTTTCGACTATTACTTTCAGCCATTACAGTCGTCGCGTTTGAGGTGTCGCTACCAATTTTTCTGGGTGTTTTATAACGAATCAGAAAATTGCCGAAGTCGAAACGGTGCAGCTAAGAAGCTTCTATTCGCGCCGCTTTGAATTACTTATTGTAATGAAGACCTACATTTGTTAACTCCTTCTACGTGAAGTGCGTCTTGCATCTTTTATCCCCGTATGATATAGTTGGCATTGTAATTTTTCATTGACGCTTTGTTTTGCCATTGTAAGCTCGTCCACCAACTGGTATGAGCGAAACACCCCCCGCTCAATGCAATGAGAAGGCACCTGTCTCCCCCCCGAAATTACTGGATAATTATATTTTATTAAGTTCCTTGCGGTGGAATAACGAAGCACTGATTTTCTTTGATTAGTAGCTATACCTGCTACGCAAGCGATGCTTCTAAGAGGCATACAGCAGGGCACAGGCTTGAACACATATGCTGATTGTAGGTCGTATTCTCAATATTTCTTTTGTTTACACTTCAGATTCATAGCATAACTTTGCGAGCCACTTCAACATTGGCATACAGTACAAGTCTCCTCCTCAGCATTGAAAAGTTTAGCTGACTAGACTAAAAATAAAGCTTGTGATAAGGACCTTGAAGTAAGACAATTCGAGTTAATTTAAGGTCCTTTTCTAAAGACCGAGCGATAACGATGTAAGACGATCTCTTTCTGAGCTCACATCCTCGTAGACGTATGTACAGGCTGTAGGTTAAAATAAAAATTGGCAGCTCGCCTCCAGGTGAGCCTTGTTGATCTGCAAGCAAAAACTGCGCATGCTAAACAGATTTTTCCATAAATTTGGGTTTATCCTCATAATCAACAACATCAGGCTTCTTGCTATGCAGAGCGCCCTTCCTTATACTTCGGCCAGTTTTACTTTTAAATGTTTTACTGAGCAGAAAACGAAATTTGTCCTGTATTAGTAGAGGGCCTGAATAGGTAATCGTTCAAATTGCAATATAAGAGAAATCAGAGCTGCACGACAAAGCACAAGTTGAATAACTAAAGTTGTTTTGCTAATACTGCGAAAACAAAGCCCCACAGTAGAGTGAAGTTGCGTCAGCTTAGCTGAAATAGTAAGCCTAGTACCAGTCTTCAGATATCAATTTCAGTTACAGTAACAGCACTCTGTCCTGTGTGTTCTTGGTTTCTTGTTATGTTTGCGTCGTTTCGTTATACCTATGAACTTCTAATTAGCTACCGGCCATTTTCAGATTGGAGATTTTCAATCTCCCTGAAATCCAATTCAAAAGCTAAAAAAAAGAAAACCTTACCTTCCGCAGTTGTTTTCGTTTTTAAACATTTGCTCAAACGATAAAAAAAAACGTGGTATATTCGTTATGACACATTCCAGTAACTATTTATATGTGACTATGAGGACATGAGGCACCCCAGCGTCTTAACCTCCTCTTTTCCTCATAGCAATATACGACCGAATGAGACGTCGTAAAAAGGAAGGAACTGATGTCCCATAAGCTTCCGGAATACTTCAATAATACTCAGGCTGCTGTGCAAAGGCGGAAGCTCAATGAACTTAATCTGCATTTGTGCCGTCGTGCGTGTAAACACACCACACTACGAAGCAAGCACAAATCTTGTGTTCTTGACCAAACAGCTACATATTTGCAGCGTTTTTCACCCGCCATAGTCAGAACACATCCGAAAGGCGCGAATCCTTCCTGCGCGCTACGGCCTGGGAAGTCCTCACGCTCGAAGGCCGGTTGCAGGACAGCTCGTGGCGCGCCACGCTGGGCGCCGAGCGCCGACGGGCGCCGTCGTTGCTGTCGGAGCACCAACAGCAGCAGCAGCAGCAGCAGCAGTTGTGCCGGAAGAGGATCGCCTTGAAGCCCATGCGGAACTTGCTGTTGAAGAAGGCGTACAGGATGGGGTTGATGCAGCTGTTGGAGGCGCCTAGCCACTGAGCGACCGGTGCGGCCACTTCGATGAGCGACTGCTCGAGGCTGCCGTCGGCCAGCGGCTCGCCGATCTTGAGCCTCGCGAAGATGGCGTACAGGGGAAGCCACGAGATGGCGAACACCACGACCACGACGAGCAGCATTTTGGCCACCTTGATCTTGGAGCGCTGTATGATGTTCTCCACGCCGAAGTCGTGCGTCTCGCCCGGCGGACGACGGCGCCACACCTTGAGCCAGATGAACACGTAGCATAGGGTGATGACGCAGAGTGGCAGCAGGTAGCAGAGCACCAGGTTGGCCACGATGAAGTACAGCACGCCCATTCCCTCGGTGGGCCAGTCCTCGCGGCACACCTGCAGCGTGGTCTCGCTATCGCTCAGCATGGGCATCAGTCGGAAAAAGAAGGTCCACGGCAACGTAATGGTCAAGCTGAACGCCCATATGATGGCGATGACGACGCGGCAGGTGCGCAGGCTGATCTGTCGCTTCATGGGGTAGCAGATGGCGTAGTATCTGGAAAAACGAGAAAACAAAGGACACGTTCTATTATGAAAGTTCGGGATAATAGCATCTTTGCTGCTCGCAAAGAATACAATTCGTTACATTTCTTTTCCGCTAACCTGCACATGGAGAAACAACACTCTCCTTCATATCACCTCAGTTCTACTAACGGGTGACTTGGCAGCCCATCATCATTATCTTGCAGCATTAAATTGGACGTGATTCAGAAAATGAGATATATGACTGTGGAACGGAAAACAGCGACCGCGTCGCTATTCCATAGATGAGAGGTGCTCCCATCTGCGGGCCCGACCAATCTGTCTGAACTGTCGACCTTGGAAAAGCAGCCCAGCCCTGCCTGGGTAGCACTTATCAATTAAGGTAAAGCCCTCCCGAAGCCTTTTCGCAACACAAACGAAGGAGACTAAAGGGGACGATCTATTTGAACTGGGGCACAACAAATTGCGCTGCGTCCGTCCCAAATCGGCTCTCGGATTCACGCGGCCTGAAGCTGCGGATTACACGAATGTGTCTCCACGTTGCTCCAGGTTGCAACTTTCAGGCACGTCAAGCTTTATGCTCCTTGCCCTCCTCCGTTCAAGCGCTCATCACGACCTCTTTCTGACCCATGTATCCCTACATTATTGTACAGCCGGTTATTAAATATAACATCGGCCGCCGATATTTGCAGAGGTAGTCGCGTTCGTGCCGGAGTGGAGAATCATAAATGTAAACATGATCAGACGCATACTGGCAGTTAGTCTCCCACCTTTTTCAAAGGGGCTGACAACCGATTTTACTCTACCCAATTTTTTACGGCGCAACGGAAAGCTCCCCCTCGGTAGTGGTTAAACCTGCAGCGGTTGATTCCAAAAGTGTGTGGATATTTTTAAAGCAGAATTTATCGTTCCGAGAAGCCACTAAAAAAGTTCGCGTTTCTCCTCCAGCAACGCTGTGAAGCGGTAGCGATGCCGATAGCCCTCCTCGCAAACTGTTCATTACGCTGAAGGTTCTGCTATCACACAAGTGAGTGAACTTGTTTTTTAACCACCTTCGTATTGACATTTTCAACCGTTTTTGAATATAAAAAGCAGGTAGAATAAGATTTCCGAACGCTCGTCATCACGTGAGGTCCTTTTACGGCCTCGCGAGCCAGGCGCTCGTGGCCTCCGCGATTAGCTCCGGCAACGCGTTGCCGGAGCTTATCGCGGAGGCCGCGAGGTGCTCTTTGTACTTCTCCAAAACTCGTAGGCAGGTTCCGCTAGGCCCTCAGCTAACAACGTGTATGCGGCCGCTTATGAGCATAGGATCGTACGTCAAGCAAATGCGCCGCCACTGTTCTTTTCAGTACTGACGAAGGCACATCAGCACGTTTTAAGTTAGAAAAGATTATTATAAAAAAGTCTGCCACATTTCAACGCTAATAAAGAGAAAATTAACAGCGTACACCAGTAAAAGAGCACGTGATCGCCATCATGTGGATCTTCACTTTTTGCCGCATGATGAGGCGCCAAAAGTATTTTGCGTGAAGAAATAAAAATATAAATCCTCAAAATCCTCATTAATCCTCATTTAACGAGAAACAACAGGGTTTGTTTTAGAATATATATATATATATATATATATATATATATATATATATATATATATATATATATATATATATATATATATATATATATACAATAGACAATCTCTTCATTAGTGGGGTTATCTCAATTCCTGTCCTGAACAGTTGTCTGTCCTTTTAAAGCGAGAGCTTTCTTTAGCTACTTCGCGCACTTTGTCTCGCTGTGAAGCGCCTTTATCTTGTTTGGGTCAGTGATCATCGCCATGTGGTTTTTCTAGTGCTCTAAAACGCTGCAGTCGCATTCATCGTCCAGCCATTAGTGAACAGACAACTCGACTGTGGCTCGGATCAAGAAAACAACGAAGTCACAGCCCGGTGGTATCTGTCCGAACAGCTTGATGTTGCAGCGTGCGGCCCATGTCCATGCACAACTGATGATCTGCTTTGAACGTGTGTGGATATATGCTGCGCCAACGTCGTACCGGCTGCTTAAATTTTTTCTGAAGAGTGAAATCTCGTTTGGTAGATGATGTTGAGCTGTACTTACGATCGAATAAATCGTATTTCACGAATTGCAGTGCAGTGCAGGAATTGTTGCCTGCACGGCTCATGAGGTGTGTTTCGTTCTGGTTGCGAAAAGTTTAAATGCATGGTCCCTGTAGTACATAAAACAACAGTGTCTTTAGATATTTTTTTTCGTATGGAGGGACGCATTATCTTAGAGTGCTAATTTGTACGAAGCTGTGAAAGAAAAATTCATACAGCTCGGCAAGGTCGTGGGTAGCGCTTTGCTTGAAGTTCATAGAAGGTGCTTAACATATTGAGTATCGCCTGTGCGACACAAACAGCCGTGGCTTCAAAAGTTTCAGCTTATTACGGCGTAATGCAAGCTCGGCGAAGTTTTTTTTCTTTTGTTTTATTTCTTTTTTTTTTGCAGCTGTGAAAATTTGTCATCTTTCGTAGTGAACTGAATTACCTTCGCGAAAGAGTTAAAAAGCGCAGAACGCTTGTAACGGACACTGCTTCGTGATGCCAGCTACTTTAACTTGATACGACCATCACCAAAGAAACGCGAAGAAAACGTGCGTGACTTAACAGTGCGCACAAATCCGCGGGCATTGACTTTATTGCAACACAAGCAACTGCAATTGCGTAAATTTAGCTTCACCTTAGCAAGAACATGCCATATATTCTTGGCAAGAAAAATAAACGACCAACTACGAACTTGACACCGGCAAAGCACAGCAACAGGCGGCGTGAGTTACGGATTGCGATAGCGCACCCCCAGGCACGACATTGGATGTGTCAGTGTCAACACGGCGCCGACAGCTTGTCTTGAAATTCTATATAAACGCAAGAAAGCGGTAAAGGATAGAAAAGCGGCGCTCAAATATAAGTGGCTCCGCCTTTTTTTTATGTCTGTATACAAGCAACCCTTATAGCGTGCTCGATCACCAGTGGGGTCACGGTTTCCCTAGGGATCAAAAAAGAGAACGCCACAAAACGCGGTGAACGAAAGGAAGGCTTCCTCTGATACCAAATGCTGCCTGCAACCAAAGTATTCGCCTGTGCGGTTTCGTGTTGTTCTACGTACCAGAGAAACTGGTAGCTAAGTGAAAATCGAGCCGCCAAGGTGAACGAATAAACACGCCTGACCAGATGGCCCAGTAAGCTTTGTTTGCCCACCGCGTGCGGTGTATAAACAGTGCCAGGCGCCTCCGACTCGGGGAACAACGGACCGGTCGAAACAAACGAGCCACCCAGCCCAGATTCGAGCTTGCCGGCGGCTCCGGATGCAAAACTCAGCGGGCGAGAAACCGCACTGGGAAACTCTAGCGCAACACAAATAGGCCAGTTGTGCGCTCTGCGGCAAGTGGTTGCCTGTGTCTCAAAAGGTTCACTATGAGCCCTGCACTGCCTGTTTTCCCTTCAGTTATTTGCTGCTCTCGCTCCCTGCGGTGTTTGAGAATTTGCTCGGGCACCCAATTTTGCTCTATATAATGGTCGAATCGGCCAGCTACAGCGCTTAGTGCTAGTTAGGAGAACAATATTGTCGCGTCTAGCTAAACAGACAAAAAATGGCCAATTTTATTTGCATCGAGGCATGATGGGAAAATGTTGGTCAGAAAGCATAAGAATTGTTCAACGTCAAGAAGTCCGTGGGTTCACCCTTCTCTCTGCGCAGGCCGATATAGGCGCACCGCTGAGAACTTTTGCCAATATCTACGACCATTGAAGCCTATGCGAAATGTGGCGTAAGCTTAATTTAGTGGCGGTAAAATTTAAGAACACAAGCAACACAAGTATTGCGTCCCCAGTATGAACTTACGCAGCTGCATTTCCTAGCGTGCTTCCTAATTCGTTCCTTGATTTACTGGTGTTTGCTTATTCTGGCTATTTGAAGTTTGAAGTGCGACACGAATTCTTACTGGTTCAGCAGACTCACTTTTCTGTAGTTTGTTTATATTTTTTTCGAAAGTCACCGTCACTGTACGACCCCTTGCACGTATAGGAATGAGATATCACTGACCAACTTGAGACCTCGCCCTAAATGTGCCGCAGCTTAATGGGCCTACAGCGTTTTCCCGCTGGGCCCCTTAAATGAGACAACCTGCGAACTTGGTGACGAGACTGGGACGTGAGTAGCATTGCGGTGACTTGTAGTCGGCGCACGCGACTGCTCCCTCGTAGAAGCGGCTTTACGTCAAGTGTCTAAGCCGGCCCTATACATATAGCGTTGTCTCTCGAGATGCTGCCGCCAGTTTCACGTTACAAGATTTTGCATGCTGTATAATCACCGCCACGCAACGCATGTGTTCGTTGGTAAACTATAATAAATAACTATACCTCCAAGAAAACGGCAAGGGAAGCCTGTCAAAGCAACCCTGTCTGAAGTCCACGCTAGAAGCGCTGTCAGGCCAACGCCTCCATCCTTTCTTGAGTCGTTGGCTGGCGCTCTCTATATTTATCTCAGCCATTCAAACTGATGCTCGCTCGGGCGCAGGAATGAAAGCATGCGGTGCACATGGTGTCCTAGCAGTAAAACTGTCTTTATTGAGGGGATGTGCTAGAGGTCTGCAAGGGGGTGGTGTAAAAATATCACCGACACGCATCTGTTGGGCGTACAGAATCCAAGTCATGTCTTCCAGATGGAGGAGGAGGAGGAGGAGGAGGAAATACAGGAAAGCAAACCAGGCGCCCGTCTTCTTGCTATCCTACTCTGGTGGAAATGAATCAATGGATGAAAATAAAGAATGAAAAGGGAGGAAGCCGTCATCCGGGTTGAACGCAATGTAAAAGGCAAGCGTGCCGCACGGGGTGCCGTTCAGTCTTGCTGCTATTATGCAGTGACGTTTCGCATTCCTCCGATTATAAGCACCAAGCCATGTCGTTCCAAATATCTAATATTAACAGATCATTGGACGAATTCGCAAAGCTTTTAGCTTATATATGCTCTATAGTAAAAGAACCTTCAGTAATATGTGCAGTATCAGGATTGGCTTGATTTTAGTGTTACGTGTATTTTTAGCGTGAGTGCTATAAGGGAATACGAGGCCTGAATAATCACGCTCTATATGTTGGTGGCAAATCATGAATTCCGGCAATGAAGTACTGTGGCGTCTCGGATAACGGATACTGTAATTTATTTGAAGCATTTCTCTTAGTATTTTGAAGTATCCGACAATGTAGAGGAACCATTTGTTCAAGGAGTGCTTTTTTGAAAAGTACGATGATGATACAGATGGTAAAGTAGATATTTGTGCAGATGAAGAAAGGTCTTATTGAAATGGCTCGTAAGAAGAACTTCCAGTTTATAGTGATGCTGGGCATGCTTTAGCAAGAGCGACCAGCCATTGGCGAAGAGCGTACTTGCACAAAAAAAGTTGTGAATAAGGGCACAGTTCATCCTCTATTTTCAGCTTTCCAATAGAATTGTTATTGAGATTGTTCAGGAAAGCTGATCGAAGAAAATCAGGTATATTCCTTGGGAAGTAGTTCAGTTCATTCAGCTTTAATAACTTGTTTCGTATAATACACCTCTCAGATTCGGTGGCCGATCAATTAGTGGACGCTTGGTATCTCTCAGACCAAGCATAAAAATAAAACTGAACAAAAACAGCTTGCATTTTAATTGAAGCACGGCATTCACATGAACGAGAACGCTTCAAATGTCTATGGATGTCAGTAAATTTATTTCAAATCCACGATAGCGACGTACAAATTTCCAAGCGATATAGGCACACCAAAAGATATTAGGCAGTTTTATAACAGCATACGTAAAGGTTTGCTTTAGCGTTTGTTGCCACTGCGCATGCGTCATACGCCAACCTCTTGGGTATCCACGTTATATTTCTAAAATAGCGTGCGCACCCGAGCAACGCTAACGCTACGCGAACCCTATTCTATTGCTATCTATAGCTTGTTCTTCAACGTAGGTTTTTCTACACCGATAATAGGATACCGCCTTCTATTTTTATGTATACCTCTGACTATTAGGTGGTTCAAATACTGCTTCTTACTCGATCGTTCCGTCAACCGACATACGCGCTTTCGACAGCTCTCATTCCGAGACCTGCATTGACACACTAAAAAATAAAAGAAAATACTTTCGTCCTAAAATTTTTCATCAAATCACACACAAAAAGAGCATTACGAAGTCGGTCCCATTTTCGATGTAGGCGAAATGCTTGAGGCCCGTGTGCTTAGATCTAGGTGCAGGTTGAAGACCACCAGATTGTCGAAATTTCCGGAGCCCTCCACTACGGCATCCCTCATATTGATATCGTGGTTTTGGGACGTAAAACCCCAATAGTAATAATAATAGTAATGTCGGTCCCAAGATGGCATTTCTTCAACTGACAGTACCGTCGTAAATGTTTTCTTCTTCTAAGATACACTGTAGTTCTTCCGGTCCGCGCGTGAAAGTTTTCTTTATAGAACATTGCAAGTCCTACAGTTATGCCAAGAAACCAAATCTGCAACTTCCTAAAAAGAGGGAGAAATACTTTGATAAATATTTTAAGGGGCATCTGGCCATACGCGTATACAACATGCTATTCCGGATGATAAGGGTCATATATAAAATGATCCCGTCATAGATACAACACGCGCGTAGCAAGCACATGGAGTAACAGGTAAGTAAAGTGTCTGGTAGGAATAAGTGTCTCTTAGGTGTCTACTTTGCCATCACAACACTATAGCTCGATTTCTCTAAGGTTACAAATACATAATGCAGTTCCATGGAGTGGTCACGTAAATTGAGCGCAAACTATAAGCCGGTTCTCGAGGTCCAAGAGCGTGGGCAGACGCATGAAAACTTGACTGACACCATCATATACACATTGCAGCGTGGCAAGGCATCGCGGTTTCACTTTGTGCGACTAGTTCGTTTTTACGAAGTTTATTTCAAAAAAGAAAACGTGTTGTAAATCCGTACGCCCACGCCTTTTAAGATCACTCGGCACGTTTAAAAGTACAGGAAAAGAAGGTAAATAAATCCAATTCAATAATTCTGTGAAAACTGAAATGTTCTAGTAGGCAGAAGATTGAGTTTTTAATGTAAATAAGCTGATAACGAATAATCAGTGGCTTCAGAATATGATCCGCCATATTTCTTACAAACTAAAGGGTTCAGCAAACTTAGCTATGCAGCTCTTATCTGACGACATAGTCAGACACGTAAGCTCTGCTTGCAAGTTCAAAGAATGCGAGAACAATAGTACAATACCTGTCGATTGAAATGGCCATCAGTGTGTTGACAGATGCACAAACGGAGACTCCTTGCAGGTATGAGACGCTCTTGCAAACGAACAAACCGAGAAGCCAAGCTGGAACGAAACAAAAAACAAGAGACGTCAACGGTACAGCCCTCCTGCTTCTGAGCATAGAAACGCGTCACTGACAGAACGAATTAAAGAAAATGTGAAAGTGAGCTCAGTTGTGTATTACGATTGTACCTTTCGCATGAACGTTGTTTGCAAATGTAGTGCAAGTTTCTAAAGCAAGTCACGAGAGCCTAATGTTTTGTGAGCGTAATATTCTTTGAAGAGCTTAATTCGCAACATCGTCTCATCACGCTTCAATTTTGATTTTAATCTGGACAGCGGTCACACCTGGAACGCCACGACTTCTTCCTTGTTCTTCATATACATTAGGAGCAATCCTTTCAAGGATAACCGCCTATTAACAACGCTTGTGGCGGACTGGGTGCTGAACGCTTCTTTGCGTGTGTACAATGAATGAATGAATAAACTTTAATTAAGATCACTCCGGTAGTTTCTTTCGAGCGGGGCGGGGGGAAGAGGGGACTAAGCCCTGTCCCGTCCGACCCTCCGTCGAAGATGATGGCGGTGCCCCAGGTGACGGCTCGAAGTCGTTGTACCCGGGTGGCATCTTCGGCTTGCCGGACGGAGCAAAGCTGGTCGGCCAGCTCTTCGCTTGTGAGTGCCACCTCCTAGCGGCAGCGACGCCGACGGTGGCGATCTGTAGTAGCGACCGCAGCCCGCGGCGGCGGCCGGCTCCGGTCCTCGCGCGGTGGCAGCAGCGACGAAGCACGAAATTCATCTCCTCCACCTCATCTTTCCATCCCTTATCTCCAGTGGAGAGTAGCCAACTGGGATATGCCTGGTTAACCTCCCTACCTTTCGCTTATCTCTCACTCTCTCTTTATCTCGAAGAGAAAACCCTTGAGAATCCAGCAGTACAGTTTGCACTCTAGTAGTACCAGTGCGAGCTGGTACTTCTGGATTTGTACATCACGCCGTATCTCTGATTCAGTCCGCGGACGAGCAGAGGTTGAGTTGCAACGAATCATGCCAATAGCAGCTTGCATGTTATCTCCTCGTGCCCAGCGTTATTCGGCGGCACTGAGCCGTGTCATGATCACGAAAACAGTTCGGTCCGTTGTGTGTGTTTATATTAAGCAAGTCGTGGTGGTCGACAGAAAAGAGCATCGGATTTTCTGTCAGCTAATGAAACTTGCTTTAATTTAACTAGTTTGTATATTAATAGGTAAAATCAACAACGTGGATCCTTTATTGCAGTTCTGCATCTATGTAAACCGACGTTTATTTATATATCTATATACGGAATATTATTCAAATAAACGGGGTCCATGACGTCTTGCTCAGAATCAGTACGCTCAGCGGTGAAGATCGAACAGCAGCTGTTCCTCAAAGCTCCCATTTTTAAGCCATACATTCTCTTCCCTCTATCTCGATCATTTGCTTGAGGCCTGTCCACTGTTACAGAGGACATTACGCTTCGAATGTCGAACTTAAGACGGAAAATACAGAAACAACTTGATATCGTTAAGTTCATGCTCTACCAATATGTCACCCCGTTGTCAACAAGCATTAATGTTTCTGGGAACTGGACAGTATTGTTCCATTCTGCATCACGCCATCAATATATAAGCCCCGACGCCGAAAACATACACTAAATACGCAACCATACTTACGTCTCGTGGGATCGCATTTCATTGCATTATCAATTACTATTGAGTGCACTCTCCGACGGCACTTGTAAAATGCACTCAAAACGGATCGCAGTACCACGCCCACTCAACAACTATCCCCAAGAACTTTTCATTTCTTTGTGCGTGTCGCTCCGAACAAGTGCTGTGCCATGTCAGGCCTATTTATACAGCTGCACGATCTCCAACGGTGCTTCTGCTCTAAGCTTAAATTTTCAACAACCATCCTGAAGGTGCCGTCCTATTCTGAGGATGACGGAATAAAGTGGCAGTGGGCACAGCGTCATACCGAGAAAGACGTTGTGTTCTGGCAGCCGCCAGCAATATGTGCCTCTAAGCGGAGGACTATAATCCCGTTCGTGGGAGTTAGAGCGAGCAGATCAAGGATTCTGCTTTACATATTTTTCATGTTGGAATGTCTAATATCCGTGCTGTCGGTGCCTGAAACAGGTAATTTCCATTTCATGACTTCATTGCGTTTCGGCATGCCCGAAAAATCGCAGGATGCTCCAGATTTACGCTCGACTATGCTATACTACTTTTGAATCACCACGTTTGATATATAAGCACCAGCCCGTGCCGAAATATGAATAATTCCTAAAATACATGGGCACAAGACACTTATTAATAGGGAGAGAGAGAAGCAAGGAGAGAAAGGCAGGGAAGTAATCAAACCGAGGATGAGCGCGATTAGCTACCCTACACAACTGGCAAGGGGCAAAGGGGAAAACAATAATACAGCAGGTAAGAAACAACAAAATAATATAAAGAATAATATAAAGAGCATTCGATGTGTTCACGAAGAAATGTATGCTGGCAGTTCAGAGCTGTACATCCGGTCTGTTCACCTTTAGGAACTGTACTAGGGCCTTCGTGGCCTATTGCACGCGAAAATACGCAAGTCAATGTCCCGGCATCTTTTCCTCCCAGAGTTGTTGCTCATCTGAAATACTGAGTCTATGTTCCCGACGTAACCGTTTAGCGTCGAAGGATGTCCGATAGCAGAAAAGATGTTCAGTTGTCTCGTTTCATTAGCAAAAGTTTTAAGCGGCCGGCACTACTGGCTATTCTTAATAGTCCTGAAGGAATGGGCATTCCTATATATACCACGCCCAACCACATGCAACACAATAAAGCTTAGCGATAGGGGAGTCCAGGTGGTGGAAGAAGTCGCCAGTTTTGGTCTAATTGATACAAGCTGTCGATACAGAAACGCGGTGAATTACATTGCACAAGTGCGATGTGGCCAGCAGCTGACAGAAGTTGCAATGCTGCTCAGAGTATGTTCTCGATTATATTATACGCATCTGGAGATCTTGATGAGCGGATGCGCTGCTTAATGTGCGCTCTCGTTGCCGACAATTTCGCAATTTCTCGGCAACTAGTGAAATAGAAAATCCCCTCACTTCTCGAGCGCTTGGTGATGGGCGGGCTTGTTTCATACACTATAGCTGTTTGTGTAAACCACGGCATTGGTTTGTGAGCCATGGAAAATGACCCAACGATAAAGTTTCCACTGGAGTACGCATCTGATTGCACCTTGAAGAGCGGCAAGTCCCGGCGGTGCTCTAGACGTCATAGCGTGATAAAACTTAGGCTCCCAAGAAATGGCGGAAAGGAAGCTTTCACACGCGGTTAATTTGAGTGGACGTTCACATAACTTCATCAAGCAACAACAACGTGCGCTGACAGTGGCCTCATAGAGGAATCTCGTTCGTTTGTCGCTTCGTCATCGTAAGACTACTGCGCTGAAAAAAGTGACGAATGATGACATTCACTGAGCTGACCAGTACAGAAACCAGCTATAAAGCTAAACTGTGGAACAAAAAACTGAGTTGAACAGCTCCGCATGCGCGATATGTGCGCGTTCCCTTTTTCATCCCAACTTTTTTTTTTCTTTTTTCATATGAACGGAAAAGGAAATTACATCACTCAAGAGCGCCTGCTGTATTCGTAAACATGGTCAAATAAAGAGTGCCCTGCGCTCACCTTCTCGCATCGAGTAAACAAACCGCGCATCCGGGAGAGCACCCCCAAGGGAATGTCTAGTACAAATACGCCAGCGAATCGCCATCGCTCATATTTCGTCTTTTGATGCGTGCATGGGCGTGTTTTCTTTCACTCGTGGATAAATGAGCTCGCTATCCTTTCCCATAAAAAAATGAAGGAGCACCAGAGGACTTCTGCGTGCACTGCCAGGTGAAATCTCACCCTGCAACAGTCTGGCAATCCTTTCGCGATAGGGACAAAATTGTGAAACCCCTACCTTAAGGACCTTTGCTAGTAGGCTGTTCTAGAATAGGGTACCTAAAGCTTGGCGTTACCATTTATCACCACTGCGCATGCGTCATACGGTAATCTCTTGGGTACACACGTTATATTTCGAAAATAGCGTGCGTACCCAATCAACGCAAGCGCTAGAAACCTGTTCTAAAAGTCTCTAATATTTAAATATGCCCACGTGAGCTTTTCGTGTGCCTCTATAATATAGGATGTGTGTGTAGGAGGAGGTGGGGGAAGAGGAAGGAAAGGCAGGAAGGTCAACCAGACGCGCGTCCGGTTTGCTATCCTACGCTGGGGGAAGGGGATTAATGGATGAAATGATAGAGAGATAGAAAGAAGGGAACACACAAGACATTCGCGTGAGCTCAAAGAACACTGCTGCGTTCGATAGTACTGGACGCAAGACCTTAGGCGTATCACTTTCCACTGTAGATCGTCGAGTCATGGTGCCTACTGAAGGCTTGCAAGTCCTGGACATAGAACATTCAGTAGCTGTTGTACGGACTCAGCGTACAGTGATTTAAGCTTGCCGACGAACTCGCGAAGTGTGTCTAACAGCGACTGAAGCACTACGATGATTGGTTTGTCTTCTTCTGACAACTCGTCAGTCGGAGATTCAGTGTTCACTGTTGCCGATGTGCACTGTGAATCTGTATGTCGCTGCGATTTCGGCAACTTAGGACAAGCTGTATCAGTTGTGTCCATGCCTTCCTTGGTGTTCTGGTTTGTACACCGGCCGTCGACGGCCCGTGTGTCTGTGGCTTCGGCAATGTAGTTCAAGTAAAATCCACAGCAATTTCCAGCAGTGACAATGATGTTCTTGTGGGTTGATTTCTCAACTGTGATAGCCGCGTTGAGGTATAGGGGATAGGGAAAATGAAGTAACGTGAATGAATACACTTCGCCGCTGGTGGGGACCGAGCCCACAACCTTCACATTACGCGTGCCATGCACTACTAACTGAGCTACAGCAGCGTACGTTGCCCCTGTCTACACTGTTGTTTACATCTGTATGTGCAACCCCGGGCGCGTTAGCCACCGCCGCCCGTGGCCATGGCTGAGCAGCCATGAGCTAGATATCCAGTGTCTCTAACAGCGGCGCAGCGGCGCTGTTTAAAAGAAGCTGGTTTAATGAAAAATAAAATAAAACAAATAACGTTATACAGCATTATAATAGGGAGTTTTAGAATTTAATTCGTAAGGATTGGGTTACTTCGGTACGCATGCTATTTCCGAAACATAACGTGCGCACATATAGAGGTTAGCGTGTGATGGACGCGCATCAGCAACAACGCAAACGCAAGGCTTTGGGTGCCCTATTCTATAACTGCCTAATACTAGTTCTGAGCGCTGAACTAGAATACTTCTATACATGCAAAACAGTGCGTAAAGAATTACCAGCCAGGCGGCCAACGACGCATATCCGCTGTTACCCTGAGTAAATAATCGTATGGACGATCTCCTGAAAAATTCTAAACACTGATGACAGACAAAAACTACTTTGTCCGGCTGAACGGATTAGTGTACCCTTTCTGTTCTATGTCCAAACAACGACTAACGGAAGCACTACTGTGGTATCATAGTCCAAGTTATTAAAATGAAATGGTCTGGACTGACCTTAGTCCATGTAAACACGATAGCTTACATTATACGCCGAAATTCTGCCTTTCTCTGTATATATAGTGGGGATCTGGTGGTGAGACTAATGCCTGTAGTTTGTTTTTTGAATACAAGTAAGACGGACGGAAAGATAAACGGCCAACTCCGTCCAACGCGCTGAGACAGCTGTTGTTTATAGCATTACGACGGTCGAAGAATAATGGCGCTGTCTATCTCGAACACTCTAAAGCACCATTTCTTTTGTTAAAGCTGCTTGTCCTCAAAGCTTTAGTATTGCGGGTGTTATGGACGAAAGCGCGTATGCGAAAGCCCCAGAGGACACTAATCCACTGTTTTTCGTCGCAGGCCCCCTGTGTACAAAAGAGAAAGTTGTTCGGATGTACGCATGGCCATTCAGTAAAACTAAACATTTGCTTGGGCTTTTAGCGTTGTACGGTGTTTCACAGAATTTATTGTAGTAGAGACGCTTTCGAGTATAGGCCAGAGTTTTTTTTAAAAGACACAGTTCACTGTTGCCCGAAACAAGTGCATCAAAATATTTCCGCTACTATAATATGAAAGAGACAGAACGAGGTTTTAAAAAAGCCAGACCGGTATTTATAAAATGGTTCTTACGCTCTAAATATGTCCCTAACAGCACTTTCCGCCAAATTTTTATTCGGGGCTTATGAATTAATTAATTTAATTAATTAATTAATTAATTAATTAATTAATTAATTAATTAATTTACAATACCTCAAAGGCCCCAGTGAAGGGGTTTTGCATGAAAGGTGGGCTATTACAATGCGTTAAACGTGTAGATGCTCGATCACTGCTTTGAAGTTCACACTGGAGTAGTGCACAGCGTCAGGAGGAAAGCCTCCTGACTTTGTGCACCACTCGCGAGGGGGGCCAGCAAATGACAAAAAAGCACTTAAGAACTAGAGAGAAAGCGAGAAGAGGAACAAATCCTTAAGGAACAAGGCTCTTTACACATACGACTGAATTCACGACGCACTAAAATAGTCAATTGGTACATCGTATAGGTACATCGTTAAAAGAGGCAAGCAGCGCTTGTCCTGCTTTCTTTTTTCACGGTAACTTCTCGTCCACGCTGTTTACTTTCTTCATTTAGGATTTCTGACTGACCCTTTGTCAAGCTTTGGCATGGCGTGTCGGTTAACGCACTCTACATATCTGTATAGGCGGATCGATGAGAGTGGATAGTGTGCAACACGCAGTTCATCTTGGCATGCAAGCTTCGCGCGCCCCAATTTACACTTCGAGATTCCGAAATATATCGTATCCTAACTAAGCCTATCTAGGTTTCACGTCATGTTTCCAAAAAATTTCTCCTGCTTCCTAGCTGGCCAATGCATTTTCCTTATAAAATTTCAGAAGTTCCAAACTTCCGCGGGAAAACCGATGCAACTTCTATGTATATCGCAAAAGCGCTCAGTAAGGCTCCCCACAAAACATATTAATTATAAAAGCAAATTATCTTCGTAGAATCATCGTCCTACGCAGCGTTTTTTTTTATTCTTTGTTTTGTTATGCTCGTGAAAGCTACGTCTAGGTAGGAGAAACAAAGGAAAAATTTTTTGTGTATCATCTGGCTTCCCCAGTGTAGTGTACATGGAACCTTGTATTTCAAATGTTTTATAACGACCTATAAAATAACTTGATAGTAAAAACAGGACTACTTGCAGCTATTTGCAGGTGATTCAGTTCCATATCGTAAAATAGAAACACATAATATCCAGTGATCATAAATCCTTATACAGTAAATTGCAGAAATTTTTAGAAATGACGTCAGGGTCATAAAGTGGATTTAAATAGACTTAAACAATAGTCACGTCTAAGAAAGACTGCTTTTGCTGGTCTAGTTGGTCGGACATTATTGCTGCAAGAATCTAGCGTAAAAAAATACGCATACACAAGAGAGAAACACAACAGACAAGTACAAGCGCTTGTCTTTGTCTGCTGTTTCTCTGTTGTGTGTTTGTGTAATTTTTTTTGCGCTAGATTCTTGCAGCAATAATAGTTGTTATGTCTATTTGCATGTACCGCGTAAGCATTTTTATTGTAAAAACCGCGAAAAATTTGACATCAATAGACAAAAAAGAAGTTAAAAATAACTACTTAAGCGACAGTTTCGTACAAGCACGCTGTAATAGGAAAAATAAGGGGGAAAAAGGGGAAAACGCGTATATATGAATATGCGACTATAGCGAGGAATGCCAAGTGTAATGAAGTCCTTGTTTCTTCTAATTTTCTTAGTTTGTGATCTGATGGTTTCTTTGTTTTTGCTCTTCCAATTAGGCAAGAATTTATTTTGAGTTGATACATGTACCGTTGCTTACTGCTGCAAAAGCCTTGTGTGGGACTTACAACATTCGTAACTAAAATAACTTCATATCTAGCGTTCTTCGTCGCTTGAGGTATACAACTGTAAAGTGCAATGTGAAAAAAAAGGAAGTTTTCGGAGTAATACTGATTGCCGTAATTGAGTCTCAGAAAAAAACCAAAAAAAAAAAAAGAGAAGCGTTGCCTTGGAAGGAAGGCATAGTTGTTTGGTACTAGTCGATGTTGTTTTTGAAAACAAAGCTTGAATACCGCAACCATCAAGTATACTTCATTCTAGAATACTAATTCGCACCTCTTCAGCAAATTACAAAATTAGATCTGTCGACTGTGTAGATATGTATAAAAAATCAATAGTGTTTTAGCGCATCCTCACAGTCATCGACCATACAGAACCACACAATGCAATATCCAGAATTTTACATTCGCGAGACTTATTAGAATTCGCGAGGACTCGGGAGCTTACCTAGACGTTTGAGTCATCAGTGAATCCGATAAGGTTCTTCCACTGTACAGTACTTCCCATTCTGAACGATCTTACCTTAAGAGACTGCAGTCTGGAGTTCTACTATCAAAATTTACAAATATATAAGCTGTTACATAGCCAGCAAATGTGCCACCTGTGGCGATGGTTTCTCGTGAGAAAGAAGCGTCGTAGAAATGATAAAGGATGGTTGGTTGGTTTATGATTTGTGGGCTTTAAAGGGGTAAAACACATTCTACGAACAGCAAACACTGCTATCGGCAGCTCAACCAAAATTTTGTGGACGTGCGTGGCACGTAGAGTTTACAAGCGGAGCGCGAAGTTACCACCGTTCAGTGCATATTTACGCTGCGTTCCCTGCAACTGGTGATGTCTTACATGAATCGCTTAGTAATGCGCATAAAGGGCGCACTAGCTTCGTGTTCCGTTTCAGCCTATATGTCCCGCATCCACAGGCGACAAGAGCGGTTTATTTCCATCAAGCTTTATTCCACAGCTTTCTTATACAACATATGTTATACTTTCGCTCTCGATGAACAGATACAATAAAATAACCGGCAAGAATGTTACCTAAAAATGTTTAGGTGCTTACAAAAAGAAAGCGCAATGTGCGAGCATCACATTGCATAAGGGAGAGGGTCTTCTTCAATTTCAGGCGTGTTGTCACAGATCGTAAAAACTGTACCTTGTGAAGATGTCCAGTATATGGATACTTAATTTGTCTGCATGATAATTTGTTATTAGTACATTACCAAAGCTATCCTCAATGTGCTGCAGCCTAATGACATGCAGTTTAATTCATTCGTTTTAAATTAGTAAGGAAAGGTGTTATTACTTCTCCGTTTGCAACCTTTTAATGATGAAAACGTAGCCGACGGCGGTAGAGGGTTAGGTGAAGCGACGAAATTAAGAAATGTGGAGGCATTGAAGAAATTTGAAGGTGGGTTGGAGGTCATTGCGAGAAGCTTTTGTCCTGCAGTGGACATAAGGTAGGCTGATGATGATGACAAGTTTGATGTTCGATTCAATATTCGAAGGCTGCTTTTTGTCTTATTTGTATTCGATTCGTATTCAGAAATTTCAATATTTGTGCACCCCCAACTTTAAGGCAGAGCTTGACCGATTATATCAAAACAGCAACATCGCTAATACTCCCTAATTGTGCACGTTATTCGTCAGTTTCACGCGTCCGTAATTCTAACGCTACTTTCTAGCAAAAATATTTCGACCGGTGCAACGCTCTCTAATGTATCGCAAGGAGATTGGCGACAACGACGTAATAATTATGACGTTTTTAAGCAAGCCATCCAAACAGTCTTTCTATAATCTAATCCCCTGACGAAATAGTAGCAGTGAAAGCGGGACGTACTTCTGATGCGCTTTTCTTGTTGGTTCTGCTCTTGCGCCTACAATAGGCGAATGACGACTGACATAAGAGACCACGAGTTATCACTTATGAAGGCTGTATCGCGAAAGGCCCCTCTCCGTAGCCGATATCACGGCAGCCTGAGTAACTCTCGATACGCGAGCATAGAGCGATGGAGCTGTGGGCATTAGACATTGCTCTCCCGGAGTTGTTTACAAACGCGGCTGGTCCATGGGTACACGACACAACAGCCGCAGTGTCTGCGCGTCATACAAAAAGCACCCTCGAAGCGACAGTTCCCGAAACCCGAAACGTGGGTCCAGCGGAGTAGTCGAACGGCCTGAATGGCTGTCATGGCGACTTCGCCATGGATAGTTGGGTCCGGTTCCTCTAGCCAGCTAATCAAGAGAATGCAATGACGTGGTCATGCATTCTAAGAACTACGGCTAACCTGGTACAGCAGCGCAGCCTTTTTTTTTTTTTTTTTTTGCAACTTTGCTTTGCATTAGCTTAGCCTTTGCTCGAGAGCCGGCGGCGGACGGTAACTATGTGCTCATTCCACAGTATGCACGTTGCACCATATGTTTTTTGTTTATTGTGCTTTCAGCTACAGTGACGCTCACGTTACGGACATTATGAGCTGTTCTTTGATGACGTCAGCAAGATTGCAGAGAGGGCCCGCCTTAAGAGAGAACCATATTCTATTGCTGATATTGAGATATACTTCGTTTAGATGAGGCTCATGTGGAGGACACATTAGTTTCATTGCAAACAGGCCAGCAGTTTCGCCTCATACTAGTTATTTTCTTTCGATTGTCTAATTATGTGGTGTACCAAGCAGAACGTCCTGCTGCAAAAAGCAGAGTGATGGTGTGTGTGAGACGCGATATTCCATCGACACTTGTGGCTACGTCAAAAACAGATGCGCCGGAATTTGTTAGATGCAAGGTGAAGTTTGGTAACGTTACTGTAACTGTAGTTAGTGTATACGTGCACCCTCAAGCAAAAGTTTCATACGCAGAGTTGGCTGCAGTGTGTAGATCTGATCATGATCCCATAATTATATGTGGTGATTTTAACGCGCACCATGAATTGTGGGGTAGTGAGCGTTGTGATGTAAGGGGTTCTGCTATAGTAAAGATATGCGAAGACCACGGTTACGCTATACTAAATGATGGTTCTCCGACGTTCCTACGGGGGCATAACTACTGCAGCGTACTAGACATCACTGTGTGCTCCTCTGAATTAGCGGCTGGAGCGGACTGGACTACAGACGCTGATACAAGAGGAAGTGACCACTTGCCAGTATTAATTTATCACCCAAAGTTGAAGAAAACGAGAAATAACCGCACAGCAAGAATTACAAATTGGGCAATCTTTCGGGAGCTACAGAGACAAAATCTTAAGCCTTGTGATGACGCAGAAACGTATGCATCGAAGATAAAACATTTTCTAACAAAAGCTACTCGTGCAGTACCCATTCCAGATGGGTATGCGGGTGTTGACGCTGAGTATGAGCGGTTTCGGGCAATACGACGTCGATCTGAAAGAAGATATCGCAGGTCGGGAAATTTAGAAGATTTCAAGGTTGCACAGAAAGTACATTCTGCAATGCAGAACCAACTGCAGAAGCTTTCAACCAAAAGGTGGCAAGATTTATGTGCCTCACTTTCTCCATTTACCTCGGCGCCTCAACTGTGGAACATGGTACGCGCCCTCCGACAGCCAGTAGTCCACTCGAGACCACTACAGGCTCTAGCGCTATCTCGAGGAGTTAGCGAACGTGTGATTGCCGAAGAATTTTGCGATCTTATACTGAGAAATGGAGAGGCCGTCCAAACTAGCGAATATAAATCCTCAGCAGAATCAGCTTCGGCGGTTGTCAAGAAGTCCTCTGCGGTCAGTTCATCATATCTGGATGACAGCTTCACACCAGAGGAGCTCCAATATGTGCTGTCTTCTGTAAAACGAACAAGTTCCCCAGGACCAGATGGAGTTACATACGCTGCACTGGCTAATTTGTGCGAGAAAGGAAAATTACACCTGTTGGACATTTACAATAAAAGTTGGCAGGAAGAAAAGGTTCCGGAAAGTTGGAAGATATCGAAAGTAGTACCGTTGCTAAAGCCAGGGAAGAGCCCTATGCAGTTGGATTCGTTTAGGCCGGTTAGTTTGACAAGTTGTATTTCGAAAGTGATGGAGAAAATGATCAATGAACGAATTTTATGGTGGCAAGACATGAAGAAACTACTACCAGAAAGCATAGCCGGTTTCAGAAGAGGTAGATGCACAATGGACTGCATTTGGACTTGGTCACAGATGTGGAAAACCAACGTACGGAAGGAAACATCACTGTCGCTGTATTCCTTGATGTCCAACGAGCATACGACACAGTGAGTCACGTTCACGTTCTGGAAGGCCTGGCCCTGCAGGGATTCAAGGGCAAGATACTGCGTTGGATCGCTGACTTCCTGAGGCACCGGCAAATTTTTGTAGTTACACAGGAGGGGCCAACGTCAGAACATGTCGTCAACCAAGGAGTGCCACAGGGCAGCGTGCTAAGCCCTACTCTCTTCAATGCAGTCATGGCGCAGCTCCCGTATAATCTTCCACCTAACATCAGATGTTCAGTATATGCTGATGATATAAGTATATGGACGTCTGGTCCATCGTTTTTGGATGTCCAACAAACTTTACAAGAAGGATTGGATTATGTAGACCGTTTTCTAAGAAAAAGAGGTATGGCACTGAGTCTGGCTAAAACAACCATACTACCGTTTACATTGAAAAGACCTGGAGATTTCCAGATTATTTTGAAAAACCAGCCTATCCAAATGGTAAAAACTCATAGATTCTTGGGAGTGATTTTAGACCGGAGACTAACATGGTCGCCTCATGTCCAGTCCCTTGAACAAAAAGTGAATCAGGCCATTCGAATCCTCCGGCATCTCTGCGGGGCAAAATGGGGCGGTACTACAGAGTCGTTATTAGCCCTACATGTTGCGTGGATACGCCCCATCGTAAGTTACTCACTGCCGCTGCTGCACGGACTTCCAGCCTACACCGAAAGGAGACTCCACTTGTTATTGGCAAGGAGCTTGAGGGTATGTCTGGGGCTGCCACGGTCAACTTCCAGTGCTTTAGTGTATGCAGAGGCTCGACAACCACCTTTGGCAGTACTCCGAGCTAAAGAAACATGTCGAAATTTATTTAGAATTTTCACGCAACATGAAAGTCATCCTTTATCTGGTGCACTAACACAAAGGACGGCAACGAGACTACAGGATAGTGTATCATCATTTCAAGCAGTAGTACCAGGATTTAAACGATGGAAACCTTCAAAACCACCTTGGACGCTGCCGCCTCTTAACGTTATCTATGAAATAGATGGCATACGGAAGAAAGCAGACATGGCGCCTCTAGTAGCCGCACAGATGGTACTTCATCATTTTCATATAACGCATAATGACAAAACGAAGATATATACAGATGGATCATGCACTGAAGAAGCGTCAGCCTGTGCGGTTCTTATACCCGAAATACAGGAAAAGAGAATGTACAAATTATCGCACAAATCTTCATCGACGACAGCAGAATTGGTGGCTATCTTTGAAGCAGTTAAGCTTATCTGCGAGAATTCTGAGCCACGAAAGTGGGTGATATGCACGGATAGCAAACCTGCCCTTCAGCTAATCAGAAATGCGAGATCACTTTACAAAAATGGTGAAATAGCACAATGTATTGCAGAAACGGTGGAATATGCCTCAGCGCAGGGTCACAACATCGTATTCCAATGGATACCCAGTCACATTGGAATAAAGGGAAATGAGGAGGCTGACAGCCTCGCGAAGAAAGCATTGAACGAAGGACGGGATTGTGCAATCCCTGTGTCTGGGGCGGATATTCGACATTTTATAACGCAAGGAGCTAACCATTGTTCGATGGAGAAGTGGTTTGATAGCCCTAAATCAAAGGAATCAGTACTTTATGAAGTTGATCCACACAGAAAATTTTTCATAGCGACAGATCTCCCACGACACTTAGAGACTTTAATCCACAGACTTCGATTGGAAGTAGCCTACACAAACAGTTTCCTGCACAAGATACATCGATCCAACTCCCCGGAATGCCATTGTGGTCAAGCAGAAGAAAATGTTCGCCATATTCTTTTGGAGTGCGTTAAATACGCGAATGAAAGAGAAAAATTAAAGAAAAAATTAGCAAGTTTGGACAGACGGCCCCTCACATTAAAGAAATTACTTGGACCATGGCCTGAGATGCATCTTCAGAAAAAGGCGAACATCTTCCTGACAGATTTTTTAGTGGAGACCGGACTGGATAAGCGCCTGTGATAGACAGCCAGGGATTGATTTATATGAAAGGTGTTAGTGCATATTCTGATAGTAGAAAAGGAAGGTGTGCGGGTGAACAGTTTATGACAGTGTGAACTGCTGCAAGCAAACTGTGTCTTGGTGTGATATTTGAAGTGATTTCAGTGTGCGGATTGTTCATGTTTAGGTATCGTTTAGTATTATTCTTTTTTTTTTTCGCTGCATAACTTCGTGATATGGAGTAGCCGAGGCAATATGGACCTCAACCTCTCCACAGCAAAACAGTTAGAACAGAACAGAACAGAACAGAACAGTTATTTTCTTAGCGATGCAAATATGTTTGTGGTAAGTTCGTCAGTTATCACATCGTTTAACATTTAAGGTAAAACTTTTAAAGGAAAACAACAGTGTACGGATTATGCCGTACGTTCACCTGAGTTTGCTTGAGCAACGATTTTTATTGACACCTCTTCTTGATACAGTGTGAGTTGTCGCCCGCACCCATTTAAGGGATAGCGCATTCTAATCGAAAAATAAGTTGCTCGAGATCGGCTGAAATTCTGATGCTTCGTACCACGAGCCCGCTAACGCAAAATGAAATGTTCCTCCTATTCCTCGTTCTAATGTGCAACACCGACAGGTTACAAATATACAACGATACGATACCGATATTGGGAACGCGTTAAACTTTATTTATTTAAATGGAGGCAGTTTCACAGAGATCTGTATGGCTGGGTGAAAGTGTATTCTACAATTGTAGATGCTAAAATGAATCCAGCCTCTGTTTTTAGAGGGAGCCGATGTGTTTCCACAGTGTTTGACTGCATCGGTTGTGGAAGCGGCGTCATCTCTTAACCTCTCACCTCGGCTCCTCCTTTCCATCGCATCCCGAAGGCCGTCCGTATGTAGAAAGCATCTTTTTCAACTATGTTCTCCGCATACGTGTACGGTCTTCGCGAGGCGATCGAAAGGAGGAGCGAAAGGTGAGCCGCTACGGTCTGCTTGGGCTGCGGGCCGACAGCGCCGAGATGCTCCTCTGCCCAGGTGGCCATGTTCTATACGCAGCTCACGACATTTTATCTGTGCTTCTAAATGTAATATGTTCTAACTTGACAACCGCTGTAAAATAAGGACCCTCACTGATGACGTGTGGGACCTGATTAGATTGTCGATGTAGTTTTATAGTGAGCTTTACACGAGCTGTGCGAATCAGTGCACTAAATCCAAAGTTCAAGACTCTTGCAGCTCTTTAGTGACCTTACGGGTCGCCTAATATAGCCTAGGTCTGCTATCTGCGACCGTTCGAGAGACGAACAGTTTGGACGACGTTTGTTAATGTCTTATAAACTTTCTTCTATTTCATAACTGTTCTATTTCATAACTAAATCCTGTTGAGAAAGGGCACACTAAAGTGGATCTGCAACTCGTAAAGTAAAAAAAAACGAAAAAAATCGGAATGTCACTCATAAGGGGTACATTGTAGCGAGAAATAGCAAGGGGGGTTCAAAGGTCAGAAGAAACGCCAAGTTGTTATAAAAAAAAAATCGTTCTTGGGGTGTCCACCGACAATGCTGTAGGCTGTATATACTTTAAGAACGTCGTTAACAAGTAGGAAAGCACATGGAGACCAGAAGAAAAAGCTAAAATATCGCGTTAACCGAAACCACATGACGTCACAAAATGCCGTTCTTTTTTTTTAAATTTTGTTCCCCATATTTAGATCAAAATCTCTTTCACATCGAAAAAAAAAATCTAAAGTAAACGTTTTCTTTTTCCCGAGTTCGTGTTAGGACTCAATCAGGCTCTTGGAGATCGCAAGTGCTTTCCAAGAAGGCAAGGGCATGTTCCATCCAAGCCCCGGTAGAAGCAATAGCGCTTTTGCGAGCGGAAATTTTTCAGACTTTCTAACGACGCAGAAAGTGCATTAGGATATAATCCTGCGCCGTGGGTTCGAAACTTATTTTCTGCTGTTTTGTCGCAGGGCAAGGACTTTTCCCTCCTCAACACGTTCTCTCTTTCTGTGTGTGTATACTGCATCCAAGGGCGCTTAGAAGTGCGAGATTACTTGACAGAAATAACATCCGAGAACATCGAGTTCCAGCAGAGAATAAAACCTTGTTGCAAAGAGTGATGTTATCCTTTACTTTTGTAAACGCTTAGCTTGCTGCACCTCGACTTGCCCTTAGCAGATAAGTTCAAATATAGCCGCGTAAACCTCTTAGCAATGTGGCGTAACCTATGACAGTTGGGACAGTACGTCTATATATTGAAACAAGACGCTTCATAATCTTGCGCAAGACGCCTTCGTACTGTTCCAATTTCTATTGTCCACGTACGCTAAATTGACATTTCGCTAAGTTCTCACGGATACGCATTGTGCGAAAAATTTCGGACAACATGACAGTTATGCAGCAAGGAATGCGAAACTTCAAAGAAAGCACTTTCCGCTTCACGTGCTGTTTACAGGAGCCTTATATGTGTGGACGAAGACCCGCTAGTTATGCTTCGAATGTGTATAATCTTGCATTCGATTGGCTTTCACAAAGCAAATATATGCGTGCCGTCGGTTCAGCTCTAGTAACGTGCCGGCCGATAAACATGCTCGATTCTTCGATGAACAAACATTTGTGCAAGCTCTATTCCTCTTGGCACACGTAGAATAAACTTAATCAAATACGAAGAATACTATAGTTTTCGTCGTATATGTTGTACGCACAAGGGTGGAGAAAGTGAGGATGAATAATGTTACTGATTTATTTATTATTTTAATAATAATATTAGTATGATGAAAATAATAGGGTATACAATAATAGTAGAGTTCCTGGAGTAGTAATTTTCTATTGCCTGATAAATTCGTGCTTTATGTCTATCCACGCTCTCAATGTTGATGGCACTGCAAAGAACTCCGAAAATATCGACAAGAATTTGCAACTCTTGTAACTCATGGTTGCGCATTCACGTCCCAAAGCATAGAAACCTTGAAAAGTGCCACATTCAGAGATGAGGCGAAAGAGTTGTTAGAGAAACTATTGCTGGAGAACAAGCGAAAGTTCTGTACACTCTACCAACTTTCCATGCAGTCTTCCATGCAGTACATGCATGCGTGCGTGCCATTACTATATACAATGTCAGGCATGGGGCGAGTTTCATTCCGATCCAGGATGCACTTGCAAACTGGTGATTGTCATATGCTCGAAATATGAGTTAATGTATGTCAAGATGTTATCTTGCCATTTCTTCTATAAACTGCGTCAATATTCACCTCGTAAACCTACTTGTAGCTGCCCAAAAATTGTGGTCATTTTACGTCGATTTCAGTCTCAACTCTCATTTTAGTTCGCTTGAAACTTCACATTACAACTCTTCGTCCTCATCTCAAACAAACGAAGTGTGCTTCATGATATACTGAATTAGCAGGAACAGTTGGGCGAGCTGGTGCTAATTCATATTTGTAGAAAGCGCGAACAAAAAAATACACAGCACAGAGAAACGCGCTTTATACGAATATAATCCTGGTATACTCAAGGGCAGGCAACATTTCTCGTCCTTTCTCTTCACGTAAGCGTTGTTTCTTCTTTAGACATTTTATTCTGGCCACGAAGCGACAAGCGCATATTGTAAATTCTGTTCTGGTAAGCTTTCCCAACCTACGGTGGAGGTCAAGCAGCAGTAACAGAATTGTCGGTAGTTGGGCATCGGTAGCCCGTTGAGGATTCCAATGTGAAGATCTGCCTCAGACAAATGCGAAAAGGAGAACGCCGAGACCGTTTGTGGAAGGCCGAATATTACATTCGTAAGTGACAAAAACACAAACGCTCTCAGGCAATATTGCCTTCTGCGGCGCATAACGCGCTCCCGCCTTTTTTCATCTCTGTTTCATGATTATTGCAAAGGAACCTCGTTTTTTTTCTTTTTTTTTCATTTTCAGATTATCATCTCGCGCGAAGGCAACGTGTGCTTGCTGTGCCTCGGCCGATCCTTCTGAGCCTTGTGCTTGGTTCCAGCTCCGTGGATTCATAGCAATCGCCAGCCGACAAATTTCACGAGGCCGATCTGGTTCGAAACAAGTAGAGTCACGAACATTTCATGTGCCAGACAAATCACTCGCCGTGAAATCCGCACACCCTCGGTGTGGTCGATAGAAGCCACGCTGAGCTATGTTGCGGACGCTATGTGGTTCCGGGGACGGAAAGGAGGCCTTGGCTCCTGTCTAAACAGGACGAGCAACGTGGTTCAAGCTGAGATGAGAAAACAGACTCGTCGCGGCTTAGGCCGCGCTACCGAAACCTTTCAACGATGCATAGAAAATGAAAAAAAAAAAAGTGCGGGAAGTCTATTCCAAAACCTTACCTTTGTGTGCGTCTGTCCATGTTTGTGTGTATAGTGTTTGTGTGCGTGTGTGTTTCTGAGAGCGCGTGGGTGTTCTGTAGTGTTTATATCGATGCATGTCCGTGTTTTTGTGTGTGCGCGTGTGTATGCCCTGCGAATGTATTGTACGCGCGCGCAGGTGTGTGTGTGTGTGTGTGTGTGTGTGTGTGTGTGTGTGTGTGTGTGTGTGTGTGTGTGTGTGTGTGCGTGCGTGCGTGCATGCGTGTGTGTGTGTGTGTGAGTTAGGGAAAGGTCGTGTTGTTACTTATTAGGTTCACGAGAAGTCTGTACCTATCGTTGGAGGAAACAGTATAAGCTAGAGCCCCCCGAAAGGTCTTCCGATAATAAAGCAAAAAAGAGCATTCCTCCACAGCATTTCTTTTACTGTGCCCCAGTATCTCGGAAGCTACATTCTTTGTAGCTTTTTTAATGCGTAAGTATTTCTATGCCGACTCAGCGAAAACATTGTCTCCTCCCTTCCTTCCGTCCAACAGTCCCTCTGTCACGTAATACGGTCGTCGCTGTAAAAGAACAGATGTGTAAAACAAAATAAGCTTTCTTGACGGTGCTTGGACTCAGTCCCCAGCGCCCCAAAATCGAGTGTCTTGACCGCTGGGCTACATACCCATGCTTGCAGAATGTGAATGCATTTCAACCACATGGACTAGCCGGGTGGCGCGGGGTCTCCCCTGCGTCTTCTCTGGACCCCAATAAAGTTTGCATCATCATCATCATCAATGCAATGCGTTGTACCGGCATTGCAAAAACCATGGTTGATCCCTCCGTCATAGGAATCGGAATAACCCGAAAGTAAAACGTGCCCTTACAGAAGTAACTGAATGTTGACTGTACGCTGATATAAGAGAGTTTGCACACTGTATATTGATGTCTGGCAGCTATAGCACCGTTTAACGTGGATGTGCCCATTTTGATGATTGGTGGTACATCTCCACCCCGACGACTAACGTCCCTGCTGAATGATTAAACAAACCCTTGTGGTAGCTGTAGTAGTTAACGGTGAAAGCGTAATCAGAGAACTAGGTGTCATAGCCAGAAGCCAAGTGAGGCAGGCACGCGTCGCAGAGCTATGAGCGAGGCCGACGCTTTTACTATTTTTACGACGCTTGGCTAAGGCCGCCACCACGCGGTGTGTTAAGGCATTGACAAAATTGAACTTCTATTGAAAACGCGCCGAATGGGAGGGACGTGTAACGCGTTGCAGGTGCCTATCGCGGAGGCCACAGTAATGACGAATTACTTTACCGCTCCCAGAGGGCAACACCACCCCGCCGACCGGGAGAATGGTAGATATAAAAGGCGCGTTTGTAAAGCACCTAGAGTCTGTAACCGTGGCGCAGTGGATAGCGTGCCCGGCATCTGTTGCTGCGGACCGAGCGGTCATGGGTTTGATGCCCGTTGATGGAACTTTTTTCTTTACCATCTGATCGTGTATATTTCTTCGACGTCATTTCCGTGACGGAAATACGTCACAGAAGTCTTGGCGGACCTCGGCATAAAACACTTTCGTGTTAAAAATGTAAAACGAGAGCACTTGCTCTGAAGGCTGTACTGAAATATTTCGGGATGGCGGAATAAGAGCCCTCTGCAGGACATCGTGTAATGTCGAGATCGAGCATTTCACATATCAGGAAAATTCTGACTTCGCGAAAATTTAATGCCAAACACGCGTTTCGATGCTCGCGGGATGGGCGTCAACTTAAGCCATTCCAGACGCTGACGAAGGCAGGAAAAAAGATGAAACATCCCGTGCCAATGTTACTCGAAAACAAACTTCCAGGGAACGCCGCGATTATGCACTTTCCTACGTTAAAACTGCGCGCTTACGCAATACTTAGACAACTCCCAAAGGAGATTTTCCGACGATCTTTTTCTGAAATCTGTTCCCTAACTTATATAATAAAGGAATATTTATTAATTAAGATGATTGCACCATTGCTCTACACAAGGATCAATCCCACGAGAGCAACGGTACTCTCTTGGAAGGAAAAGAAAATTAACACGATAGCGTTAAAGAGCTCGTTTTAATGCGAACGTCTGAGGCACGAGGACTGAAAACAGAAAAAAAAAGAAAAAAGAAAAACAGACCAGTAGAAAACATGCAACGCTGACTGTTGCAGTCAATGCGTATATCATTCAAGTGGAAGTATTTACCTCCACCCACCTTTGATTGAGTGGAGACTTCTCAGCACTGAGTCCGCGTTGTGAAAACATGCCGAACCTCTCAACACGCTAGCCTGCACGACCGAAGTCCTTGATGCATGCGCCTGAGAAAAAAAAGCAGCCCCCGCGACGTATGGCGAATGCATAGAGCATCAGAACTAGCGACTGAGGGTTGAAATTCAAACGTCGGAGCATGTTCTTAATGACGTATTGTGTTTGCATTTATCTTTCACATATATATATATATGTATATATATATATATATATATATATAATATATATATATATATATATATATATATATATATATATATATATATAGTGTGTGTGTGTGTGTGTGTGTGTGTGTGTGTGTGTGTGTGTGTGTGTGTGTGTGTGTGTGTGTGTTTCTGTGTTGGTGTAGGGGGAGTGTGGGTGCGAATGAACGCGGCGTGACGTCAATCGCGGCTGGACACCCCATCCGGCATACGCTTTGTCCAGATGGTCAGGAGGCAGCTAAATACATGCTGCACGCTGCACGCAATAGGTGGAATAGCAAAACTGCGCGTCGTCTGCTACAACACTTCCGGTTCAAGGAACCTTCAAGGCTAAGCTCTTCGCTGCTTCAAGTTGTGTGCGGTTCAGTGTAATCGGGGAGGAGGCAAGATAACTAGTAACAACCGCGTCGCAGAAAGTACGTGTTTTCTCCCCGATTACACTGAACGGCACATACCTTGAAACAGCGAAGAGCTGGGCATCGAACCGGAGGCCGGGTCTATATACGACGAAAGGCAATGACGGGTTGGTTTAGTGCGTATCTCAAAGAATGTATACAAGTGCCCACAAAATAATTCTGAGCACCGGACCGGTAGCCGCTTATCGGCGAAGCGCGCCGGTGATAAAGTAGTGCTAGGATCTGCGCATGCGCGGTGTCCCTAACGAGCACGCCTCGCTCCCCAGTGAATCTAAATGCAGGGTGTTTCATCTAAAAAGCACCAAGTATTAAAAATTTAAGCATAGGCGCTACGCGTCTACAATTAGGGCAGTATTGTTCGGAGCCATATAGAACACGTCAGAATATTTTTTTTTTCAATCCGCCAGGCTCGGCAATTAACAAAGATTGCTTAATGAACTTTTTAAATAGTAACTCTAGAGAAAAGTTTTCCATACAAAAGTTGTAGCGCTTGTTCAGGAACACCGAATTTTTCAGTCTATGTTAAGATACCTCCCCTGCTTTATTTTTTTCTGGCCTTTCTTTAAAGCGCGCGAATTTTTAAACGTACCATGTGACTGCCACCGAACGCGCGGCGCTTTTAGTGCCCTCAAATGTAAGTTAAACGAAAGGCTGCTTCGCGCACGCAGATCGATGGAACAGGTTATCGGTGACTGCGATGGACGTTAAGCGACAAAATGAGCATACCGTTTCAACAACAACAGCAACAGATAATTCTTTAACGAAAAAGCGGCAGCCACGGAACAAATGCCACATGAGACCGTAAGCAGCATTTGATGCAGCGTAGGCATTTTTTCTTTTTTTTCACACCAATGAAGAAACGCATTGGAAGGGGCGAGGGTTACAGCGTGATGAAGGACCGAGATAAGAGATTCACTCACACTCTAAGAAAAAAAAGAGTATGCGTGACTCTTTTCGGAGAGTTCTGACTTGCCACGTATAGGACTGTCTTTAAATAGTCACGGTGACTCTCTTTGTGCGTCAGGGTCGGCTCGCTCTAGGAGAGTCCCCTGACTCTCTAAGAAGAGTGGAAAGACTCTCATCCGAAGGATAACGTTACCACTTAAAGGGAGTCAGACGACTCTTGCCGGTAACACTCCTACGCGGGTCAAGTGAGCCACACCGAAGCGTCAAGCGACTCCACAAGTATTTTAAGCTACTCCTTTGACCCTTGCTCTACTTATGCGCGACTACTGTTGAAAATAGTGAAGTATTCATTTTAAGCAAGTGAAATAATACTTGCCGTTCTGCCAAGCGACTGCAAAAAAGAATAGTTCAATTTTAGCATTATTTTAATAAAACTCGTCAAAACAACACATATTTTCTAGCAATGTTATATAGAAAGCGCGAAAAGATGGTCAGTGATTTCCAATTAAGAAGTTAAGGTATTCCTCATTTACATGCTTGTATGAGTATAGCCAACTAAAATGTGTGACTGTAATGTGCACAGTGCCATATGGTGCTAAATAAACAGCAGAAATTGGCATCATGTTTCCATATTTATTCTTATGATTAAGAATAAATCAAGAAGTGGTGACGGCTGGAGACATCAGACTTGTGGCTTGCTAGGTTGTCGCTCCTGCTCGGCGTGAGCACCATGAAAAACGGTATCTGAAAATAAGAACGTGACATTATCATGAGAAAATGAAACTGCAGTAAAGGTTTGCAAAACCTACACAATAAGTAGTACACACAGACATAATAAAGGCTAACAACAAAACAACAAATACAAACAGGCATGGTCAGGAACCAAGTTTATTGACGTCGAGATCAGACATGTCATATGCTAGAATTACCGCACATAGCTTCCACAATCACGCACACTCACTCGATTCTGTAATAACGCCCAACGTCATCGCAGTGTATGCAAATCACGAAAACAGCAAACAGAAACGAGGGAAGAGTGCACGGCCGCGGCCGCACCAACGCGCGCCGTCGAAAGTCTAGAGCTTTTTCACTTTACCGGTGAAGCGTGTCCAACTTGAACGACTACCGCGTACGTTCTGGAAGCACCGTACTATATCTGCACCTCAAACTACCATCTTTAAGCCAACAAAAACCATTATATATAGTGCGTCTGAGCGTTCTGTACAAAGGCATTTTTTTTTTCACGTTCCCACGCGCTGAAGCACGCTACACACTCAAGGTCGATGGAAATGTTATGAAGTAGACTAAAGTGCATCTCAAAACGACATCTTGCACATTCAGTAGCGCAGACACAACGTGCGATCAGCAAAAAAATGACCCTTGATAATTAATTGTCAAGGGTCATTTGATAATTGATAATTGCCAAGGGTCTTGATAATTGTCAAGGGTCAGTTATCTGCCAGCCATTGGAAATGGCTGGCAGATAACTTCCGCAGAGCTGCTGCAGACGCCCAGCTTAAAGCTCTATAATTAGTACCTACGAAAGCAGTACACTCACCGTTAACTGGCGCCCGTTATTCCTGTTCGCAGCTCCAGGAATATTCCGTCCTCCATGCGTCACCGCGTCACTTCGTGCACGGAGCCGGCGTCAACACCAACACCACCGAAGACGCGCATGAACAGACACACAACCCGCGCAACCAACACAACCAACACGCAACGAAATTCCAATAGACGAGGAGACAGAGAGGAAAACAAGAGGCACGCCACCCCGGCGCCGTTGTGGCGCGTTGCCTCGCCTCCGTGCCTCCGTCGTCGAGCCAACGCGCCACAACGGCGCCAAAGGGCAAGCGCGCGTATGTATGGCGTATACGGCGGCGCCGCCAATCGAAACACGCTTCAGGAGAGTCCCGTGACTCCAGTCGAATTGCGAACTCTCTTTCTCTGCCTGTACCTTCCAAAAGGGGTCAAATGGACACCCGAAGAGAGTCACGCGGCCGTGACCCTCTTTTGACTCTTTTTTTTCTTAGAGTGCACACGTGGCGGCCGCTCTTTCGTAGACTTTCTTTTCTTTAGACGGTATACGCCCCTATCATCATTTAGCGTCCATCACAGTCACCGGTAGGCTGCTCAATCGACCTTCGTGCGTGGAACAGCCTTTGATAATTCGTTCAACTTACATTTTAGGGCACTAAAAGCGCCGCGCGCTAGGCGGCAGTCACGCGGTATTTTTTTTAAAATTCGCGCGCTTTAAAGAAAGGCCGGAAAAAAATTAAGCAGGGGAGTTATCTTAGCATAGATTAAAAAATTCGATGTTTCTGAACAAGAGCATCAACTTTTGTATTGAAAATTTTTTCTGTCGAGTTAATATTTAAAAAGTTCATTAAGCAACCTTGTTAATACCGAGCTTGGCGGTCTGGAAAATTTGTCCTGACGTGCTCTATATGGCTCAGAACAATACTGCGCTAATTGGAGACGCCTAGCACCTATGTTTAGTATTTTTAATACTTGGTGCTTTTTAGCTGGAACACCCAGTAGGTGTTGCATTGTTCCAAAAGAAGTAGTTGGTTGCTAGGGATCCCGTGCACGCGCAAACCACGGCTTTATTTTTCCGCGGGCGTCCTCCGTCGACGAGCTTCCACTGGTCCGGCGCTACAAAATATTTTGGGGGCACCTGTACACATAAGCACATCCACTTAGCTGTAGTTTCTGGAAAGAGGATCAGAAAACATATTTGAAAGGCTTCCTGCATTTGGTCCCAGGGGTCGAATTCACAAAGTTTCGCGTTCTGGACGTAAATGACTGATTTGGTTGCGTTCACTAACTTTGTATGTCGCGATGTGATGTCCATGCTAATGAGCAGCTCTCGCTTTTTGACTCATTTGATACCACGGTAATGGCTAATCGTGAATGCCGCTTACGAAAGAGGGGTTGGAAAAGGGGGAAAGATAAAAAAGGTATGGAGACCAGCCAGACACGTTTCCGCTTTGCTATACCCTACATAGGCAGAAATGGCCTTAGGGATAAAAAGAAAGAAGTAAGAGAGAGCGAAGTGCTATCAGCGCGCAAAACGCGCAGCTGTGCATTACACCTACAATGTATCACTGAGGTCAGTTGATTTCAAATAACAACAGCAATTCCCGCGTCACTTTCCAGAACTGAGACGCGTGAGACCTCGGTCAAAGAATCTTAAGCTCTGAAAATGGTCTATTGTCTAGTTAGTTTAACATTGTCCGAAGAAAGTTGTCTTCGGCGATAACAAAGACACAAGCATTTCCATACGAAGCATGCTTTCATGAAAGGCACTCCTCACCAGAGGCAATGGAATCTAGAGCTTAGTCGGTGAATCGAGTCTCGGGAGACAACTGTTCGAAATTGAGAAAACTTTTCGCCCGGAAGTAATGTTCGCCAATGGGCGGCTGCCTCTGCTAATGGAATTTGAAGAACACGACAGTATGGTAGCCGCTTTCACAAACAGTCCCGGAGTAAAACATCCTTTGCAATTATTGGTCCATGAGTTCTCTGAACAAGCGGATTCAGTTTAGCGTATACGTACTCTTTCTGAGTACAGGTTCTTCGTTCAACTTCACAATGCACATCGTGCACTGGAACGGTTTGGGCGAATGCCATCTGGCTAATTGCGATATTCAGCATATCGTAAGGAAGTGCAGGAGACCGATGATAAACAATTACAAATCCAGACTGCAGACGCCTATTCTTACAAATCACTCCAATGCACGAACTAATTTCTGAATGTGAGACCCGCGTATACTCGACGTCAGCCTTCTTCTTAACCTTTCTTCGCAGCACCTCTGAGTGGCTCTCCCATGGAGCTATGAGGAAGTGCATACGTTGCAGAAACGACAGCGCTGGTTCCCCACGACTTGCCCGAGAAAGACCAGGACATTCCTGCGTTGCCTCGACCTCTTCTGGAAACCACACCTATACTTTTGAATAAGCTAGGTACTCCAACAGCCCCACCTTACCTGCAACTGCTAGAGGTTCTTAATCCAGTGTTTTCAGCGCTTCAGCAATCACCACGGCTCGCCCATGGCCCTCTCAAAGGCCGCGATTCCCCGATCGAATGTCAGTGCGCTGAAGTCGTGTAGGTCAGAGAGACTCCTGCCTCAGTGACCGTTAGAACTCCGGTGTGCGTGCAGTGCTAGTCTTCTCTCTCTCTTTCTATTCCCCATTCCCTTATCCCCAGTGCAGGGTAGCAAAACCGGACGCTCGCCAGGTTAACCTCTCTGCTTTTCCTCATCTTGCTTTCTCTCTTTCTCTCTCTCTGAGAAAACGGAAAAAAATCGTTTTTGTAGCAATATAAAAGAGAAAAGTAGAAAAAAACTGGTAGAGCCCACATACGCTACCAGTCATTGAGTAAACAATCGTAAAAGTGAGAATACCATTGATATACATATATACATATATATATATATATATATATATATATATATATATATATATATATATATATGCATGCTTCGAGCGAACTTCTGTTGAGGGCACTGAAGTTTTATATCACTGTATCACTGCAGCACACAAGTTTCTTGGTTTAGACTGCATTCGTTTTAATACGAAGTCCTTGTCGATATTATTAACTTCACAATTACAGTGAAACCTCGGTGATACGAATCTCACGGGACCACCAAAAATATCCGTATTATCCGAAATTCGTATCACCGAAAGCGTGGAAAATTAGCATGCGAAAAAAGAAAGCTGGCGTACATTTTCATTTATTGTTTTTCAGGGCCACAGCAACGTCAGGAAGAACACTGAATGATTGTCAGTTAAGTTTTTAGGGGTCGGCAATCATACCAGCACTCGTAAATATACGGTCCGTACGCGCGTATTTTTTTATTGAACCAGGTGCGTTGTGACCCGCGACAGCTGTAGCCCCTTCGAAATTTTAGTATTGTTTCTTGCACGACACCGGAGTACTGCACCAAAAGTAACAAAAGAAACGCTTTGCGCGATGTATCAAGGCCACAGAATTACAGAACCACGGTCCTGTGTTATGATTTTGTTATTGCGGAGGTGTTCGGGATGTTTTTTTTTTTTGGAGATTTACGGCCGTGCCCGCACAAGTGCGACCTCAACGGTCGCGCATGCTGACGTTGTGAGGCCTGACTCCTTCGCCAAGACCGTCCTCGCCTTCTTTTGGTCCTCGCCCACCTTTAGAAAAGTGTTTTTCTTACACCATGATTCTGACGATTTGGTGGTGCGGAGCGCATTCCCACGCTTGCGTTCCCGCGCTCGCACGTGCTTGGCGCGTCTTCCGAGACAGCGCGGAGAGCCCCCCTTCGTACCTCGGCGGTAGCGTACGTTCGTATCAAACGTCGCTGGGTGAAAATCGGTTCGCAACAACCGTACTCCATTACACTGCAGGCCAATGGGCCTTAGCCGGGACCAACGAAAAATTCGTATCACCCCGAAATTCCTATGAGCTGTGATCGTATCACCGAGGTTTCACTGTATTTAAAAAAAAAATTCAAGAGCCCTTGCCCTCTCGGGAAAGTGGGGTAGCGAATCTTGGTGTGTGCGTTCCTGATGTATTATTTTTCTTTCTTCCTTTCTCTCTTCTTTCTTTTTTCTGTCTTTCCATCTTTCTTTCTTTTTTTCTTTCTCTCTTTCTATCCTTCCGATCTTTTCTTCTTTCTTTCTCTTTCTTTCCTTCTCCTTCCTTCTTTCTTGCTCTTTCTTTCTCTCTATCTTTTCTTTCTTCTTTCTTTATCTCTCTGTCTTTTCTTCCTTCTTCTTTCTGTCTTCTTTCTCTCTATCTTTCTTTCCTTCTTCTTTCTTTCTTTCTTTCTTTCTTTCTGGCTTTCCATCTTTCTTTTTTTCTCTGTATCTTTTCTTCTTTCTTTCTCTCTCTTTCCATCTTTCTCTTCCTCTTCCTATTTTCCTTTCTTTCTTTCTATCGCTTTGCGCGATGCTCCCTCATACCTGTTTCCCTCCGCCATGCCGAAAACACGACTGTCATCCACGTGCTTAGCAGCGCAACACTTCGTTACCACAGGCAGCAACAACGGCCATGCGTTCATATTCAGGCAACACTGAAATCTGGCAACGTGAAATGACAGGTCACCTCAATAACCTCGATAAAAGATCGGATTGCCGTATCAGAAACGGCTGATCGACAACAAGCCCACGATCGAGAGAGCATCAGTTATTGGAAAACGGCGCATACTACGCATGTGACCAGCGCACAAACGGGGGCCTCATTTCTGTGCGCTCGCCGGCTCCGGTTTTTTCGCTTACGACGTCCCCACCGAAACGTGTGGGTTATAACAAGCCGCGCATGAAAAAGGGCATCTCAAAATACGAAACGGTAGCTCTAGACTTCGCAGCTTGACAGAAATTAGAAGCGCGTTGACGCAACCGCAACTATTCACACAGAGTACTACAACCTTTACTTATACATACATTAAGCTCTGGCAAGTGACAAAAATCAGGTTTCAGGAAGGGACTATGAAGTATATTAGCAGTCATAGTGAAAATAATTGAATGACATTTTACAGCTACGGAAATGTAGCGCAAAATTGAAATCATGGCAAATTTATCGCTTTTAAACTGCAGCGACAATAATTACCCTTGCTGCAGCTTCAGTGCCGATAGTACACCAGTGTGTAGACGTATTCGTGTTCCAACAAAGGTACTGTGACAAGAGCAAAACATTTTATTGAGGAGGTCGTGAATGCAGGACATCCTGAAATTGCCTTGATCACATCACAGCAAGAGTGATTACATAAACGCACTTGGCGTATATGTTATTTACTTCTTTATTACAGCGAAAACTTTTATCAGGTCGCAACAGCAGCCGAGTTTGGCGCCGTAGTTGTCCGCCGCCGCCGCCGCCGGTGTCCGTAACCGTTATCACGCGAAATAAGAAAAAAAATAATATGGCTGATCCCTCCGTCATAGGAATCGGCATAACACGAAAGTGAAACGTGTCTTCGCAGAAGTAGTGCTTATTGTGTAGTGAGATATGAGAGCTTGTACAATGTCTAGTCGTGTTTGGCAGCTACAGCACCGTTTTGTCGTGGATGCGCCCATGTTGACGGCATGTCTCTAGCGCGACGACTAACGCCCATGATCATGATTAAACCGTTGTGGTAGCTGACGATGTGAACACATATTTGGACACAGCAAATCGTGAATCCCGCGTAAGGATGATATCAACAATCTCATAATCAACACTGGTACCCGGTATGCACTTCTTCAAAGCGTCGTCAATTAAGGAGAGAAAGTGCACGGGGTACGCTTTCTATGAATGGGTGACCGACGCCTGCACTCATGCATACACTACCACACACTGCGCTTCGGCAACACGGGAGGTAGAGGTTCGTAGCCTGAGCCGCAAACGCGTGCGTCCCGCTGTGTTTTGTCTCGCAGGCGCTGGTCTCGCTCCACCAAGGCAGGACATTCGCCCGTCGAAATCGCGTCCTTTCTGCAACGCGTATTGCAGCAGTTTTGTTAGTCGATGCTCTCGCAATCGAAGCAGTCGGTGGCGGAGAAATCCCGTTGGTGCATGTGGAAGCTGCACTACTCCGATGAGCCGACGCACGCTAACACGAAGCGAAAGGCAAAGAAAGAGCGTAACCAACGTAACTGCGTCAAGGGTGCCTCGGCGACGCCAGCGCGGCCAGTGTACCTCGCTGGTATCGAGACGCTGTTATCGCGTCACGTATCGAGACGCTGTAACCATGACCTCCGATATCGCACGCAATCTCAAAGGAAGCGCTAGTAAGTGTCGATCGTGAAGCATTACTTCTTTTCACCTCTCACAGACGGCGGCCCCGCCCCGCTCCGCGCCGCCTACCTACACCGCCAACAGAGAGCACCGTGCGAAAGAGAATGTGTGAAAGATATAAGGCGCGTTCTCGCCGTGTCCAGCCACTGCCGAGTTAGCTTAGTCGGTAGGGCGTCGGGCGCTTGCCGTCGCGGCCGCAAGATCGTGGTTTCCATTCCCAGCGGGGGATCTTTTTCTTGGTTTTTTTTTCTTTCTCGCCCGTTGGCATCCATTTTATCAACGCCATATCCGTGACGGATGTACTTGGTGGACCCCGGCATAAAAAAACTTTCGTGGTAAAAAAATAAGTAAAAATTCCTAAGATTGGATTTGAACCCGGGCCATCTGCGTGGCAGTCGCGTGTTCCACCACACAGCCACACTGGTTTTTGTTTTCTTTTTTTCTTTATTTCCCGTTGTACGTGACACAAACGGGGACAACAGAATTATGACAGAAGACACAATAAACATGTAAGCATACATCTGCCGTCAACCACTGCATGAACAACATTGCGGTTTAAAATATCTTCATAGTAAGCAGGGGTTCTACCCTAGCCAACCATGAAGGAACACATTCTTTTGTTTTTTCTACCTGAGTAAACCGGGCCATACTATCTTGAAAATAGTCTTGCCGGTCTTCTATCCGGGTCACTGTAAAATCTAGCCATTCGTGAGCCATTCATGAGCCATTCGTGAGCCATTAGTAAAATCCAGCTATATGCTTTGCAAACCAACCATTATGATTAGGTCAAATGGTAATCCGTCCTCATAGTCTATTGCTAACTACCTAATTCCATGAGGGTCTATAACAGAAATCCTTTTTTAACAGCCAAGCTGTTTAGAAAATCGTTCCTTGTGAGTCGATCGCAGAAAACTATCATCATCTTAACAGGTATATGCCACTCTGCTGGGGAAACGGAAGCTCCTCGGCGTTGCTATCAAAGAGGAGCAATATAGGCACCTTGTTTTCCCCCGGCGCAATTGTCCAGGTAGTGGCATCCGTCCATTAGTTATGCACCGACACCTCGATAAGAGGACTGTGCAAACCAGTCGCCGTGTACCACAGTGACGACAAGGCCTTGGTCGTGAAACCGGCTTGGGTGAACCTGCTCCGAGATACGGCAACGTATGCGGCAATGAGCAACTGGCGACTTGGCTACGAGCCGGCTGAACGCCATTCTTCCTTGGTAGAGGATCTGCTCGCCAAGAAGTAGCCGCAGTCACAGCAAGAGCAGCGAGAACAACAAGAGTAACTGGTCGAGGTCTTCGCTGGTGATGACATGCCCGAGGAGTTGCCAATCTGTACCGTCAGGGAAGACTTTGAAGAAGAAGACTACGGCAATTTCTGCTGTGATTACTAGTGTAAATAAGTGTACAGTAGCTCCTTTGTTTTGTCTCTGATTCAAATAAAACGCTGACTCGGATTCGCCGTGGCTGTATGCACGTGGCTGTTGACAAAGTAAAATGAGTACGTGGCACTCAATCTTCAGTTGCACTACGACTGCTCCGATTGCGTATATGGCGATGAAAGCCGGATTCGATAATTCGCGATTTGGCTTCTCCGATATGAAACGCGTTGGAGTCGTTGAACTAAAGGAGCAGCCGTTTGGTAAGATTGAAGCGGTGTCCTCTAATGGTGTTCACCCCTTGCTGGACATGAAACCGCCTCCCGAAATAGTAGAAGTGTGTCCCAATGCGTATGTTAAGCTTGTGGCTGTCATTGCAGGCGATCCGTCCAAACCAAATGCAGTCGTGTCGTAATTCTGCAGATCGGCGTACCCGACGCTAGTTGATGACGAAGGACAAGTTGTGCGCTGTCGCGGAGGTCGATTCGTACACGCCAAGACGGGCGAGCCGCACGTACGCGGCTATCACAACCCGGCCGAATGCGAATGTAAAGACTGTCCTCCCGGGCTCGTACCGGGTGGTAGTATGAACGTGCATTGCGTAAGAGACCCGTGCTATCCCGGAAAGTCGTTTGAAGCCAAGTTCAACCTCGGCACAGCAATAAATAAGCATGACACCGATCAGCTGCGCTGCGTATGAGCTTTGCGTGGCTCAGTGCAAGCTTGCGATCAACTTTTTTTTATTGTCCTCTGCAACACGTCCCAAAAGCATATCCCCTTCCAACAGTGCAGAAAGACGTGGTCAGTTGTTTCAGGTTGGTTATAGATTAAGCAGTCGGAGCGGCATATAAACATCTCGCTCCTCTAAAAAGATTCTTACTGGTAGTGTTCCTGTGTGTAATTAAAAAAAGAAAGATTTCGCATTTGAGGCTGCTTGCATTTTTTAAATTCCCTTAAGTACATTCTGACCCTTACCTGCAGCATATAGTGCTCTGTACATTGGGATGGGCAACACAATGTCACGTACATCCTTAAAAGCTCTTTCTTTCCATCAGAAAACAGGTAGTCGGTAGAAAAGCGGGCGCTTAAAAACGCACACTTGCCACAACTTCCTTCATATAGCCTTGCACTGCACCTGTCATCACTTGAGTGCTGACAACAAACTCGGGCATCAGTCGACCAAGCCTTATTTGGCACGCTGTTAACAGGAAGAGGTCACTTGCATCACGGAAAAAGGAAAACCTATTTACCAACTGTTTGATAAACGGATGTGCCAGCCCGAGGCCTCCACTCTTTACCCGTCTAAACAAGTTCGTACGACTGCACCTTTCCCAGTTGGACCCCCACACAAATGTCGCCAACACCCTATAGAATTTCCGCACATTGACCTTTCAACAGTACATCACTTGCATCACATAGAAAAGCTTACTCACAAAAAACCAGTTGCACACGGTAGCCCTAGAAAACATGGACAGATAATTTGCCCTCCACGTACTCGCTTTCTCGCTTATTTATTTTGTTTGCTGCTTCCAATAGCCATCAGTACTCTTGTATAACTCCAGCAGAACTCCAAGATACTTTACTGGCGTTTTTGGTCCACTTAATGTTCGCAAGAAAATCAGGGGTTGAAGGCCACACGCCATGCCAAAACCCCAGGCACTTTCCCCAGTTTATGTGGCTTCCTGTAATTTCAGCGAAACATTTAGAAACTCTTAGTGGTTCTTCAATGCCTTCATAAGAAGTACGACATATCATAACATCGTCAGCATACGCAAGCAGTTTGACCTCTGGGGATTGTAATCGAAACTCACTAAAAACATTGTTCTGGAGTGTTGACAGACATAATGTTTCAATGTAGATGTAAAACAACAGTGGACTGACAGGGCAGCCTTAAAGAAATAAAAAGAACTGAGAACAATCTTGGAAAGGTTAATATACTGGAGTGTCAACAGCCGCGAGCATTTAAATGTGACATACGCAATATTAAGCAGAAACTTGACTTGCATGACGAGGAACGCTATCGCGGTGCACTCGTCCGTGCTAGGGCTGAGGATTTACCTGTTGGAGAGACGGCCACCAAAAGAGCGGTAGGATTTAAAAAAAACGAACGCTCGAAGGAATCACATTTGAAAAAATAGAGGCGGATGGTCAAGAAGCAACAGAAAGCAACACAGAGCCGCGGTGGTGCTTGAAGCTCCATCGCAAAAATACCCTATACAGGCGTCATGTCTGGCTAGGAATCGCGTCAACATATGCAATATAGCGTCGTAGAAGAGCAATATAACAACCAGGCGTCACACGATGCGAATTACGCAACGAGTCGGTCGTTGAATTCTTCCAACCCATTACAAAGAGCTCAGCCATAATCCTTCATCATTATCAGCCACAGCACAAACAAAGTGCACATGCCTTTCGGACGTGTAGTGGCTACCACGGTTCTCCGCAGAATGACGAAAAATGGCATAGTGGGCGCTACCCTATACTGCATGAAAATTACGATGATTTATGACGTAGTGGGTACCTTGCGTGTGTACTTGTATTGGTTGCTCCAAGAGAGTCTACAACGGGCTCTAGAAAACCCGCTCTTCCAGCTTTCGCTGTGACTGTGCTGCGTGTGCCGCGCACGGCTGGCGATTTTTATTTATTTATTTATTTATTTATTTATTTATTTATTTATTTATAACACGCTTAGTGTATAAATACCTTAAACGGGGGAAGAGCTTACACAGGAAAAGAGAAAAAAAAAACACGGTACTGAATACGTTACATCTTTAAAGGAGAAATGCACATTGCATTAAATACACGAAACAAAATTTATGCCGCATTCCTTTTTTTTTTCTCACTCTTTGCAGCAGGATTTACCACGCATTTTAAGCGCACTCGTATCAGTTACGTTCGTTATGCAGGCGGGTGAGTGATTCTAGTTCCTTTCGATTTTAAAAACGAATGACTGTGAGCCTGCAATTGTTAAAATTCCGGCAGATCCCACAGATTGCTGGAGTCGATGTCATGCGAAGCAGCCAGTGAGGAGCTGCCTATGCAGCATTTTTTTCGCTTTGAACAAAACGTTACGAGATGGATCGACGCACTTGCGTGCTTTGTGCCGTTGTGCACATATTGTGGGCTGCACGCCGGCTACACTGGCGCCTACAGGTTAGTTTATGGTCTGATGTAACGTCGGCACTCAAGTTAGACCACAGAGGTCAGTTTTGTCGAAATGAAGTGCACACTGCGGTGCTATGATGGGCATATCATAAGTAGCGATCGTCGGTGTATTTCTCCTGCGTCGAGCAACTCCTGCATATAGCTTGCTGAGTCATAGACAGGGTGCCTTTTTTTAGACAATGCAGGTTTTTAATAAAAGATCCTTGACAGTCAGGCTCTTGTCATTTTTGCACGCGAACTCTGCGTCGAGGCAGAGATACATTTCCGCAGCTAGACATCACAGTAACTAATTAACAAAAACTTGCTAATTAAATTTTAATTATTGAACTTAGAGCAGTTGTTTATATGGGAATGTTGCAGGCCCTCACAATTATGACATATCATTTTTTTTATAACTGACGAAAGCTGGACATAATTTGAGATATTCATTATCGAATTTTAACGCCAATACTGAAACTGACTGAGCGAGCAGGAAGCGCGGCCGTTTTTTTTTTTTTACGTCAGACCGGAACTACGCGTAACGAGGAAGTGACGAAATATGAGTTGTTTGTTCCTCGAAATTAGGGGTCAGTCGTGGGCAAAGCCACCCGTAAAGCGGCCAGAGCTTGCCACTTCCACATACTAACATTTCGACGAAGTGCTGGAATTTCATTGAACGTGAAGAACTAATCCTGTTTTTCTTTCTTTTATTTTCCTAGCTCGCTTTGTCATGCAACAAACGTCACAGCTCTTCCTGTTCAGCTTATTGTTGTCATTTTTGCCACACCTGATATTGTTCTGTGCATTTGTACAGTACCGAGTCGCAGCACACGAGCTTCTATTTTTTTTTATCTTAAGGTTTGACCTCGCTTATGGAGACTGAAGTAACGAGAGAAGGAAAGGGAGAGAGCTCCTATGCCTTTTTCCGGCAGAAAAAAAAACTGAGTACGAAAGCGAGAATAATTTCGCACATCACAAATTAACACAATTGACAGCGGCTCCCGCGCCCAGTAAAAGATGCTGTACGTTGTACGCGCCTGTATGCAAAGAAGAGGGTTGGGGCGGCTGCGGCACGTCTGTGGGCCTTGCACAATGCAAAGAGCTCAGCATACAGGTAAAGCAAGTTATCGCTCCTGCATTGTCCACACTTTTGCGTTCGCACACAAAAGACTGCCGAGAAGTTCGCCCCACAGTACACTGCCCCGTGCGCGTCAGCAGCATTCGAATGAAGTTTAAAGCAGTGGGGGATGCGTTGAGGAGCAAGAATTCGGAGATTGGGGGGGGGGGGGGGGGGGGGGGGGGGAGAGAGGGTGTACTTTTGAACCTGGCGCCATTTCCATGTAATGAACCAACGAGATGGATCTGATGGATGTCAGCTCTATTGTTGCATTAATCCTTCCGTTCTCTGTCCTTAAAGGTACACTTTCCGTTCTACCTTGGCCGAGGACTCAAAAAAGGTAAGTGACCAAATATCCACCATGGGTGTGTTTGAACTGTTGAAACAACCTGACCGTTTGCTGCGTTGTGTCTTCATTGTTATTTTTATGTGACTCGTGGCACATGTCGTGTCAGTTTCTACTGGTTGATATATTTGCGAAAGAAAGATAAGCACACGGCGCTGTCGAGTGATGCAACCCATGAAGTATAGATTTTTCGAGTGGACGAGAGCCGAGCTAGGTTGCAATGTGATTTGAGGAGGACATTAAACTTCGAACTGCCGCGTGTGTTTACCACCCAGTGCTCCCAGAAACATATAGTTTGGCTTTATTTCGCTATACAGGAGGAGAGGGGGAGGGGGGTGCGTTGCCGGATGAATGAACTTTATTAAGGTCCTAAGGGGCGACTTGGAAAGCCCCCTTACGGGGTATGAGCCACCGCGGGCAGCTCCACGTCGGGACGGGCAGGCCGTGTCGACGCGACCGCATATGTGTTATGTTGCTTTGATTGGAGTAAGCCACACTATGTTTAGTGTTCTGCTTAACTGCTTAGTTAGGCAAGATTAATTAGCTAACTTCTACAGCAAGGAAGCTGGGCAAAAATTTCCAATTAGAAATTTCTTGACCGGATTGAAAATGCCCGATTACATAGTTTCTACCTTTCTGTATATTAATTATATGCATTTTTCTGCGTACTGCGGGTACCCGCGAAATACGCGAAAATACCACGTCACATGACCGCTCGTGCTGTGATTGCAGTACCCCTAACGTTCCGCGTACCAAAGATATGCTCCCCTCGCGGCGGTTCATGAGCGTGATAAGCAGACAAGTTCGTCATCGCACAGCCACCACCATCGTCGCTGTCAGGTCGCCTTTTAAGCCGCAGCACACGTGGCTGAATGCTATGGTCTTTTACAGGCTGAACGTTAGGGAGCACTGCAATTGCAGCGCGCAAGCGGGCATGCCACGTGGCATTTTTGTGTATTTCGCGGGCACCCTACCATAAGCATAATAGCCCCTAATAATTAATAGATAGAATGTTAGGGAATGTCTAATCGGATGTTTTGCTAACTAATCTACAATTGCCTAATTGGAATGTTTTTGCGCAGCATCGTTGCTGTAGAAGTTAGTTAATTGACCTTGCCTAATTAAGCAATTAAGCAGAACATGAAAAATAGTCTCACTTACTCCATACAATAGTCAGCAACATGCATGTGGTCGCGGCGTCATAAAGTGCGTCGCCATATTTTTAAAGTCCAGCCAGAGTTAGCTTCGGCACCCTGTGTATATACACTAATGTGCTTCTACTGTTACTCGTACACAGGTCCCAGTGCTTTAACCATAACGGCACACAGGAGCACGCCTTATCAAAGGAAATATAACGCCTTTAAGTATGTCCCTCGCGCAAGCAAGCGCGTTCAGACGCTTGGTGGGTATTTACAACGCTGTCGGCAAGTGTCGTCGTCGAGTCAACTTTACACTATTCTCATTGACAATGATAATTGGCACTAGTCAACATCTACCGTAATATTCCGCTGCTGCAACCTCCAGTCCTAGCTCTGGCTGCTAGCTTGGTGCTGAAAACGCGAGCCAGTGTCCATCAAGTTACCGTGTTCTTTTTTCTTTCCCTTAATGTTTACATCGCTGTCTTTATGAAACACTGTTCCCCGTTCTTTGCTTCGACTGCGATCTCTCAGTGTTACTAACAGCAGCTCCTCTTTCGTCGCTGTACGAAAGCGTACAACCGGAAGCTTCGTAAAAAAAAACAAAAAACAAATAATAATTGGTAAAGTTAAGTTATGATGGCGGTAGTAAAGATCCATTTCAGCTGAATCACGTACTACGTAACGACGCTATATATCTGCCTGAAACTTCGCAACATACACGTTGGTAAATGAGCTCATTGGCTTAGCAACCGCACTATACGGAGCTTAATGTCTGTACTGCGAAACACGCTTCCAAGAAGTATTTGCATAAAGAACTGGGGAACATACCTAACTTGGCAAAAAAAAAAAAAAAACTATAGATGAGCACGTCATATACATAAGCTTCAAGCGTTACGAAGAACTTCATGTTTAAAGGAGTGCAAATGACGGACATGCATCGTCAGAAAAAACACACAAGCAGCGAAGCCACTCGCTGCGAAAATCCCCGTCATGTTGTAGGCACGTAGTATCATCGAGGCGACATTATCTACTTGCTTTTTTTTTCTTCATAATGACACATCCATTTCACTCGACATTTGGCCTTCTCTCTTGGAATGATGTTATACTCTAAAAAAAAAAAAGAAATGCGATAGCCTGCGCCCTTACAGTCTTTCTGTTCACATAAGTCTATCTAGCGGTTAATGCGCTACTAAATTGTCTCGGTGTGGCAAACATGAACCAAAATAAAGAGGATATAGTTCAGGTCCGTTTCCCTCTGATTCTTTTAGCAGGGCGCATGATCCTCAGAATGCAAAGCACGGCAGTAAAAAGCTGTAACTTGTAGCCCACGAGATTCGGTTTACTGTGCTATATTTACCAGCGAACAGGCCATTCAACATAATCCTCTAGGATTTAGCTCCCTAATCTTTCTTTTTCTGGCATCTCCGCGTTGACTGATTCTCCGTGGTTATCACTGTATATAACATAATCGTCACCCAGCACCTGGAGTAGCATGTCAGGCGAACAGCCAGGCAAACATCTCCAGCTTCATTAAAAGGTTTATCTCTCTCTTCTCCGGCACATCAAGCCTTATGTGTCCTCTAACTTGCCTTTTTTTTCTTAATGACTATTGATTTCGGTGAGAGGAATTGCAACTACAGCGCTCATAACTTAAGAGCACATCTGTAAGTCTGAAATCTATATATACTAGCTTGCTATATTTATGTCGGCAAGTCGCGGTTCTATTAATGTTCCTGGCTCTGTATAGTGTTCCTTGGAATATGCGCAGCGATCTTATGTGGTAAAGTGCTAAATTGTAGATAACTTCACTGTTTCAAGAATAACTTCCAGCACAGACTGTTACTTACTCTCTTATTTTTATAACCTCTTAGTGTGGTAAGATCTCGGGATTGCGGTATGACCTAGGAGCACGTGCCCGAAACTTCTTGCAGTCGACTTAACGACTAATATTTAATATTCCACGCGACTGCGTGAAAACGGCAAGTTTATGCTATTGTTCTGAAGAGAATGGCAGCAGCGACATACTGGATCTCTCTCCAGCATCCTCCATTTACAGTAATCTAAGAGAGGAAATGATACATGCATCGTAACGCTTTCACGCAGTTGTTATTTTTTTATTTCCCACTTCACAGCCGTGCATCTTGTGAATGCTTGACTTGAAAGCTGTACATCAGACTCGTCATCTTTATCAGTCCGTCACGACTCTTTTTCCTTCCGCTTGCACTCTCTGTCGGATAAGGCCGTCGACGATCAGGCGGAAGCGGAACTTACGCTGCCAAAAGAAAGCGCTGGATCCCTTTGTCTCATAAGTCCATCTAATCCTGTGATTCCCGCCACGACATGCTTTTACCATCTCTTGGCATCAGTTGTACTAAGCTCTGAGCTGCAATAGGTTCGCCGTAGCTTCTAGTTTGAGGAGGCAAAATGGCGGTCAGAGGCACACTGTTTGAAGCTGGCGCATGAGTTTCGCGAGGTTCGGCTCCTTGGAGAAGACCAAAGGCAAAAAGGTACAAATCACGATTCCGCGAGAGCTGATTCGACAAAAGGGGCATTCGTCTCCGCGAAAGCGCGGCAAGAAATAAAAAAAAGAGAAACAACTTCTTTCGAGTAAAGAAAGAACCGCTGCTGTTTGGCGAAGCGACTTATTCGAGATACTGTTGAGCAATCTTGACTTGAGGGAGCTGGGGTGCTGTAATACAGCTACCAAAATTTTCTGCACTCCCCTTAGAATACGCAAGCTCTGTCGTCGAAGTAAAGAATAGGGCTCTCTTTCTGGGGTTACCGTCACTCTGCAGTACTGACGCTCTCTGAGGCTTTAGTTAACGCCAAAATATATAGCGGCGTCAGCCGGCACTGTGTAAAGAACCCCGCTCGCCGGAGACCGCTAACCTCGTCGTCACATAATACGCTAAGCAGTATCTTTTATACCTTTTTGATCATCACGGGCCTCGAATGAACGAGGCGATGGCGGGTGCTTTGAACCTGTCTGGGGAAAGCTCCGGAGCGCGACACGCCACCTATCACGTTTCGCTGACGAAGGTGTAGCAACCTTCCAACGTAACAACAGAGCAATGCAGCGCTTGTTCCTGTCTTCATGAGTCAATGTTATAGTTGGGGCATTTGATAGACTCCAACGGCGTCCTCTATTAAACGCTTAACAAAAAGGCGAGGCTTATTGAAGTAAGCCCATACTTGGTCCCTTATATACCAAGCGCCTGAGAACTTCCTTGTAAATTTGCAGACTGTTTGTTTTATACACTACCTCGGAAAACTCGCATATGATCATGTATGGAAAGTAAATAACGGATTGCGAAATTACATGCACAGTCTGTATCGCGCTTGCTCAATGCGGTCATATGGCCTAAAGCAAACAATACAAGCGCCATTACCTGCTACTTAGCACCGGCATATGCTAGGTTCCACGTATGTTTGCGCTGTAGTGCATGGATTTAGCATGTGGCATAACCATGCGCATTAAGACGTCGCCCTCTACCTACAGTTTTTTGTGAAAGATGGCGGGCAAATCGGCCCACTGATCGCTCAAGACAAGTGATTCAAGCTGTGCGTTAGACTACTTACGAAAAAAGAGTGATTTAGATCACTCGACATTCAATGAGCGATTGAGAATAATTGCGGGAACCAAGCGACTCGATTTCCCTCTAGATTCCACTGGTTTACTCTGTTTTGTTGTTTTCTTTACTTCATATTCTGTTGGCTACGTAAGAGCCACAACCAGCATTGTTGCCTGTAATACAGGCCAACATTTAAACGTTTATACAGGCTGGTATACGGCGGGGCACCGACGCAGATGAGAGAGTCTAAAATGAGATTGCTCCCTAAATCTGGCGCACTCACTGGGCTTTAAAGAAAAAGGTTCCTTGATTGATCAAACTGACGGCGATAGAAAAAAATCCGGCAGATCCCACGCACTGTGGGAATCGATGTAATGCGAAGCAGCCAGCAAAGAGCTGCGTACATCACTTTGTTTATTTTTGAGCCGAATGAAATCATTCATGCCATGGCATGTAGTTCACCATATATCGCATGTTTGGCATGCACGCGTGCATGCACATTGTGGTATATACCATGCCAATGAAACGTATATTCTGGTATATACACTGCATGACCGGTGATTTACGTTCATCACGCACTCCTGTCATGCAATACCAATTTTTGGTATATATCCAGTTATCTAAACGGCCAGAAGCGCACCATAACAGTGTCATGTAAATCATACCAGGTGCATATCAATGAGTAGAAAAAAATAGGAGAGGTGTCGCCGTTTGTTCGAACAGCAATTTAAACCGCATCTGTGTGTGTGTGTGTGTGTGTGTGCGTGTGTGTGTGTGTGTGTGTGTGTGTGTGTGTGTGTGTGTGTGTGTGTGTGTGTGTGTGTGTGTGTGTGTGTGTGCAGATGCGGTTTTTTTGTTCATTTCTGCTGAGTGACACAACATTACGAATTTCTCATTATCGACTGCGCGAGTGCTGTAATAGCGGAATTGCATAGGCCTCCATCAGGAACTGTCAGTACCTTTTTTGAACGTTAAGGAATTGTTAACGTGGATAGTTCTGACTCGTGGGGATAAAAATATTCCTTTGTAATTGCTAGACCCGCGCAGGCAAAAACTACTCTCGTTATGTTATGAGAACGTTACGCGTGCACCAAAAACGCCATGCCTGGGCAGAACACGTAGTTGCCACAGCGAAAGCTGGAGGAGCAACCTTTCTAGAGCCCGCTGTAAACACCCTTGCGGCGACACTTTAAGTACAGTTGCAAGGTACCCACTACACCAAATCATCATCATCATTATGCGAAGAAGCGAGGCACCCGCTACACATCTGTAAGGCATTATGTGCACTTTGCTGATGCTGCGGCTCAAGACGATGAAGAATTATGGGTGACCCGTTTGTAATGGATGGGAAGCTTTAAACCACCCACTCGTTACGCAAATCGCATGGTGTGGCGCCTGGTTGTTACTCTTCTACCACGCTATACAACATCAGTTGACGCGATTCCTTGCCCAACATGACATCATTATGCGAAGAAGCGAGGCACCCGCTACACATCTGTAAGGCATTATGTGCACTTTGCTGATGCTGCGGCTCACCCACTCGTTACGCAAATCGCATTGTGTGGCGCCTGGTTGTTACTCTTCTACCACGCTATACAACATCAGTTGACGCGATTCCTTGCCCAACATGACATCATTATGCGAAGAAGCGAGGCACCCGCTACACATCTGTAAGGCATTATGTGCACTTTGCTGATGCTGCGGCTCAAGACGATGAAGAATTATGGGTGACCCGTTTGTAATGGATGGGAAGCTTTAAACCACCCACTCGTTACGCAAATCGCATTGTGTGGCGCCTGGTTGTTACTCTTCTACCACGCTATACAACATCAGTTGACGCGATTCCTTGCCCAACATGACGCCTGTATAAGCTCTTTTTGTGAAGGAGTTTCAATCACGTGCGCGACTCTGTGGTAGAATACTCGTCTGCCGCGCAGTAGGCCTGGTCTCAAATCCCGCTCGATTCTGGATATTTTTTTCTCATTATGCACCGTGGCGGTTACGGGCACCGGCAACGGCGGCGGACAACTACGCCGCCAAAATCGGCTGTTGCTTTGATCTCATAACAGCTTTCGCTGTGAAAAAATTAATAACGTTTCCGAAGTGTACATATGAAATCATAATGTGAATATTATAGGCGCAGGTGTCTTAAGAATTTCAAGTAATGACCACTTACCCTTACTTGTTTTTGCATCGCGAAGACTTCAAAGTACGTCCACGAGAGAAGGCACTACATTCAGGATAATTAATGAAGTCATCATTGCAGCTTTCTGCAACAGTTGTTACTGCTGTTTATTGAGACGACCTAGTGATTTCATTGTTTGCAACTAATTTATACGTAACAATGAATAATGGTTTACGACCGCATATGTATTCTGTCATCGTCTCTGTTCTCTTTAATTCGGTATGTGCAGTGTCGGCTAATTCTTCTGTGGTGCTCTTTTCACTAGTTTTTGTTCCCGTCACTGAGGGCAGGGTAGTCAGCCGATGTTGCACTGGCTAACTTCCCTTTTTCCTTTCCTCTCTTTTCATCCCTTTTCTTTCAAGAAGCCAGAAGTGCTCATTACTGTCGCCACATTTTTGTTCTTTTTCTAGCCGCGCGTCTTCGTCGTGTTGATATCGGAAAACTACTGGACTGCAGGGTGCGTTTCTTAAAACCTCTGTTCGAGAAGCAAAACTCCTTCTTCTGAAAGGAGATATCTAGCAGGCGTGTGGGAACGCTTTCCAACGCTTAAGCTCGAGGTACTGTTACAAGGAGCACCCGTCGCGTCCGAAGAACCACTGATCTGGTACGAAGAAAGGGCCGAGTTTAATGCATGAAGGCCCTTCATCAATCAGCGAAAAGTACTGCTCGCCGAGAAAGGCGAATCGATTCGGTTCGCGCAGGAATAGGAAGAGAGTTTGCGGCGACTGTTGACCTTTTCCCCCCGCTTTTTTTTGTGTGTGTGTTTCCCTCCCTCGCTGAGCGATTGTCGAGGATTTCTCCCCACTCCCACGAAGCAGACTGTCGTGTAGGAGGAGCATGAAAACGTTAGGCTACAGGCAAGTGCATACGCCCGCTCAAAACTACAGTGGACAGCAACGATTCCGAAACACACCCCCAACGTGGGCAGCAGATATCAGTGTATCCTCAGAAGTAGAAGGCACATGAGGGTATAAAGTGGCCATAATACAGTCTGGACTAGAATTTCGAAGCATTTCATGCTTAAATACCAGGAAATCAGCGCTTATAGTTGGGATTAGAAGATGTTTTCAATGTAAGGTTTTGATATGATCGAAAGTTTAACTTTGCAATTTTAACGTGTGGATGTTTGGGAGACTTCGCCAGAAAAATCACTTCTTAATATTTTATCTCTCGCTCCTAAGACGCCTCCAAGCTCGCACGATTCTTCTTCTTGTTCTTGTTCAGCTTCAATTGTGGCTCACATCCACTGTGGGCGATGGGCCAAGAATTGAAGGTTTTATAAAATGCTATATTACTTTAGAAGGGAGGTTACAGAACAGAAACATTACAAATTTGATAGGAAATTTTGGCACTCGATCAAATATGTAAAGAAAAGGGTAATAATAAAATAAAATAAATAAATACCGTTTTTTTTTTGTATATACATGTGTCGACACATAAGGGTAATAATACAGATTAGCTAGTTAAACCGATTGGTTGCATTGAGGTTTTCTGCCGTCGCTTCCCTCCTGAGAATAAATTTCAATCCACGTCCTCCTCCATATGTTTCTCATTGTAGCTATACGCCCGCTGGTGAAAAGCCATTAACACAACGACAACAGGAAGTGATTGTTACGCGATGCGGGCGTTGCCACAGCCGTCGGAATTTTTCCTTTCCAAACGACGTTTTAAAAATACTTGTCTGTCGGATGAGCGTTTAGCATGCCGGTATTAGGCGCCCCTACTCTTAAATAATCTGTTTCGAGAGTACCAAAACGCCCTGCGAAAAAATTATCAAGAAATAAATCTGTTGGGTTCCACCACGATTTTAATTTCCGAGTGAGCAAGCGCCCGTCGAAGATTTTGCCTTGTTGGAGCTATGCAGTTTAGAAGAGTACCACTCCTGCCAAACCATGGCGCATCCCCAGCTGCTGCCGTTGGCTGACGCCATGCTTCTCCAGTTTATTCATAAGCCAGCACCGAGGTCAGAGAATTTTAACGAAGCCAGCGCAAGACTCCACAGGCAGGACGTGACGTAGGCGGAAGTTGTGTTTTTCAACTCCTCCAGCCCGGGGACATTCACAAACGAAGACAACTCAGGCAAGAGTTGTGAATGAATAAAATTTTCCTCTTCGAGTGAAGATGTCGCACGCGCGCACCTGCCAATGTTTACTCTATCCAATGCCGCTCAAAACGATGCAAAACTTGCTGCGCATACCATAGGGCGTTTTTTTTTTATTATCTCATGTAGAACTTTTACAAATTTATTTGTTGCTTGCAACGCGATTCTACGTTTTGAGCCAAATTGCTGTCAAGAATGCACATTATTCGCATAAAAATAAGAGCGAATTCCTGACAAAAAAATAATCTTTCTAGTACATATCATTCGCGAAAGGTCATCCTAGTGTATCGGTTTTCTTTCAATTGAATGTGCACCATTTTGAATATATTCGTATAACGTTGACACGCTTACTGACAGCGTATCATAATATGAACACGGGATTACAAATAACGCGTACCTTGCCACGCGATTTGAGCGCATCTGGTTGTTGTAATCACTTCAGTAAAGCTTGAAATGAATCAGACGAAAATAAAGCACGATACAAGGACACCATTCGCCCTGCTTCTGTACAGATAGGCGCTGTTTAACGCTGGCTTTTCCTAATCACAATGGGCTTGTATCTGTATTTTTTTACTGTCCTTTCTAACATGCCAAATGTTTTGTGATTGCGAGCCGAGAACAGCTTCGCGACGTCACTTGGTGAGCACAAAGCCACGCAGTGCGCACATGTCTGAGCGTGACGCCTAAGCTCAGGAGTCCATAAAGTGACCTTAATGGAACATCCAAATAAGGCAGAACTACAGTGGAAGATGAGAGCTCGAACATATGATAAATTCTTGAAAATGAGCTCTAACGACACCCCGTGTTCAAGAATTTTCCTCTCTTATTGTAACATTTCACTGCAGCCTGCTTTAAAAGTCCTTGAGATTTATTTTTCTTTAAGAACGCACCTCACTCCAAGCGGCGCAGGTTAGGTTCACTTGTACTCCACATCACGTTGAGCCCTTGTCGTTCCAGGGTGAGGACGTGACCACTGTTACGGTTCAAATAATACGCCACTCGATTTCTTTCGCTTGCCCTGTTCGAATGTTTCATACCCGTTTCGTTTCAACCTGTTTCTGCTTGTATTGTTTATAACGATCCAAGTTGTTCTGGACGTCGATGCAGGACAGTTCTTTTGAGTTCTGTTTCTTTTTTTCAAGGAGAGCTGGGTTTCTGTTGAGACTACTATATGCTGTTTCTTTCTTTCTTTTCTTTTTTTTTTTGTCGTTTGAAGAAAATGTCTCGAAAACTCAGGTTCGTTACTGCAGCAAACTGCACTTGGTCTAACTGTAGCTCAAGAAATGTCTCGTAAACGACAACGATGCGAAGTATTCGTTAATTTACTTATCAAGTATGTTGGGTATTGGGGATGCTAGGCTGTTTTACTCCCACTGATATCTCTAATTTCTCGCTGCTCACGCTTCAAAGAATAAATCGCTGAAAAGCGCCTTCACATTTCATCTCTCTCTCAATAGTTTCTTCCCATAATTTAATTTATCGGCAACACAGAATCTCGACTTCACTTTTCGCATAAGCTGTCTTCATAGTTCAGTGGAAACAACCTGTGGGTTATTGTTCTCCGCACATGCAAGACAAAAAGATGGAGCCCTCTATGTCCTAATAACGAAGTCGACTCGACATGGCGTTGTAAACAATGCGCCGGTGAAGCACCGAAGGCTTGAGTGAACTGTTTGTGAGGGATTTCAGTGATGAGTGAGACAAGATAATTGAACCCTTCAAATGTTCTTTTCAACCTTCGAAAACTCGCTTTCCTTTCTCTCTCACAAAGAGAGGTTCAGCGCCTACAAATTTTCTTGAGATTCACTTGATTCCTGAAGAGCTCATCTGATATATCGTTTCGGCTGGTTCGAGCGCCATTTGTGCATTGCAACACTGCATTTATTGCAGTGTTGTAATGCACAAGGCATTTATTCTTTTGAAAAAAAGAAAGAAAAAACTGTAGTCGTGCGCAGTAATTTTTTTTTCTTTTTGCGACAAGTTAGATGAAGGAGCAAGCAGCATTTTTTTTCGAAAGGGCCGGGAATGTGTTCGAATAAATTGTGTAATATTTAGCGAAAAATATATATATATATTAAATGCTACGCTGTATCGTTTTGCCGTGGCGAGACTTGCATGCTTTAAACATTTATTGTTCATAATTTCAATGCTGCAGAAGGCTAGTGCTCTAACGCAACGACACTCGTATATATCTTTCAAAATGATGCGTTTCAAAGTTTACATATGTAAAAATATCCTGTTTACGTGCGTCGCAGGATATCGGGAAGTGCCGCACACAGCGTATAATTAATCGGTCTGCAGCTATTTCCCTGTAGTACAACGCCCATGCAGGTCGGGTAGTGATACCGCATTAGTCCCGCAAGGGCAGAGTATGTAGCCTCTATACATATATTTATAATTCCTCGCGCGCCTATGTCTTTAATACGCAGACATAGAAACACTGTTTTAAAATGAACAAAATTTTTGCCTTTGTCGTTATTTTGTTTGGCTGAATGCTTTGCTTATTTCAAGAACAGCAGCTTCGCGAGCTCAGTAAAAGGAACGTCAATATATCATTATTCATCACTCTTAGTGCCAGCATTCGCAGATATGTAGCGCGGTAGCAAGCCTACATGTATGTCAGAGGCTTATTTTTGATTGTGGAAGTCATTAACTGATATAGTAGGTACTACACCTAGGGGGTTACACAATTTTTCTTTTTGTGTGTTTGTGGGGGGGGGGGGGGGAGGGAGGAATTTGCTTTTGAGAACATCTGTAGTCCTTAATGCGGTCCGGCTTATCAGTTTTTTACTTTCGGCACTTGGGCGAATAATCCTTTCAGATGTGCCCGATGTTTCCGGGGAATATATAAGAACGACCACAAAAGTATTGAAAATTGTTATGTTTAAGAACTCAGTTGCAACTGGAAAATGTTTATTATAGCGCGACATCACATATAATTTTCTTAACTGAACAATGCTTACATGCAACTTTGCTGAGCAGTATGTAAACTTGATAGCTTGTGCCAAATAAGCACTGTGTAGGCTTAGCATAAGATTGCTAATTGTGAACAATAAAGTATGGTAGGTACACGCATGTACTCTTCAGAGGCCTAAAGTGTTCGTGGTTATGACAACAACTCTTCCGGAATCAATCCAGCTCTGAAATAATTGTTTGCGGTGGCGACTTTAAATATTAATGCTTAAAGAAAATTCAACGGAGCGGCGAACGCCTTTTGCTGGTGGTTTTTACTTCGTTAATAGCATGCAATATAAATAAAAAAAGGATGTCCGCTTCTTTTCCGAATCTCCTTCAACACAAACAACTCTGTGCTGAACAAATGACCCCGCCTTCTGTATTACATCCATTAAGAAAACTTATAGCATACGCAACAACAGCATTGTGACGATGACACGACGACAGTGACAGAAAGACATAATTGCTATAATCGCTACAAAAAACCTGTCCTTAGTAGATAAACTCTCTGCTTACACGTTACTATCAGATTCACAAGGGTATCTAATGACACTCTGCAAAATTCGAAGCTGCGTTTTGGCGGAATCTTTTGAAGATAAAATGGGAACATCGGTGTTCACTTTGATAATGCACATCTTGCGATTAATCGGACAACCTGATAAAACTGCGGGGCCGTAATTTGTTGCGAAAAGTTAGGGGCGTGCCATGTGAAGGGGAACAGGTTTCCGGAGTACCTTGTATGTATATAGTGTAGGCTCGAAGCACTGCCTCAAGGGCACATTGAGGCACGTACAACGCCAGTGGCCAACAGTATAGCCGTACAAGGCCCGTCGGAGGCCGTGGCCTGTACATTTCGACAAGCGAGCTTACCCCAAAAACTGCTCTTGGGGAAATTTTTGCTCGAGCCCACATTTTGACAGGGATTGGATAACGTTTTGAAAGTTACTTTCCTCTGCTACTTCTTCACGTGTCTCGTGTTTTGTTCTTTCTTTTTGTGTAATTTATTTCGCGCTCCATTCCACGCGGCGTAATGCGAGTTTATCAGGTCTGCTATGGCAAAAAAAGAAAAAAAAAGCCCGGCTCTCCGCACGACCGTTTCAGAGAGCGAGAAAAAGCGAATAGCACGTCGTCAACGGGAGATATTTCGCGAGCACCTTCATTTTGCCTGCTTAACTTACATTTTCTCGCATCTGCTGGACCCGCGGCTGCTATCCTGGGGGGAAATTAAGGGGCGCAAAAGTTGTTTTTCCCGCTCGCGGCCATCGCGAAAACGAAAGGAGGAAACACGAGCTCGGCCTAATGACCACATCCGCTGCCCTCGCGAGCCTAGTTTTTTTAACAGTTTGCTGAGTATCAGAGCTACACCCTTCTATAGCGCCTTTCTTGAGCAGCAAAATTTTTTTTGCTTGTTTTATTCCGCTCGTAATTAGAGGCAGAACGTGCTAGGACCACTGACATGCGTCGCTCCGCAGTTCGTGCTTTAGTGCACCCCCGGTGAAAAAAATTCTCCAAATGAAAAATACAGCACGATAAATGTTTCCCAGGGCGAAAATTAGACCACCGCAGGCTGTCGCAATAAAGCAGCTGACGCTTTCTTTTCTAGAAGCTGACCTGGCGCAATCGCCGCGTTGGTGCGAAGGGCTCCGACGCATAGGTTCTTAGAACCGCTTTGAAGCGGTATATATATATTTTTTTGGTGCAGATTTCCGATCAACAGCCATGTCTTTGAAAAGCCAGTGTTTATTTCCATTCCTCGTGTCAATTCTTTCACTTATAATAACCCCAGGAGAATGTATCGAGTGCTAATTTAAAGCAGCAGACTAACCGGCTTGCTTCGCCGAAAGATACCCAGCGTCAGCTGTTACAATGTCAGGGTTGAGCGCTAGTAGCTAAGCGCGATGCTCAGCGCAAAGGTGCGCTTCTCTGACATACTAATCTTACACACGCCCAAACTTGCTGTGATCCCCTGCATGTGGGGTGACGTTATTTGTAGCATGCTGCCGTACAGAAATGCCATTTCATCAACGCGCCACAAGTCGCACAATGTGTCGTAATAGGTAAAACGGGGTTGGGCCACTATAAAAAAAATTTCGACATAGTACTTTGGAGCAAGATTACTGTAAGTAGATGGGTTAGATTGTCAGACCTTATAATATTTGAAGTGTAAAACCGGACATAAGGAATTGCCTGCCCGCTTTACTGAAGCACAGTGGTAATGCGAGCCGAGGGTTAGCTTATTTCGTCGTTTTTTTTTTTACTCGGTGGAATCGAGAGTGTCGAATTGCGTATTTGTAAGTACGATGGTCAACATTCCTTTATCAAATTAGCGCTAGCGCCACCTCGAAGATGATCGGAACAAAGGCCGCAGATAAGAAAACATATGTGAATGTAATTACTACCAGAGTTTAGCAAGACCTTTATTTACTTACGTACGCCGTTCCTAGCTGGTTGCACTTCATGGATCCATTTAAGCCAATCACGGAACATCAAGAAGTACATCCGAACATTTTCTCTTTTGGATTGGTGCGACCGAACACACGTGTAAAACACGGCGAAAATGTCTGGTCTCGCAATGCACACTCTAGATTTCAGAAAAAGAAATGCTGGAAGAGGTTATTCTTGGGCGAGTTGTATTACACTGACCTCCATGCTTTTTGCGCCCCGAAACACGACCATCAAGAGGAAGCACCTCTGCCATCTTGCTTCTTGTTTTCCAGTGGCGCAAAGCGAGAAAGAAGCTTTATTTAATAAAACAAAGACAATTCCACTTTCTGGATTACGAAACTCTCAAGAAGCTTTCTCCAGAGCAAATAAATCGCTTTATTTCGTAACCTTCATTGAGTCCGTGACAGCAGCTTGCAAAGCCACATGACAAGAACACTATAAAAAATTTAATATCAGTGATCTTTTTATCGCGAACTTTATTGCATCGGATGTTGATGAAAAGTTAGGCCTATAATTGCAGAAAAAAAATATTGATTTCAACATGTGAGTCTATCTTTCGAACGAGTCCATTTTCAGAATTATGTTGACTTCAACCTCCTAACCGCTAAATCTCTCGACCAAAGAACGTATTAACGCTCGTTTCGCACTTGCGAATAACCGATATGTTTTTACAAATCTTGCTTATAGAAGCACTCCCACTGAAATCTGCGATGTTCTTGCCTGTCTTTTGCACACATAAGGCTCTGCATGGCCATGAGGTGCTATGTGACAGGCAGCATTCGCTACAGGACTTGCAGTCCGCTCCACGTAGTCTAGATGTACCATTAAAAAGCTGGTAATGTGTATGTGCAAAAAAATGATGCTACTGAAGGCAGAAAATTTGCGTGATCCGCTACCCAGCCAATTAGGCGTTCACGACTGCGACAGGTCTCCAGCTACTTGTCATGTCGTGGGCAGTCAAACAACGAGTGTTTGTAGTGGGGACACTGAGGTGATATGCTCTTCATCATGCGATGTAAGTATGCCGTGCAGGCTACTTCAAGGCGTGAGTGGTGTAGGCGTCTACTGTGTCGTCGATTTTAAAGCGTAGATCAGGGCCCTTACTATGCAATAAAGGTGACTTTGCACGGTCACCAAACCATGGTGTCCGGCATAACCTGTTTCGCAGGGTACAAAAGGTAGTCTTAGTATCTGATGGTGAAAAGGTAGCAGGCGTAAGTGACTCTATAGTATGTGGCTATGCCGCTAGTTCATTTGCGTCTCTACCAGTATAGTTTAAGATTCATTGCAGCTAAATCTTACTGTACCGCAAATGGCCGCGATAATTATTCTTTCAGTAATTGTATAATATTGTAAGGCATTGTAACGTTGAAAGTGGTGACTTAACGTCTCCAGGGCTGCTTTAAAGAAAGCGAAAATGACCCACTTGCTGCTGTACGCAGCAAATGGCGCCCCCTTCCCGTGCAACTAATCCTCAGGTGCTCGTGCTAAAAGGCAAAAACGTCCATGTATTAAGATTTAGGCGCACGTTAAAGAACTACATGAGTTAAGATTTAATCCGGAGTCCCACAGCACGGCATATCTCATAATCATGTCATGGTTTTGATGTACAACGGTCTCTGTGTGATTGAAAAGTATAAAATATTCATAGGGCACACGCTCATCATCATACGCTCGACACTCAAAAGGAATATGTTTGCTCTGAGATGTCAAGTCCTCAAATACCACAAGTCTGATGCGGAGTTTTAACAGCCGCGCTGTTTAAAGGGGCCCTGCAGCACTTTTTCAGCATGGTCAGAAAATGCTGCCGATCGGTAGTCGAGGCTCCCGAGAACACACGAGCCAAACATTGAACATGTTTAACACAGCGCAACGACGACGAGGACACAAGAGAAGAGGAGACAAACCACAGCGCTGACTCGCAACTGAATATTTTATTAGAAGACAAGAACAAAAAAGGGGGGCACTTCAACCCTACACCCATGTGACACACAAAACCAAAGAAACGGCAAGTCAGCTGACATCCTGAACAATAAAGAGCCTCACGCAGACCACGTGTACTCTCCAGCACCAGAGAAGTTAAGATATCGTGCTATCTAGAAACCTAACCTCGCTATCATGTAGGGCAATAGAAGGCACACTAATGCACTGTTCTCCTCTTTTTCTGATATTATAAGCTTCAATTATTTCTCGTGTAGTTTGATCTCGGTGTGTCGATAGCACTTCAGCCTCATGAAAGATGGGTGCGCAATGGCACTGCGCAACATGCTGGGACACATGTGAGTATACATCTAACGTATACATCTAACACATGTGAGTAATCATCTAACGTTAATGCATCTACTCGTTTGGCCTATGTATACATGACCACATGAAAACGGCAAACTATACACGATATCCTTCCTACACTGTACAAAAGGAGTCACGTGTTTGACCCCACAACCATCTTTAACGACTCCTGACATGCGGTTCTTAAGTTGTCGTTCAACAATCCCACAAACCTTATTCAACTTATTAGGCGACGAAAAAACTACACTTACTCCAAAACGGCTGGCCACATTCTTGAAGTTGTGGGATAGTTTGTGTATGTACGGAATTACTGCTGAAGATTTCCTTTGCTCTGGACCTAAATTAGTTGTGATATTGTCTACGTTTTTCTTAACTCGCTTGGTCAATTTGTGAACAGTTTGCCGGATGATAGTGTCCGGAAAACCGGCGTCTGTTAGCCTCGTCACCTGTTCCGAGAAGCTGGCGCCCATTTGGTGAAAACAAGACCTAAACAGTGCAGAGCGCAAACATGAAAAAGCAATACCATTCTTAATAACTTTCGAATGGCCTGAATTAAAATTTAGGAGCGGTTTTGCTGAACGAGGGCTATACTTCCAACACACATGGTCACTGTGTACTTCTAATTGGATGTCTAAAAACTGTAGGCGGTTGTTTTGAGGTAACTCATGGGTGAAATCCAAGCCAAGACCACATTTTTGGAAAACATGGATGACGTCAGGTACTATTCGTTCAAAATTGGATGCCTGAACAAAGACAAGAAAATCGTCAACATATCTAATTATTTTGAACGCTAGGCCGTTGAGACACTCCTGAACAGACCTATCTACCCTTCCTAGAAAAATGTTACTTAACACAGGAGCAACTTGCGAGCCTATGCACACACCAGAACGTTGTAAGTAAAGGCTACCTCCCCATTCAACAAATGTAGTATTCAAGTAGAAAGAAAGAATCTCCAGAAAACTGTTAACAGAAATACCTGCAGTGTTACAGAAACTCGCTTCGTCATTACCTTCCGTTATACATAGTCTGACACTTTTCATCAGCTCGTCATGCGGGATATTATAATACAGGTCACAAACATCAACGCGTCAGCGCTGTGGTTTGTCTCCTCTTCTCTTGTGTCCTCGTCGTCGTTGCGCTGTGTTAAACATGTTCAAGTATTATCACCAACTGGCCCAGCTATCAGTTCTTCTAGAGCCAAACATTATAGCGCAGCAATACATATTGTCGGGCTAGTCGGTTCATGGTATCGTAAAAGGTTTAAACTACACAAAAGAGACGGGACGGGAAGAGGAACACAAACACAGACACTGCGCTTGTGTGTGTGTGTTCTTCTTCCCGTCCGGTCTCTTTCGCGCAGTTTAAACCTTTATAGCGGAGCACGCAGCCTTGTATTTGCAATAAATTCTCAAAGTCAGCTAAAAATCGCTTCCTCTTCTCTCGACAAATGATGCTATTTACTAAAAATCACTGCGTCATTGACTCAAGTTCCACGCCATTGGCTGATTTGATCATGGGGCGCTCGGTATTTACTGGCCGCCGCGAGAAGCAGCGACTTGCCCGCGCGCGCGCGCGATCGCACTGAAAGTATGCCGCGCGCCCGAAGAAAAAAAAGAAAAGGTGCTCAGTCACGAGGCGCGCCTGATGTACTTACCTTCTTCCCTCGTGTCATCCCTCCCTGCTTAGCTTCCAGCGCGTTCGTCGGGACGAGAGAAGAGACGAAGCAATTACAGCGTGCGACAAATCTTTGTAACTCCGCTCGTACTGTATGGATTCTAAAGGTTTTTGTGGCGGCCAGTTCGTGAGGCAATGAGCTCCTTTAGTGAAGCCATTCCATGGCTACTTGGAAAGGTGTTGCAGGGCCCATTTAAGCTCGCCGTTGGTCCGTGCGGAGTTCGCGAAAACTCGGCCTGGCTATGGTGGGTATGTGCCACTGAAAGCGGATATGTACCAAGCAGCTCCCAGCATAGCCATCGATGCCTAGTGATAGCCAATACATAACCAATCTGCTACATCGTGGTCGGAGCGCATAGCATCCAAGAAGTACGCCAGACGAAGGCTGCCAGAACAAGAACCCTTTATTAGAGGCGGCTATCGTTTTTATAGCCACCGTGAAATCATATCATGTATGTACAATCAGCTGCGACTCGGTGCACGCATAAACAAACACTATCTTTATACAGTAAGCAGCCATGCGCGCGCACGTAAAGCGCAATCTACTTTGCAGCAGCCCTTCCTTCTTATGGTGGATACCGCTGCACTGGTTTCTTAGCTCGCGTCGAACGCCGTAGCGCAGGCGCAGCTGATTCTTCGGTGTATGAGGCTTCATTAGGCTTGACTTGAGTTTGAGGTGATGACCCGGCAACTGTTTCGCTTGTTGCAGCCGCGGAGCTGTCCCTCAGACGAACCTGGTCCATGTGGCGCTCAAGTAGCCCGGCTGATGTCTCGATGGTCATCATACGGGCGCCGTTCAGTTGTTTGATTGTGCCAGGTAGCCACCTCTCCCCATCTCCGAAGTTCCGGGCCCAAACTGCGTCGCCTGGACCAAATCTGCATGGCGTGTCTTCCTGCGAAAATAAAGGAAAAGACAACGGCGGAGGAAGACACATGTCTAAACGAGATCGAATCTGGTAGTTCAGAAGCCTCTGCGAAGGTGACTTGTCGTCTTGCGGTGTTCTTCGATAGTTGAAGAGAAGCCTGGTCAGTCTTGTAGACAGGCTACCATGCGGAAGCTTCTTGAGGCCGTCTTTGATTGTAAGTACGGCCCTTTCTGCGAGCCCGTTCGACTGTGGGTGGTATGGTGCAGTTCGAAGGTGTTTCACGTTGTTTCCGGACAAGAACTTAGCGAACGTCTCCGATGTAAACTGCGTTCCGTTGTCCGTAACAATCGTCCTAGGAATGCCAAAGCGACTGAACATCTCACGCAAGGACGTGACGGTAGATTCAGCTGTGGCATGTTGCATAGGCACTACCTCAATCCATTTGGAATGCGAGTCCACTGCCACTAATATCATGGTACCGTTCACTGGACCAGCAAAATCGAGGTGAACGCGGGACCAGTTTTCTTGAGTTGGCGGCCAGTTCATCGGTGTCTTCGCTGGAGGCAACGGCCTTGCTTGCACGCATATATGGCAATTCTTACTCAAGTGTTCGATTTCTTGGTCTAGTCCCGGCCACCACACATTTGTTCGCGCGACCGCTTTCATAGCCGATGCTCCCTGATGCGTCTCGTGCAGCATTTGAAGCGTCCTCTCGCGCGCAGCCTCAGGAATGACTATTCTATGGCCCTGAAGATGAGGTCATGCGCAACCGTCAACTCAAGTTTTCTTGCCACGTACGCTTTCAAGCATGGTTCCACGTGTTTTCCTTGCGGCCAACCCTTTAGTATAAACGACTTGACTGTTCGCAATACCTTATCGGCTTCTGTCAATCGGCGAAGCTCGTGTGACGTCACAAGTGTGTCGTCAAGTTGCCGCAATGAGTGCACGTAATCAGGTATTTCTTCGGCGACATCGTCAGGGGTCGTGAGAGGAAGTCTGCTGAGGGCGTCGGCGTTTTGGTTGTCTCCTCCGGGCTTGTATTCTATCCGGTATTGGTAGGCTCCCAAAAGCAAAGACCAGCGCTGGATGCGAGCAGCTGCCATGACAGGTGTAGGGCGGTCTTCGCGGAACAAGCCAACCAGCGGCTTATGATCGGTTACCAGAATGAAAGGCCGCCCCAGCAGGTAATCACGGAACTTGGTTACGCCGAAAACCAATGCCAAGGCCTCGCGCTCGAGCTGCGAATAATTCCGTTCCGCCTGGGTCAGTGTTCGCGAACGGAATCCTACCGGCTTGTCGACGCCGTCAACACGATGGGAAAGAACAGCTCCTATGCCATGCGGAGAGGCGTCACACTCGAGCCGCAACGGCTGGGTTGGGTCAAAGTGCATGAGCATTTTGGCATGTCGGAGGGCTTCCTTAGATTGTTCAAATGCCTGTTGCTGACTTGAAGTCCACTTCCACCGGCAATCCTTCTTCAGAAGGTCGTATAATGGAGCAAGCGTTGTTGCCATGCACGGGAGGAACTTGCTGTAATAAGTGAGCAGACCAATGTAAGAACGTAGTTCACTCACGTTCCTTGGACTTGGTGCTTTCATCACAGCTTCCATGTTCTTCTCCAGTGGATGAAGTCCGTCACTTGTGATTTTGTGTCCCAGATACGATACTTCCGTCTTTATGAAGGAACATTTATCCTTCCGTATTTTTACGCCACATTCACGGAAGCGCTGGAGCACAGCTTTGAGATTGCTTCCGCTGTCTGCTTTCCCTTCTGCCACCAGGACGTCGTCTAAATATGCTTGTACGCCACTTAGACCACCAAGCAAATTTTCCATAGTGCGCTGAAAGATAGCCGGTGCGGACGACACCCCAAAAGGTAAGCGGTTGAAGCAAAACAAGCCTTTGTGGGTACTGATGGTGGTCAACTTCTTTGACTCGTCATCCAATGGAATCTGGTTGTAGGCGTCCCGTAAGTCTAAGGTGCTATAGACGTCTCCCTTGTGCAATGCTACAAAAATGTCATCGATGACTGGAAGCGGATAGTGTTCAGTGACGCATGCTGCATTTACGGTGACCTTGTAGTCGCCGCAGATCCTGACAGATCCGTCTTTCTTCAGCACCGGCACAATTGGCGTAGCCCATTCAGAGTGAGCGACAGGAGAAAGCATGCCAGACTTCACTAGCCTTTCCAGCTCTTCCGTAACCTTGTCTCGCAATGCGTACGACAGAGGTCTCGCCTTGAAAAATTTTGGAACTGCTTCTCCTTTCACGTAGAGGTGAACAGGCGGAACCTTGAACAGGCCCAGTTCTTGCTCAAAGACGTCTTCATACTCAGACAAAATTGCTTCCAGCTCTTTGTCATCTCGTCTGCTGGCACTGCTCAGGCTTAGAACAGGAGCACCCAGGTTGTTCAGGGCTCGAATAAGGTCGCGACCACATAAACAAGGCCCTGAATGACGAACTACGGTCATGGAGGCAGTCAGTGTCTTGCCCTCGTAGGAAATTGGCAGCGTGAGCTTACCAGCGATAGGCAGCGGTCCCAGGTAGCAGGACAACTTCAAGTCTGTCTTCTTGATTTTGGGCCACTGTTCGCGGTGCCTGTTGTACACGTCCCAGGGTATTACGCATACCGGCGACCCGGTGTCAATTTCCATAATTAGGTCAACGCCTCCGCAGCGAAACTTGCGTCGTACAGGACAGATGATTTCGTTGTCTGGCACCGACGCTTGACTTTCGCTGATTGTGAACAGCTGAGCAGTACACGCCTCGTTTCCTTCGGGGCTTCCGGTTAACGCAAAAGTGCTCTGTCTCCTGGCACTTGCCCTGCACGCTACGGATATATGCCCCTTTTTACCGCACTTGAAGCACTTGGCATTTTTGCACGGGCAAGCTTGATCCGAGTGGGTTTTGTTTCCACACCTTCCGCACTCTTTGCTTTCTTGCTTGCTTGTGCATCGTATTGGCCGCCTGTCAGCCAACCTATGTAGTTCTGGTTCAGTCTTCACGTCGACGTTCTTCATAAGCCTGATGCCTTGACCCGCCGCCTCTGATGCGAGCACCATGCTCTCGGCTTCCTTCAAGGTCAATCCTGAACGACAAAGTAGTGCTTTCTGTAGCTCTGTGCTTCGGATTCCGCATACAATCTTGTCCCGCAGCATTCGGTCCAACATGTCGCCAAAGTTGCACTTGTCGGCAAGTCGACGGAGCTCGACGATAAACTGCTGGGCAGATTCGTCTTCATTTTGGACACGAGTGAAAAATCTGAAGCTCTCTGCAATTTCGTTCGGCTGGGGATCATAGAAGCTTTGCAAAATTTCCACCGCTTCCTTGTAGGTGAGCTGGTTCACCTTACGAGGAGCGCACCGCCCACTGAGGACGTCAATGGACCGAGAGCCGAGACAAGAAGCGCTCTCTTCTGTGCGTCTTCCGTGATGTTGTTCCCTTCGAAGTAGGACTCGATGCGAACGACGTACGACGTCCACTTGTCCTTGCCATCGTCAAATGGTGGTACTTGGTACGCCATTGCAGAAGCAGCGAAGCCCTTGGTCTTACGTGGGTGGGTTTCTCGTCGCCATTGCTACATCGTGGTCGGAGCGCATAGCATCCAAGAAGTACGCCAGACGAAGGCTGCCAGAACAAGAACCCTTTATTAGAGGCGGCTATCGTTTTTATAGCCACCGTGAAATCATATCATGTATGTACAATCAGCTGCGACTCGGTGCACGCATAAACAAACGCTATCTTTATACAGTAAGCAGCCAGGCGCGCGCACGTAAAGCGCAATCTACTTTGCAGCAAATCAATAGCTAATAGATAATCGATCTATAACCAATAAATTCTAGAAAATGCTTCGATGTGCTTAGCATGGCCCAAATAAATGGTCAAAGTCTAGCGATAGCCAACAAATAACCATTCAATACCCGATCAATAGCTAATCAATAGCTAATCGATAATCGGTCAGTAACCAAGAAATTCTAGAAAATGCTTAAATGTGCTGAGCATGTCCAAAATACATGACCAAAGCCTGGTGATAACCAATCGATAACCAATCAATAGCTAATCGATAGTCGATCAATAACCGATAAATTCTAGAATATGCTTGGATGACCTTAGCCTGACCCAACTGCGTGACCGACACCTTATGATAACTAATCGATATTAAATCAATAGCTATTCCATAATCTATCAATAACCAGTACATTACAGGAAATGCTTGGATGATCGTAGCTGACCCAGAAATTGCATGACCGTTATGTTGTGATAACCAATGGATAGTCAATAAACAATTGATCAATAGCTCATAAATTCTAGAAAATGTTGGTCGTGCTTACCCTAGCCATAATATTAATTAGAACTAACAGACAATAATGCCAAGGAAAGTATAGGGGGTGTTATTTGTAGCAATTAGGATATATATGTGAAGAAAGTAAAGTGGACGAAAAGATCCGTGAAAAAGAGTGTTCCACATTCGCCGCCATGGCTGCGATCGGCGCTGACTAACACTCCCAAGTTTAAATGCACATATATACCCTATGAAGTGGGCGGGGGGATGACCGCCGCCACATAGCTCAGTGGTAGAGCATCGGACGCGTTATTCGAAGGTCGCAGGTTCGGTCCCTGCCGGCGGCAAGTTATCTTTTCGTCACTTTACTTTCTTCACATTTATACCCTAATTGCTACAAATAACACACCCTATGCTTTCCTTCGCATTATGGTCTGTTAGTTCTAATTAATATTGTGTCTAACGAAGAAAAACGAGCCCTTAAAAGTCATCTTCTTTTCTTTACCCTAGCCATGTATAGTATAGTATAGCAAAGGGTGGGAAAAGGAAGTGATGGTGAGGAGGAGAAAAAGGAAGAGGGCAACGCCACCAGCTCCGCTGCTCCCTCAGTCTTCGCACCGCCATTGCGAAGCTGCCCCAATTTTCGGTGGATTGTGATTGTGGATGGCATCCGTAGATTCCTGAAAAATCTGAACTCAACATAGATTAGCTAATTTTGAGCTAGATAGCCCTGCTTGAAGACTAATTTAATTTTTTAATGAAGAAGAAAAGAATTCCAATGAGCCCGCGTAAAGCAGCGGTTTCTTTAGGTCTAAACTATTCTTTTTTTAATCTGCTATTAATCACGGTCGGCCGATCCCGGTGGGCTCTGACGAAGGACGAGGAGCAGCATTTTAATAAAATGCTTTCGTTATGTGAGGCCTTAGTTATATATATTTTTTTAAATTTTTTTGCAGGCCAAGCAGACAGCGTGTAATAGTCTGCGCGACGAGCTATAACAAGTTTATCGGAACTGTGAAATCGGTGCTGTTATCTCCAATGCTATCAAAGCTTGAAATGTGAATGGAATGAAGCGTAAGTGACGCCGAGCCCAAAATATCTATTGTTAGCACCTCACGTCTCCTCTATATTGTGCGCTCGTGATGAGCGAGGCGCATTGTATTGACGAGCGTCAGTTCCCCTTCAAGAAGTCCCTGAGGCCTTTAACGTTCACGCTTGCGACAAATGAGGGCCTCGCTCTGTAGTTTTTATTAACGTTGGCTACAATCTCCCTGAACAAAGTCGACGTGCTATTGCGTGCTTTTGTAAGCGTTCACAGGAATATTGTACCAAACTTTTGTAACTTGAGCAGTATGTTAGGTACGTGCGGCAACATTTGTTTACGTTTGTGCCCGTTTTACGCCATAGTTTTTGTGCACCTAGAACGAGTAGCGTGCGCTTCCTTTCCATGCAAATTCTGTACTTATGGAATCAGCTCGCCCGCTTTGTTTTTGCCTGTGTCCCGCATTGGAAGTTACTCGGAACTACATAGCTTTCCATATAATGGCGCTAGTTTCTCGTTGCACTAACATTTATTACAAAAATTCGGTACACTTATTTTATTTCTGACAGACTGGCAGGCTCCGCGCACAAGCGCGATCAAATCATTTTGTATCTGTGTACATCACACTTCAAAAACATCGTAATCTACATACATTAACAAACGCGCCCGTGTCTCTCGAAGAGGATGCCGTAGTGGAGAGCTCCGGAAATTTCGACCACCTGGAGTTCTTTAAAGCGCACCTAAACATAAGTAAACGGGCCTTAACCATTTTCGCCTCCATCGAAAATGCGGCCGTCGCGGCCGGGATTCAATCCCGCAACCATGATAACGCAAGTCAAGGGAGAATTGGTTTTCTTCATTAATTTTGTCTGCGTGCAGACGCTTGAAAGGGGCCCTGCAACACTTTTCTGAGTTATAATGTAACAGCCTAACTATTAGCGCATGACGCTTCACGAATCACATGCGGCAAAAATTTTTAGAATTCGTCAAGCACGAGCGGAGTTAGAGGGATTTGTCGCACGCTTCAAGCGCTTTCTCTCTCCTCTCGCACCAGCGAGCGCGTTGAAAGCTACGCAGGGAGGATGGTAGCGTACGCATTCTGGCTGCGTGGTTCATGATTAGGAGTGAAAAACAGCGCTAAATATGTGTTAGCCTCCGTTCACTCATAAGCCACCATTCACAGTCCTTAGGATGGTCACATCTCAAGTTCCCACTCCTAAGAACACTGTCGTCGACTGTCTTTGTCCCAAGGCACGTCTGACGTTGATGGCGGCCACCTACTGCAGACGCAGGAGCTGAGCACTCCGGCCAACGTTCATCGCATTGTTGACCCCAAGTACAACTGATGGCTGCCATAAGGGCCTTCAAGACCCGAAATCTCTGGAGAGCAACTCCCTGCACCCGAGGAAGTTTGTTGTCAATGAATCTCCTACGATGAAACAATATGCATATTAAAATGCTGTTCCCAGCCAAAGATGCACTAGAGGGGTGAATTTACGCTATGAGATCCGGACGAAAGGCGACGCTGCAAATTAGGGTTCAGGAAGTGAGAGTGTGCGCTTGTGAACTTGTATAAAGTAGACCGTAGCAATATTAGATAACGCGGAAGCTTTAGGAGTGTTGTCTCCGCGTCGTCTCTCAAAGACGGGATGACAACACATTCGACGCCGTCGTGGGAAGATCGAGTGGCTCCGTTTTATGCATGAGGAAGTGACTAGGCAATCAGTGAACTATTATGTAATGTCATATCTCGAAGCTGCTACAGTGGACTGCCGGGGCGCGTTACATTCACGATACAGTTCGGAAAATAAAATATGGAAAGTAGCCATCTAGTCACAAAAGGCTAATGAATATCTGCGGCGCGAGCACGAAAATTAATACAAAGCAGCCGCTGATTACGAAAAGGTTGTGCGCAAAGCGCGACTTGTTAAGGTCAATAAACTTACCACGAACATTTAAGGAAAATCGAACATCCGATGGCATATCCTTTCTGCAATACTATAAGCCGAAAGATTCCATTCAGCCGTGATCCCCTTTTTTCTTTTTTTACGACATAACAGATGTGGCATTAATTATATTGTGAATCCTGAACAGAATATTTAAAAAAATATAGGCAGAAGTTTTCTTTCCATGCAGCTATTATTCACGGCTTACCGCTACCTTTTTACGTAGCCGCAGGGAACGGCGTTTAATTAGACTAATTTTGTGAAGCATTGAGCGCCTTGCGAAATATAACGTCGTGCAGGATATTTCAGTTGTCAAGTTCGAGGTGTGCTTAGCGAAGGCCCTCGCTTCCATATATTTTATGAAGCCTCATGCCAGCGAGCGAACTGCGCAGGTAGATTATGAAACGCTGCCGTCTTGCTTGCATCGAAAATGAAGTTCAATGGCCCTGATGCTGAAGAACAGCTATGCCGCAGCGTCTTTCTGGCAGCGCGCGAGAAGGGGAGATACATTGTCAGCACAGCAGCTGACTTCTTTGAGAAGCTGTAACATTATACGGTTGCAGCGATGGCGATATAGCGGTGTATTAGTGAGAATCAGTCGCGTATGTTTCCCAACTGCCGGGGACGAGCGATAGCTGACGACGACAGGTAGAAGTGAGGGGGAAGCAAGCAGCCGCTAGTCAGGCTGCCAAGGTGTGCGGCCCCCCTGCTTCCTTGTATGCCTGATGCCTTCGGTATACTTTCCAAGTGCTGAAAAATAGCCTTGAGGAAGTTGAAACTTACCGAACGCCAATTGCTGACATGTTTTCACGTTAGAAAGGGCTGTCTATCATAGGCCGACTGTTTCCGACAACGATATACGCGTTGTGTACATCACGGTTTGCAAACAAATCTATCGTATGGTATGCTACATACCCTATAGGGCTCAGATACCGTTTCGAGTTCACTCCAAAATATGCAATGTATGTTAAAGCGACCCTGCAACACTTTTTGAGCGTGGTCAAAAAACGCTGGCAATCTGTAGTGGAGGCTCCCGAGAACACGCGAGCCAAAGATTATAGCGCATCACGTGGTCTGGAAGTTACAATTCTCAAAGTCAGCTACAAATCGCTCCGTCGTCTCTCTACAAATGATGCCATATACCCAAATTACTGCGTCATATACCAAAGTCACCGCCGTTGGCTGAGTTGAGCATCGTGAGCTGCATGGTTACCGTGGCCGCCGCGCGATGCCGTCACGTGTCCGCGCGCGCGCGCTCGCGATCACACCGAAAGTAAGCCGCGCGTTCGAAGGAAAAAGAAAAAAGAAAGAAAAAATTGGCCGCGTAACTGCGTGCTTCGCTGCAAATGTCGTCTAAAGACGATGGAAGAGGCTCTGCGTGAGATATGGACGTCATCTGGCAATACGTCGGGAAACATGAGTGCTCTGTTGCGGGCTGGTAGTCCCGGCGGTCCCGGCGCAGCAGCAGGCGAAGACCGGCGGTGACCAACGCGTCCGGCGGGGACGCCAGCCAGCCCGAACACGCGGTTTGGCGCGAAGCGCTGAAGCAGAAGAAACGTCCGCACTCAACGAGTACTCTCCACACACTCTTTTATTTACACCTTGCCTGGGTAAAACAGGAATGCCAGAGCGGCGCCCCATGGCATTCGTACAGTGCGATACAGAACCGAAACCGAAACACAACAATGAGCTCGTGCAGAGGGCACGGAGAAAGGCAAGTTTCAGCGCAGTCCCATTTTCAGCGCAGCTTAAGAAACTAGGGTCTTTAGAATTACGTATGAATTCATTTTCTATAAAAGGAACACGCCACCTAATACTTACCTAGTGATGTTGTGCCTCAGATATGCGTAATATTTACTTTCTGATCGACAACGTTCACAAGTATGAACAGCCGTACCAGTTCGAGCTGGGTGGGCGGTAAGCAAGTGGTTCAACTTTGGCCGGGTGGCTGAATCGAGTGACGTGCCGACAAACAGAAAGGCAGACCAAAATTTCTCCCTTTGTGTATCCCAAGAAAGACTATCGTCTTTAATAAATTGCTCAAGGTCATGACGTGCGCTGACGAAAGGGCGCATCTTCTTGCCCCCTTGTCATCACCCTCCCTGCTTACGAGTGAAAAACAGCGCTAAAGAGACGGGACAAAAAAGGACACGAGATCACGGGGCTAACATCTATCTCCCTCCTTTCAGAGGAGATAGATTTCATGTCCCATTAATCACTGCGCAGGCTGAGTCTTCAGTTTTCCGTAGTTTCATTGCGATAGTGCCGAAGTATATTTATGCTGGCTGAAGGAATAAAACGCATTTGGTTGTTAGTCAGCGCCGTGGTCTCGTGTCCTTTCTTGTCCCGTTTTTTTAAAGACGATGGCCTTTCATGGGATACCTAAACGGAGAAATTTTGGTCTGTCTTTCTGTTTGTCGGCACGTCACTCGATTCAGCCACCCGGCCAAAGTTGAACCCCTTGCTTACCACCCACCCAGCTTGAACTGGTACGGCTGTTCATACTTGTGAACGTTGTCGATCAGAAAGTAATTATTACGCATATCTGAGGCGCAACATCACTAGTTAAGTATTAGGTGGTGTGTTCATTTAATAGAAAATGCATTCATACGTAATTCTAAAGACCCTAGTTTCTTAAGCTGCGCTGAAAATGCGACTGCGCTGAAACTTGCCTTTCTCCGTGCCCTCTGCACGAGCTCATTGTTGTGTTTAGGTTTTGGTTCTGTATTGCACTGTACGAATGCCACGGGGCGCCCCTCTGGAATTCCTGTTTTACCCAGGCGATGTGTACATAAAAGAGTGTGTGGAGAGTACTCGTTGAGTGCGGACGTTTCTCCTGCTCCAGCGCTTCGTGCCAAACCGCGTGTTCGGGCTGGCTGGCGTCCCCGCCGGTCGCGTTGGTCACCGCCGGTCTTCGCCTGCTGCTGCGCCGGGACTACAAGCCCGCAACAGAACACTCATGTTTCCCGACGTAATGCCAGATGGCGTCCATATCTCACGCAGAGCCTCTTCCATCGTCTTTAGACGACATTTGCAGCGAAGCACGCAGTTACGCGGCCAATTTTTTCTTTCTTTTTTCTTTTTCCTTCGAACGCGCCGCTTACTTTCGATGTGATCGCGAGCGCGCGCGCGGACACGTGACGGCATCGCGCGGCGGCCACCGTAACCATGCAGCTCACGATGCTCAACTCAGCCAACGGCGGTGACTTTGGGTATATGACGCAGTAATTTGGGTATATGGCACCATTTGTAGAGAGACGACGGAGCGATTTGTAGCTGACTTTGAGAATTGTAACTTCCAGACCACGTGATGCGCTATAATGTTTGGCTCGCGTGTTCTCGGGAGCCTCCACTACAGATTACCAGCGTTTTTTGACCACGCTCAAAAAGTGTTGCAGGGTCGCTTTAACATACATTGCATATTTTGGAGTGAACTCGAAACGGTATCTGAGCCCTATAGGGCATGTAGCATACCATACGATAGATTTGTTTGCAAACCGTGATATACACAACGCGTATATCGTTGTCGGAAACAGTCGGCCTATGATAGACAGCCCTTTCTAACGTGAAAACATGTCATCAATTGGCGTTCGGTAAGTTTCAACTTCCTCAAGGCTATTTTTCAGCACTTGGAAAGTATACCGAAGGCATCAGGCATACAAGAAAGCAGGGGGGCCGCACACCTTGGCAGCCTGACTAGCGGCTGCTTGCTTCCCCCTCACTTCTACCTGTCGTCGCCAGCTATCGCTCGTCCCCGGCAGTTGGGAAACATACGCGACTGATTCTTACTAATACACCGGTATATCGCCATCGCTGCAACCGTATAATGTTACAGCTTCTCAAAGAAGTCAGCTGCTGTGCTGACAATGTATCTCCCCTTCTCGCGCGCTGCCAGAAAGACGCTGCGGCATAGCTGTTCTTCAGCATCAGGGCCATTGAACTTCATTTTCGATGCAAGCAAGACGGCAGCGTTTCATAATCTACCTGCGCAGTTCGCTCGCTGGCATGAGGCTTCATAAAATATATGGAAGCGAGGGCCTTCGCTAAGCACACCTCGAACTTGACACCTGAACTATCCTGCACGACGTTATATTTCGCAAGGCCCTAAATGCTTCACAAAATTAGTCTAATTAAACGCCGTTCCTTGCGGCTACGTAAAAAGGTAGCGGTAAGCCGTGAATAATAAGTGCATGGAAAGAAAACTTCTGCCTATATTTTTTTAAATATTCTGTTTAGAATACACAGTATAATTAATGCCACATCTGCTGTGTCGTAAACAAAGAAAAAAGGGGATCACGCCTGAATGGAATTTTTCGGCTGATAGTATTGCAGAAAGCATATGCCATCGGATGTTCGATTTTCCTCAAATGTTTGTGGTAAGTTTATTGACCTTAACAAGTCGCGCTTCGCGCACAACCGTTTCGTAATCAGCGGCTGCTTTGAATTAATTTTCGTGCTCGCGCCGCAGATATTCATTAGCCTTTTGTGACTAGATGGCTACTTTCCATACTTTATTTTCCGAACTGTATCGTGAATGTAACGCGCCCCGGCAGTCCACTGTAGCAGCTTCGAGATATGACATTACACAACAGTTCACTGATTGATAGTTACTTCGTCATGCATAAAACGGAGCCACTCGATCTTCCCACGATGGCGTCGAATGTGTTGTCATCCCGTCTTTGAGAGACGACGCGGAGACAACACTCCTAAAGCTTCCGCGTTATCTAATATTGCTACGGTCTACTTTATACAAGTTCACAAGCGCACACTCTCACTTCCTGAACCCTAATTTGCAGCGTCGCCTTTCGTCCGGATCTCATAGCGTAAATTCACCCCTCTAGTGCATCTTTGGCTGGGAACAGCATTTTAATATGCATATTGCTTCATCGTAGAAGATTCATTAACAACAAACTTCCTCGGGTGCAGGGAGCTGCTCTCCAGAGATTTCGGGTCTTGAAGGCCCTTATGGCAGCCATCAGTTGTACTTGGGGTCAACAATGCGATGAACGTTGGCCGGAGTGCTCAGCTCCTGCGTCTGCAGTAGGTGGCCGCCATCAACGTCGGACGTGCCTTGGGACAAAGACAGTCGACGACAGTGTTCTTAGGAGTGGGAACTTGAGATGTGACCATCCTAAGGACTGTGAATGATGGCTTATAAGTGAACGGAGGCTAACACATATTATTGGTCACTTTTGCAGAGATGGGACAGCATGCTTATTGTTGTTTTATTGAGATATTATGCTGCCTGGCAAACCAAAATTAAAAAAATGCAGACAGCCCTCTCTGACTTCTGTTTTTGCAAGCGATGTAAGCGAACATCCGTGTAACTGCCCGAGTTTTAAGGATCAGCGTTCCTTCTAATCGTTAGACATGTTGGGCAGTCATCTGCTCACAAAAAAACCGGAATGCTTGGACATTACGTTGCAGAGATATCAGCGCGAGTTGCTGTATATAGGCTCTCCTGCGCAATGTAAAAGATGTCAGATTGTTCAACAAAAGGCGTGCGAGTTTTTGTGCGTGCGTGCGTGCGTGCGTGCGTGCGTGTGTGTGTGTGTGTGTGTGTGTGTGTGTGTGTGTGTGTGACGACCTTGCCCATGCAAGCGCGCATATGACGACCTTGCCTACGCGTCATAGCTTTCATGAGATGTTATTGGCAATCAGAATTGCGAGCACAGACCGATAGGTCTGTTTTTGCGCAAGTTGACAATCTAACGGCTGAAAACTATACACCTATACTGCGTCGCGCGTCAGGGAAAAGTATTAAGCCGTACTCAAAGCCCGTTGTTAAGAGGTTTATTACGTAAACGGTTCTTCACTACACCCTATTAAAACGCGTATAGCACATGCGATATATTTCATTACCATTTACTCCTCCGTTTTCAAATACCAGAATGATGGTCACACGTTCATGATGCTTAATTTTAAAAAGAACAAAAAAGTTGTGTACTGCTTGGTCCATGGATGTTTTCTTCGACTCTTTCCGTTTAAAAGTGGCATTTCTAGACGATACCAGTTATAACTGAACGCACTATGGGGTATCTAAAATTTCATTTGTGGTAGTAAACGAGGAAAGGCCGAACCAATGGCCAAGAAAGGCAGTAACCGCGGCAGTTACTACCTATTTGCTTGTAGTTGCTGTTTACTAACGTAAGTAGTAAACGGGTAACAAGAACTTAGTAAAGGTTGCAGCTACAACTGTTTACTAATGTTGGTAGTAGACAGGTAGCAAAAACTTAGTAACAGACCGACAAAGCTACCTACCGCTGTAGTTCTACAATCGAACTTAACAACCTTCAGATAATGCGTCGGATGCTTGGATGCGTTGTTGGAAGGTTGCAGGTTCGATTCCTGCTGGCGGCCAGTTGCATTTTTGCCCACTTTAATTTTTTTACATTTATAACATATCTACTACACCACAGTTAAAGACTACAAATAATGTCCCCAATGTATACACTTTCCTTGGTTTCATGGTTTGTTGGTTCCCTTGGGTCTCATATCCTTTGCCCCATGTTTCGCAAAATCAAAACCCCTACAAAGATGCGCTGGAATTTCGTATGGTAACCGTCGGTGTATTTTTTTTAAAAGATCAATATCTGATGTGCACGAAAGCTCCGCTTCGCACCTGCCTCTGATCTGCATTCTTTTTTATGCTTGTTTCTTACTTTCTTCTACTTTTGTGGAGGTGAAGCAGCATTGACTGCATAGCTTGTGAGTAGGCGTGCACCCATGAATGTTTTTTTTTTCGTTCCTGGTCGAAACTGCGGACACTGCTGATTGAGGACAAACATGCTTCAGAGGAAATCTTAATAAAGTATTCATGAAGCGTTTTCTGCATTCAGTGATCAAAGGATCGCCGTTCTCACTGCTTTGATGCAGAGCGGCGGCAGAGCTTTTCCTTGAAATCGTCTCTTGCAAGCTACTCGAGCTTTGCGAACGAAGAAGCAGATCTAGCGCCAACGCGTCCAGGGCCTCCGGCACGTACTCTGAAAACGCTCACATACACTAGAGGTGGAAGCTTCCTTGAAAATTCGCAGCCTCTTCGCTGAAAACATTGCCTAAGTTTCCTTCAGCTCCGGTGAAGGTGCGTATTTATGCAGAAGAATGTGTAACAGAAAGATAAGACATAAGGAAAAAGCAAATATGTTACCGAGGCCGAGCCCGGTTGGCTACGCCGCACAAGAAAAGGGAGAAGGTAGATTGAACGTTGAGGAGGAGAAAGAGAAAAGCTCAATCTTTGCACGGACATGGACATACACACAAGGACGAGCTCGCCGTTCAGTCGGTGATAAGCAGTGTTGGTGGTAACGCGTTACAGGTAACGGCGTTACCGGTAACGCGTTACTTTTTTCGGTAACTTAGTAACGTACTCGTTACTATTTAGGAACTGTAACGGGTAATGTACTTACGTTAACATTTTTCGGTAACGTGAGGTGTCACGTTACTCGTTACTTATTTTTCAATTATCCCGGAAGCTTTACACATAATTCCCTCGTCTATTAGGCGCCACTATTCCATAGGTCGCCCCGACGTTCTATTGTCGCAGCGGCGTATACTCATGCCTGCTCGTCAGGCGTTAAGAATAGACTGTTGGGCGAGTTGGTAATTCGTAATGAATGAAAATAACGCGAGAAAACGTAGGACGAGACGAAGAAGGCTACAGCAAATGCGCTTGTGCTGTAGCCTTCTTCGTCTCGTCCTACGTTTTTCGCGCTACTTTCATTCACCCGGCGTTCATTCAATGCGTCCTTCGAGTGCCTATTTAGTGTAGGTGGGGACGTATTCATTAAGAAGAAAGGCAATTTGTCCGATGACAGCTTTGAAATGCAGCTGTTGCTTTATTTCTACAAGAAGCTGTAGTTATTAGAAAATTGTCGGTGCAGTAATCTAGCGATGGTTATCAACTTTGTTTTCAAAATGAAATTTGCCTCTTTCTATCGGCAACTGCGGGTACACGTTTCTATAGTTACCCAATTTTTCAGCGATGAGGCTGGCCTTGAACACCTTCTCATGAACGCTCGCAATTTTTGAGGCAAGTATGCAGATTTTTCAAGGGGAAAAATGCATATGAATGCAAATCTTTTTTCCCCAAAACTAAGCCTTTTAAGCATTTCTTTATGGCTATTTGATCATCTGTCTCGTTAGTAGAAGCGCACCGTCAGAATCACTGTAAATTTGTTGAGAGTTGTGGCGCTTTCTTTAAGGAGAGCGTTGATGATAAAATCTAATTTTGTGTTTACCGTCACACTGAGATAATGGTTTTACCATATGCCACGGAGTTAGCAGCCATCACACGCAACTGCACAGGCGACTTTAGGTCACTCCACTATTGCCAAGCACTGGGGTTGCCGGGGGGGGGGGGGGGGTGTTCAACCCTCCTCCCGCCTCCCCCCCCCCCGGAAATCTTTCAATTTTCCATGTACTTATGTACAGGCACACATAGAAACGCACGCACAACTATACATACATAATGCATGGCTTAACGCCCCCCGCCCCACCTCCGAAAAATATTTCTGGCTACGCTACTGTTGCCATGGTATGACAGATTTGTGCAACTTGTTATCGTTAAATCGGTACTTCGCGCAAAAATTGTCGTTTGTGATAGAAGTATTGCGTGAATTATAAATATCAGCTTTTTAAAACTGTTATTTGGGGTTCCTACAGTGGAAATGCGGTGAATAAAATTTCTGACCATAGAGTAACGGCACAAGTAACGTCCGTTACTTTTTTAGGGTAACTGTAACGGTAATGAGGTACCTTTTTTAAGAGGTAACGTAGGGCGGTAACGCGTTCCTTTTTTGATAGCGTAACGAGTAACGTACTTAGTTACTTTTTTTCGGTAACGCCTACAACACTGGTGATAAGCGATCAAATAAACTGGTGCATCTCAAAAAGTACAGCACCGCATTTGTGGCTCTCCCACATCGCAAGCGCCCGAGACCACTAAGTCTAAATAGTTGCACAATTTTTGACTTGGGCAGCCTAAGTACAATGCTATCGGGGCGGGGTGAAGTCGTGACAAATACATAGTCGAAATCCTGATGTGAATATGGTCATATGGTCAGCCTTAGTGAGGCTATATATATATATATATATATATATATATATATATATATATATATATATATATATATATATATATATATATATATATATATATATATATGCCATTTGTTTCTTCAAATGGCGTGAAACTCAGTGTGCACATTCGTGCAGGCTTCCTGAGTGGACAACTAGCGGCCATTTAACTTCATTGTGATGCGTATTGCTGCAGAGGATCACTTTGCTGGAGACACTGCCGTGTTAGACGATCGTTCGACGTGCCGCGTTCGAGGACCCACGTCAAGACTATCTTTTTTCTCCGCTCGGAACAAATACCACCAAAAAACTAGCTGTACATGCATTTTCGGCCTAATAGTTGATTCTTTTTACGCAAGTATTGAAGCCGACTGATGGCACAATAATTAGATAATTAGTTACACGCTAATTAACATTATTTATGAAAATCACACAAAACAGCACATTCTTTCATTTTATGTCTTGGAATGTGACACTGAGTGCCTTCGAATTATGCGAATTTGACGCATTTGCAGACGATGTATGATAATTCGTGACTGAAGGGGATATATATATACACACACACACCCGTCACGCTGGTGTTGTGGTTATTGTGCTCGACTGCTGACCCTCAGGTTGCGCGATGAAATCCCGGCTGCGGCGGCCGCATTTTCGATGGAGGCAAAAACGCTTGAGGCCCGTGTGCTTAAATTTAGGTGCCCGTTAAAGAACGCCAGGTGGTCGAAATTTCCACAGCTGTCCACTATGGCGTCTCTCATAATCACATCGTGGTTACGCTTCTTCTTTGATAGTATTTTTCGACGCCTACTACGTAAGCTCCCAGTACTGTCTGCTGGCATATGTGTGAGAGACACACCGAAAATACAGCTCACCATATAGAGGAGATATACGACACATAACACCATACACTTTCCACCACGAACAGTCATTGCATGAGCTTTAGCGAATGAAGCGACACTGCAGGGCGTTGTACCATTGAGCGAAGTTCGCGAAACTAATTAGAAGGATTAAAAAAAAGACTTTTCACATTCTTCTTTCCTTGGAAGACAGTTGTTTTTACTCTAATGTATTCCACTAGATTTTTTTTTTTCGTTTTTACAATTTTCTTTTTAAATGCAAAAATGAGGCGCACTACAAAACAGGGAAAAAAGAAGAGAACGACGACACAGGCGTTCTCTTCTTTTGTTTTTTTTATTAGTGTGCCCCATTTTTGCATTTAAAATGAATCGTTACCAACTAGCCGAAATGGCTGCTTTGCGACAATACTTAACAATTTTTCTTCTGACCCCAAATAATATCCCTGAATCGCGAATTCTCGCTAGAAAAAAAAAGCCATGCCTAATGACACAACGTACGACATGCTTAAAGCAGGATTATTCAATGTGCATATGGATTGTATGTTTTCTCCACAACGCCGTCGTATCAGGATTCGCGCGATTTCATGGTTCCTGATACGAAAGAGAATCCCGCCAAACCACTGCGGCGATTGCACGAAAGAACAGCAGCTGCACATCGCTCCCAAGTTTTGTCGTCTACTAACTCGAGCTGGAAGTTTTACTTATTGCGCATTACGACAACCTTATCACGGCGCTGCGAAGAACCACGCCTTGCCGTAAGAAGTAATTTTGCAGTGACAAAGATGTGTGTGTGTGTGTGTGTGTGTGTGTGTGTGTGTGTGTGTGTGTGTGTGCGCGCGTGCGCGAGTGTGTGCGCGTGCGCGAGTGTGTGCGTGTGTCTGCGTGTGTGTGCGTGTTTGTGTGTGTGTGTGTGTGTGTGTGTGTATGTGTGTGTGTGTGTGTGTGTGTGTGTGTGTGTGTGTGTGTGTGTGTGTGTGTGTGTGTGTGTGTGTGTGTGTGTGTGTGTGTGTGTGTGTGTGAGCGCGTGTGTGTGTGTGTGTGTCGTAGTTTTATACGTGCGTCACTTTCTCTTGCTTTGTCTTGAGTATGCTGACCGAGGTCCGCAGACAGCAAAGGTTCCAACACTCTGATGCGCTTGTTTGTTTGTTTAGCGCAGGACAAAGCAATTAACGAGGCTAGGTGGCGCGAACGCCAGTCATTTGTCCTTGTTGCAATTGTTCGCCATATTCTTATCTCTTTCGTTTGTGCTCTCGGTCATTCTCGGTTTTCCGACGACACTCTTCTCTGCCTCTAACCAATCCAGCCTCGTGGGGACAATCAATATCACGCAGAATTGCACGTCGCTCTGACACGCCCCGCGACACGTGGGCAGCGCAGAGAACAGGAATAGCGGTGATATTGCCCTAACGTTTTTACGGGTAACCGTGTCAGCGTCCTCGTCATCATCATTATCAGAACAGACTATTTGTGTTCACTTCCGGTCACAAAGGACTCTCCCAGCGAGCTGCTGCCACGCCCCTCCTGCGGCAGCCGACAAAAGCCTCTATGCCTCGAGATATATCTATCTGATCACATCGGTTGCTTTTTTGTCATCTTTAATAGCCCTTGCTTTCTACTTTCGTACAGATTCTACTGCTCTCATAGAGCGCTCGTTATCTTCTCTGGACACGTACGAACCCGCTTAACTGCCATTGTCGATGATACCTCCCCGAAGATCCAGAGGCCTTATCCACAGTTTTCCTTCTTACGGCATATGCAGCTACATGCCATTTCCCCACACATTATCTAGGTGGCTGGAACTCGGCGCATTTGTCGAGATGCCGGAATCTTGAAGAAAAGCACCTCGCTTTCATGCATCCAGACACGAGGCAAAAGCAAACGCCACATTCTTCTCGCGGTGCACAGCAATCATAAATATGAATATGTTTCAATTTCCGTGCTACACAAACGCTATATAACATATACGTGCTCGTGGAACGCTGAAATAAATTGTGTACAATTGTATTTTATCACAACCCCGTTGCCCCCTCCCCCCCCCCTCAGGTCATAGTATAACAGCATTAGCGATACCATTACTGCTCGAACGTGCCAGCACCTTCATGCATGACTGATCTTCTGCGCTCTCGTGGATTAAAGCGGGAATGCTAATGGTAACGCTATTTCTGTTCAAAAAAGTACTTTCTGTTTCGCGCTTCAGTCTTTTTTTTTTTTTTTTTTTTATTGAAATAGAAAATAAATGAAGGAGTTGTTGTCACCATTGCTTGGTGACGGCTACCCCTTTCCACATAGTTGTTAACATAACAGAATAAATAAAAAAATATATATACATATGTACATATCTACAGTCGTATAAGTTCAAGAACTCAGTACCCATCGCAAATATTAGTGTCTTCAAAATAACGCTGGAGCACTTTCATTGCTTTACGGTTTATCCTAGTCGGCCATGGGCCTAGTATTTTCGCTAAGGAAAACGTTCGCTCAGAGTCCAGCGTGTGAAGTTCTTGTTCGAGTCGCTGTCTATGCGTGTCGTACTTCGGACAGTCGAGCAACAGATGGTGCACATCCTCGTCGTCGTGGCCGCATGAACATGTTGACGATGATGCACGATGAATACGAAATAAGAAGTGCTTTGTGTAAGCGGTTCCGAGTCTTAGGCGATGAATGAGTGTGTCGATACGTCTTGGGAGCTGGGGGTCTAATTGGCACTCAAGGTTAGGGTCAACAGCGTACAGAATCGATTCCTTTGTGCTGTCTGGGAACCAGGTGGATAAACATAATTCACGTTTTGTTCTTCGTAAAATTCGGTTTATATCACATTGGGATGCAGGAATGAGGTAGGTTTGTGTGTAATTATGAGCGGCTTTTGCCAACTCATCTGCCATTTCATTTCCCTTGATTCCGCAGTGACTGGGAACCCACTGAAATGCCACGTGATGACCTAACTCCGTAGCTTCTGAAAGTTCTTTCAAGATTGCGTATACTATACGCATATCTATTTTTTCCTGAAGTGGCATTTTCCACACACGCAAGAGCCGCCAGGGAGTCCGTGATTACCACCCACCTTCTGGGCCTCGTTGACAGTTTAATAAAGCCGATGGCTAGCAAAATAGCTACAAGCTCCGATGTTGTTGAAGAGGAAAGATGACTCAGCCGACATGCATGTTCCTCATGTAACTCTGGAATGATGAATGCTGATGTCGCAGTCTCTTTGTTGACGGAGCCATCAGTGTACACGTGTGTGTAGCCTTGGTATCTGTCAAACAGGTGATGTGAGGCCAACTGCAGAGCGGCAATGGCTGGTACGTCATGTTTACTACGCAGTCCTTCTATTGACGTTTCAATAGTTGGTAGCTCTAGCAACCAGGGCGGATAGTTCAAGTCCGGCGGCCAATGTGTCGACGCAGGAAGCCGTGAAATGTACTGTTGGTACACACGGTGTATTTGCGTGCCAGGACGGTTCTCAATTTGTGATATGAGTGGATGCGAAGGGTGTTGTGTGACTAGGCGAAAGAGGTGCCGACAGGTCTCCACATTTCGAATCACATTAAAGTTGGGTTCCCGTGCCTCTGCTAATGTCAAAGAACTTGATGTTGCCTGTGGAACCCCCAGACATACGCGCAGGCTTCGTGCTTGTAGCAGTTGAAGTCGCTGTAGAGACGTCTGGGATATGTTGTGGAGAACTGGCGCGGAGTAGGCAATCTTCTGACGGATAAGAGCGCAATGGACGTGTAGTAGTGACGCCGATGTTCCGCCCCATTTTGTCCCCGCAATGCGACGAAGAACATTTATGGTGCCGTTCACTTGGTTTTCTAGATCGGCTATATGTTGACTCCATCTGAGTTGGTTGTCTTCTTCTGAATGAAACATTAACGTGCAAATTTTCTTTTACGTTCGGGTTCATGCACTTGTAGGAATAGACGAAAAAGTGTATATTTTTATTGCCCAGAACCAGTACCCTGCTGCTGTTGGAGTGCTGAGGAAACACGCGCTTGGGTGGGCACATCGCCTTGTTAAATGAGCTAGCGCTTTAATGCGACACTTTCTATTCAGGTACTTCTGGGTCGTTACTTAGTGCTCTCGCGCCACTTTTAGCGAGGCTGCAGACACAAGAAATAAACGGAACAATAGCCAATCTTACAGCTGTCTTAATCCCGCTTGTACTTTTCTCCGTGTACACCGCTATACATAATAGTTCCCCACACATAAATATTAAACACCACCTCCGCCCCCGTGACGTAGTTGCTACGACGTCTCAGAGAGACCATTCGCATAAGTTGTTGTCAATAGTTTAGGAATAACTTGCAAATTAATTGCGTAGCACTCAAGCGACTTCACTCGCGATATTGAATCTGGGAGACCGCGAGACTGTTTCGCTTACGCGCTTCAACTCTACCCATGAATTCATAACTAGTCCACTCCCAAGCCTTACACATAGGCACTGCGTGAGGAGGAGGAGGAGGAGGAAGGAATAGACGGAAAGACAAGGAGGTTAGCAAGTTCTCAGACCGGCTGGCTACCCTGTGCTAGGGAAGGGGGTAAGGGGAATGAAATATGATAGAAAAGCTATGTTACCAAGAAAGTAATGAACAGCAAAAAAAAAAAAAGAGAAATAGGCAAATCATAATACGATGCTGCTTAAAGTCTATAACTAAGACGAGTTGTCCGCAAGAAACACAACAGCGCTTTCAAAGCCTTCTGTGCTGAGGACAGCCTCAACCAGTGTCTCAAGACCCTTTCCTCCGACAATGGGCGATTGTCAAGCCCATCTAACACTCTTGACTGCGTGCGATGAACTTTCCGACCTGTGTGTTGAATAAAGACACACATTGCGCGAGATCCCACGTTCCGAAAGACGGTCAATAAAGCAAACTTTTATTAATCGCATTTAGTTTTATACTACCCAGTTAAGCCCTTCGCGATATCAACGCTTGAGATAGATTGCGACATACGCGCGTTCGATCTGCGTGTTTCCTTAAAGCCCTTTCTCTTACTTTTTCCCCATGAAAAAAAAAAAGAAATAGAAGTAAGAAAGAGTTTTCATTACTGGTGCCATTTCCAAACGCAGGGCGAAACTACGAGCGAAAAACAGAAGGCAATAGCTTCTCCCTCGATCTTTTTTTCTCTTCGGATGCCTGTCAATTCATTTAGCGTCACAGAGGCTGGCTTGCTAACCTGTCCGGCCAGCGCCGGTGAACGCTGTATGCACCCCCATGTAAATGACCCTTTTGAAATGAACTGAGGTACTTTTAACTGAAAGTAAACTGCAGTGAAGAATATATATATATATATATATATATATATATATATATATATATATATATATATATATATATATATATATATATATATATATATATATATATATATATATATATATATATATATATATATATATATATATATATATGCATGCATGTATATATCGCTTACCATCCTATGTAGTTTCAAAAGACGTATAAATAGTCAGAAACCGCTCTCGTGGCTTTGTTTTCATCTCCATCATTTATGTGTTATTCTCATAATAGTTTCACACTGTCCAAGTTCCATAGTAAGCTGAAATTGCGTGGTCAAAAAAGGGGCAGGGTGTGTTGGCGGAAGAAGAGCGTTCAGATTCAGGCTCACTTTACCATATTACAGATATAGCATATAAATGAGCCCTCTGATAGGATACATTCACGCAAACCGGGCGGCAACGCCATGTTTGGAGGATTTGATTTCGGCCCACAGGTTATTATTATGCAAAGAATCGCAAACCGGCGAACCCGTTTCGCTTTGTCGGTGTGCTATTTTCCTGGTTTTCTTGTTCTTGTTGCTCCTTTTCATTCAGAGCGAATAATTATCAATAAAATACCAACATGTTTTCTTCGGGTCAAGCTAGAAACGCCGCTTTAGGGGCGCTTTGCTGCGCGTTTCTCTATTTGTGCGACTGCCATGTTGAGCGTTTCTTCCTCGTCTTACTGGGAAATGAATTAGAAGTTCATCTGATACATCTATATTTTTTTTTAGTTGCGATAGGTACAACGAAAAATGAGCAGCACTGCCTGCGCTTTCACTTCGCATATCACATTTTCCGTAAGTTTTATGGAACCGTGGTCTAAGGTAAGGCACGAATCTTGTGTAGCTTTTCAGCCTAGCCCGAAAAGCTACACAAGATTCGGGCCTTACATGGCGAAGCAAAATACATTTGTTGCAAAATAACTTCATCTATATAAACTCAAGAAAAAAGCATATTGAAGCGTTAAAATATCTACGGGGCGCGGCCAACACGCATATTCCTTTCTTTTGTTCTCCTGCATGTGCTTTGATTTCAAGAAAAAAATTGCATGCACGCAAGCCATAAACCGTCGGCGTGTTTACATGGTTAGTATGAGTAGAATGACTCACTATGAAAAGAAAAAGTGTGCATTACTCTCATTACACTCTGGCAGTAGCGTATATGAAACGTTTTACAGTACTGGCTTAGTTATTTTACCTAAACCTCGCACTTTGGATGATTATTCTCTTGTTGGAATGACCGGGCGCGTACTTATCTTTCTAATGGACGATACGTGTGCGTGCTTGCATGCTTGCGAAGTTCCGAGGGTCTCTTGCCTTACTGGCGATACATTAGTGGTGATACATTAAAGACTGAAACGTCACGTGAGAATCCGACGAGCCGTTTGGCTCGTCGCATCTAATGTTCGTGCTTGTCGAGTCTCCTATGGTGTTGCATAACTCATCAGCCTAAGACACCATCCACTAAGCCCTGGCCAAGCGTCTTCCATCGCAGGCTGTTTTCGCGTCACTCCATAGCCGTGAGTGCGAGCTGGTTCTTTATTTTAGTCAGTTGTTTTTACCCCCTTATTCGTTCATTATCGCTTTGCTCCTGTAAGACTGCACTCAGCAGCTTATAGAGCCGCAGGAGCAACGCCGGCTGACCCTGCGGGCATGCGCTATAGCGGCGCCAGCCGAAGCGCGGCATCTCTTAATCCCCCAACATGCGAAAGAAATGCCTCGCCCTAAATAGGGAAGTGTTTCTATTTCCCTCTCATCAGTAATGTTCCACGACGTAGCGCGCTCATGTAATTTTGCCACATGAATACGTTGATGTTCGGTTCCACATGCAGCACGAACAGCTTCGCACTTTCTTCAACGTATGGCGGTGGTGGTGGTAAACATTTTATTTTCAACGTATGCAAGATCGCTGTGGAGCGCCGAGGGCCACTTGAACAGCTGTGCTCGTCTGTTTGGATGTTAAAGGCAGCGAAACTGCCACGTGCGAGAGTTCAAAATAAGAGAAGCTGCATTTTTTTCTTTATTGTTTTGATGAAATGAATCGTGCATGCTGTCGCTGGAAGCCGCACATAATACAAGAAAGCGTACGCAAAAAAAAAAGAAAAAGTTGTACGACTCTTCCGGGTGAACCGTAGCAGCCCGGTAGCCAGCTTTTCTTTACGCATATTTATGGAAACTAACATATAAACGTGAAAAGGTTTAAACGTCGACACGTACCCCCGCAGAAAAAGGCTCATCCATCTTCCTTAGCTTCACTGCCTTGGAAGCACACACGTATGAAGAAACCAAGACCTCACATAAGGCGATTTAAAAAGATCGCTACTATTAAAGAGTAGTCCAAGCATGTTCACATCTAAAGAGCTTAAATGGTCCAGGATCGTTTGTAAGGAAAGGACAGTACAAGATCTGTAAATGGCCCCTTGGAAAGCACTCGAAGGAATTTACACGAACATTGCGATTAATCTCAGAGTCTACTTGGCATAATTAGGGGCTCCTTCAACAGTAAAACTGCCGCTTGCTCGTGTTGTAACAGTGAAAGCATGCCTGAACTTTTTACGGTCACAGCTGTTCAACGGGGCGGCAAATTATCCTGTAGGGAATCATCCACTGCGTTTCCAGCTGGCTATAGCTTTCTTTCGCCATTGCGCCTTCAGCACTGTTTTCGAGGCTTGCATTGGACGACGTCCTCTTCGTTTATTTCTTCAATTACTACTCCGGTTTTTTCTATCTCTCTTTGTTGTCTCAAGCTCATTGACTCACAAGAAAATAGAAGCGCCTGTCATTTTTTTTTTCACTTTTATCGTTGCTGTTGTTTTTATTAAATAGAGCCGGTTAAATAATTTCCCAATGCCGACTATATAAATGTGTCCTGCGCCTTTCATAAATGTGAAGCGCGTGGCAACGTCAAGTGAGACTTACGCATAAAACTACGTACGACGCGTGCTTCGAGGATTAACTCGCAGTTCGCGCCTCTTGCCCGAACTAACCCTTATGAAGAGGTTCAGAAATTTAAAAGTGTTTTATGCATAGAGAAATAACGACGCTTCACTGGGCATATGTGCTATAATAAAACCTTAATTCCTGCATTGATATATATATATATATATATATAGAGAGAGAGAGAGAGAGAGAGAGAGAGAGAGAGAGAGAGAGAGGGAGGGAGGGAGGGAGGGAGGGAGGGAGGGAGAGAGAAAACGGACATGTCAGTTGAAGACGCACGTATCCCTCTTTCGAAGAATTCGAAAATGAGTGCGCTCTTATTCTGCCATTACTTGTAACAGTCGGCAACTATAGGGCAATATATGGCCGCTTATTAAGAAATAGACAAGCATTCCCTCTTAGAACTTTTTTTTGGGCACATGTCCAGCACACATTCCCGTTAGTAAACTATATGAAGTTCCTAACAGTTAGGCGTTCAGGCCTTTTCATCTCGTTTCTAATTTGCCAGCTACTGGATGGCGGAATGCGATGCACACTGATGTCTAAATTTGCGTCGCGTGCACTGGTTTGGACAGGCCGTGAATGTTTGTTTTGACATTTATCAATGTGCCCCTAACATTCAAGGAGGTCTTTTCCTTAAATCGTAATTATGTATGGGGATTGCAGCCCTTGGGTTGCATAGCCAGGCCGAAGAGCCCGCAGCGACGTGCGAGCTCATGTAAAGTAAGCTTGCACTTGACGCTTGCTGCGATGGTATAGAAAGAAAAATTAGGCGCAGCGACTGGCATATGTCCTTATACATAGTAATTAGTATAAGTGCGAGCAACTGCGATACCTTAAGCAAGGTAGTTAAACGAGAAACGCACTTCCCTTCGAGTTGGTTGAAAACTAGAGTAATTTACTTAAACATAATACATGGAGCCAAAGGCACATGCATATACAATAAAAAATCATCGTATCAACGCAGCAGCTGCATCTAAAAGCGCAATGTCAGCGCAACAGTATACGAAGGCCAGCACTTCCCGGCAGCGGGCAACAATCAATTTCGAATCCAGGGCTGTCATAAGATATTTTGTTTATGCTTTCTTTTCTTGCGTCTCACAAGGCACGCGCCCTTGCCGGCCCCTCGACCAGCCCGGCCACATTCCAATACTGTTCTGTTTTGTTCTGTTCTAACTTGCTCGATGTGGAGAGATTCAGGTATAAGCATCTCGGCTACTCTATTTCACTATGTTCTTCATAAAAACAAAAGAGAAGAAAAAGAAAGAAAGAAGAACACTGCGTTATCATCGCTCTTCACGAATTGCATTGTGAATTCTCGTGACTGGTTGCGAACGGTTTGAAAGATTATTCGCGCACTGCCGATGACCGCGATCAAAATACCAGCAATATTGGCCGACCAACGGAAAATTATTGTTATTTACACACCACTCTGAATGCTGCAGCAACGACAAACTGGCTGATTCACGAAAAGCGAGGAATTCGGGGACTATAATACACAAAGCTTTATGCTTGATCAGGAGGTGTCAGGCAATGGGAAAGCCGGGTGCATTGCTATATTGAAGGTGGTAGATTAACGGTAAACAGATTTTAAGACAGATTAGAAACGCGAATAAGTCTCAGGTCTCAGATCGTGTTCGTGAAGAATAAAATGCGATATATGCGATAAATAAAATGCGATAATTGCATGTAAGAGCAAGATACAGCCAATCTTCATCTTGGTAACATAGCTGGAGAAGCACCTATAAATAGCTTTTGCAAAGGAAAAGCCTCGAGAATTCGGCGCCTGTTGTGTAATTTATTCGCTTAAGGCAAACAAAGTACTCTATAGTGCGAGCCAACTTAACGAGAAAGAATCAGCAAAGTCCAGCGCCACTAAGCCTATGTCAGTCAGAGAGCACAAAAACAGAAAATAAGGCCCAACTCACGGCCTATAAGTCCGAGACGAATACATATCGTGCGTATATGCAGATACAGATACACGCCGAGCGGCCAATGCCGCTTCTGAATAAAAGGCGTTACGGACGCAGAACCTGGTCAGGCCAGCGTCAGAATCACCGAAAGAGGTTGCGTCACAGGCCAGTGGATCTCAGTCAACGGGCCTTGTATCCTTTTGTATGGCACATTTCAGACAGTGCAGCGCGGAGTTCGTCAGGAGAGCCAATTACCAGGTGAAAGGGGTCCTCGAAATGGGGTCCATTATTCTGGGGTGGGAGCCAAGTAAATTGCTCATCGCGGCTGTGCCGCTGTAGAAAACTTGTGCCAGACGAGCGCTGTCCAATGGGATAAGTTAATAGCTTGCTCTGGACGGCTTCAGCTTCCGGAAGCTGATTGGCCGGAGTGGCTTCGTGTTACAATATCTGTCACACGGCCGAACTGGAAAAACTTTGGATTGGTAATCACGTCACGAGTAAAGCGAGCTTACAAAACAAGTGCCCCTGAGGATTTTTATGGAGTGCTGAAAGGCGCCTTATCTACGCTAGTTAACCAATGGCGTGCAACGCGAGAGAGCCAGCGTAAGCTTTGTAGCCCACAACAGGAATACCATTAGGCTCTTTAGGCATAAAAAAAGTGCGCGTCATTACATGCACTAGAATGGATCGGTAATTGTCAAAGACGCTAATTTCAAAGCTGATTTTACATCCTGTGCAGTAAATAGATCTGCGGGAGAACATATATAGATAGTATGCAGAGTAGACGTTATTCATATGGGCAGTGCCGAACGAACGCAAGGCGCAGTTTCTTTCTTCATGCCATATATATATATATATATATATATATATATATATATATATATATATATATATATATATATATATATATCGGCGTAATGTTGCTAACTGATGTGACGAGCAGTGATCGATTGCTATCATCAGCCAGTAGTACAAGGGCAACCGTTATCATCTTTGCTTACGCCTTCGACCCGTTGTCAGAATAAACACTGCACGCAACTGCCACGGCACATCGGGGAGGAGCTTTGCGCCTGTTCCCACTGTCTTACATGCGTAATCATGCTAACAGCAATTAAACTTTGCAGTGAGATATCTCGGAGCACCGACATGCTAGAAGAATTCTTCCAAGTGGAACTGTGTCGAAACGCGACTGCCTCCAGCTTTTCTATACAAACGTGTCCGCTTGCTGCAGTCATTAAAAATGTATGCAGTTGCACTCAACGTGAAAGCTGTAGGAAGTGCGGAGCAGTGATTCAGCGACGCTCGCGTTCACAGGCAAGCAAGCGCTGGCGTTCCAAACGTGCAGCCTGCTCGGAGTCCATGGCGGGAAAGGAAACCTTCATGGTGACTACGGGCCTGGCTATGTTATACGTGGTTTTACCTGCGTGACGCCAAGTGACGACATGAGATCACAGCATACGACGTCATTCGACAGCGCACATCAGCCCGGGCCACTAAAGTGCTCCGCTATTAAAAGTTGATTGTTCAATGTTAGTTAATTGGGCGCCTGACAGCGATAATTATTGTCTCACTTTGTGCCCCCCTGGATGTATAACTTATCTGCAAAGGTAGTCTTCACGTACCTCCCAGTGGCGAATTTTAAGAAAACCATAAAGCTTAATTCTGAACACCCTGTAGATAAGAAAAATAACTTACTTAATATGTACTGATGGGCTAGTTGGCGAGTCATGATATTTGATGAAGCAGGCGCCGAAGGACACAATCACGCACACATAAAGATTACACAAACTCAAGCGCTCGTGTTTCCGTCATTTTTATGTGTGCGGGATTGTGTCCTTTGTGCGCTGTTTCATCGAATATCAAGAAGGTTAAGGCGGCCAAATGGATGGTTTCAATTTCTAATACCAGCTCTGTTCGCCCACTGAAAATTGTAGCATAGCTGCCTATAACCCTAGAGGTGTCCCCGTAAATGCTCGCCTTCAGGATCACCGATGCTGTGATAGGCTCACTTGAGGTGAGAAATCGATAGCACATGTGAGATTACGTTAGCGTGGTTTTCACGAACAGTATGTCGCTATTGCGGATAAACGTACACAGACGATTCCTTGCCGTGCGATGAAGCGTGGTTAAGCGTTAGTATATGGCATAACTCAATCTTCGGAGGATTTGAAACACCCTGTAGACAAGTGCGTGCCGAGTCGGGGGACACGTTTCACTTCGGTTATTACTAGGCCGGGTTCAAACCACTTACCTTGAGTAGCCGAGGCGGGCGACCTACACGCGGATCCACGGCTGCTGTGAGACGATCCCGAACGAAATTTCAAAGCAGTCGCTCGCACGAAATATGCAACCCCGTGCATATTTCTTGCAACCCCGTGCGTAGTATCGTGCTTAACACATGTCTGACCAAAGGAATCATGCGCGGCCTGTGGCGCTATTATTTTTCTTCGGTGAAAAAAGGCTGAAGGCCACTTACGTCCGAACAAGTGTCCGACGAGGGTGACTGGAAGGCAGAAAACGATGACCATGAGGTCGGCCACGGCCAGGTTGACAAGCAGCGCGTGGAAGGCAGAGTTCTTCATGGACGCGTTGCGGCTCACCACGCGCAGCACGCAGCAGTTGCCCACGACGCCGACCACGAACACGGCCGTGTACGCCACGCAGTAGCCCACCACCCAGGGCGCCGAGTGGCGCAGAAAGCAGGCATCCACCCACTCACCGGCCGACATCTCGGCTTCGGCCGGGTCGCCGCCCTGAGCCGTAGCGGTTGACGGCGGCGCCTGAGGCGCTGCGGCAGTCGCTAGCATTGCGAGGCCCGTTCCGTTGGGTCCCGCTGCTAGCAGCGCGGGTCCACTCAACGCGGGCACCAGTGTCGACAACGTCCAGTGGTAGAGGCCGTAGCAGTGGAACGTCACGTTCGCCTGCCGCATTCGAGAGGACGCGAGCGCTCTCGGCAATAGGCAGGCGCCCCCTTGTTGCCGATGTGGCTCTCTCACAGCTCTTCTCCTTGAAAGCCGCTGCGAGAAATCGGTAGAGCGCTGTGATTTCTACGTGCCAAAAAGCGCCCGCAACCACTGCCGGCTTGGGAAAGTCACTTACTGAAGTAGGAATGAAGCTTACAACGGGCTAATAAAACTTTTGGCAGAGGGATTTAACTGTTTTTTGTAGTAAAAAGGGCCGTGAATTGTCACGGTGTAGATAGACGTGTCAGTTGATTCTAATGAAGTATATAATGAAAACGCTGAAAAGAATTGGCGCACACTTCGCTCACTCCCTCTCAGATCCATCACTAACCTTGAGAACCTGAAAAAAAAAAGGAAAAATATATGTGCGGGTGTGTCGGACTGGTAATGTTGGGCTGGTCTTTTTTTTTTTCTTTCCTGCACTTGTAGTGCCTTTCACGCCATGCTAGTTTAGCGATGACAAAGCAGAGGGCAGCTATATACGTAGATGCCGTGACAGATTCAACTACTGGAGCAGGGAAGTTCTTTTCTTTTTCTGGTAACATTTTGATCTCTGCGTTTAAAAAGTCTTCGAATGTACTCTGCAATGATTATTTTGAATGTTTTTGCTACTTGGCGTTAGTCGGCGACCCACTTTTCGCCGTTATAAGCGTGTTGAAGAAACCACCATATTTGAGATACAAATCCCACCTATACGCGGACGTTCGCGTATAGTCGAAACTTACGCGGCCCGAAAACCAGAAGGTGTTCTCCCATTTGCCTGCGCAAAACTTCTACGCTAGTCAAATTAAAACATTTTTGTTTCGCGTGCTTTATGTTCACTTCTTACGGAAGTTTTATGGGTGCTCTACAATTGGTACCATACTTGAAAGTCTTTCTTTCGCAACTGTAGTTTGCGTTTTGTACGTATTTATGTACACAACTACAATGAATGTATTCTTAAGCGTATTATTTCACAGTTAAGTTAAATGTTTATTATGTTACGGCTAGCATCGTTCTGTGTTCCTGCGACATGTATTCTGCTAAACTCGTTTTAAAGGGGTCATGAAGCACCCCTTGGGCTTGTTGAAAAAAAACATCCTGCGGAAAGATGACACGGCTATGAACTGCTCTGCCAAATATCACAGTCGTGCGCGCCGCGTAAAGGCCACAAGCGGAGCGCGAAGTTACCGTTTCCTCAGGCGCCCTCTTTTCAAACAGAGGCCGGTTCTCACTCTCGTCGGTGGGCGGGCGTCTGCACGTTGACGTCGCGGATCTGCCAGTTTACGTCGCAAGAGACATGGCATGCTTATTGGCCGATAGCCGACATAAATCGAGAGCGGCGTTCGGATCAGATGCGCTTCTTGCCGCGGGGTGCCGCCACTTGCCGGCGCCGCACTCCTCAGTACACGGTAGCCGCACTCGCGCAAGCTAATCACAGCGGGAGAGCGATTGCGTTTCATGACGCGCGCTGACATAACTTCTTTCCCCCGTGCCATCCCTCCCTGTCTAGCTTCTAGTGCGCTCGTCGGCACGAGAAAAGACAGAAAGCGCTGGGAGCGTGCGCCAAACCCCCGTAACTCCGCTGATTCTTGACGGATTCGAGAAATTTTTGCGGCAATCGATTCGGGAGGCAGAAACTCCGATACTGAGGTCATTAGATCATTACTTGGAAAAGTGGTTCATGACCCCTTTAAGAATATAGTCGTGTTTCACGGTATCGAAGGCTTTAGAGAGGTCCAGTGCGAGTACCCCTTTTACATCTTTGCTTGGAAAGTCAATTAGCTGTGTTTTGAGCAGGAGCATGACATCTTGCGTAGAAAGTGAGGGCCTGAAACCTACCATATTATATGGGAATAGGTCATTCCTCTCGATGTAGCGCGATATCCTGTTATGCACTGCATGTTCCGCTACTTTGCTAAGGCAAGAAGTAAGAGAGATCGGGCGGAGGTGATCCAAGCTGGGTGATTTACCTGGCTTGGGGATTAGGACCACTGTGGCCCTCTTCCAATTTTCCAGTTGCTTTTGCCGAGGCGAGATTCGAACTAGTGTTCCCACCGATCCGAATGCGAGCGTCCTAACCACTCGGCTATCCAGGCACGCTGGCAGAGCAGAGCATAGCCTTGCATAGTATAGTACAGCAAGGTGGTGGGGAAGGGAAGTGAGGGTGAGGAGGAGAGATGTGAAGGTCAGGAGGAGGAAAATGAGGATGGGAGAACAAGTACAGAGCGAGAAAGAAAGAAAGAAAGAGAGAAAGAAAGGAAGAAAGAAAGAGAGAAATAAGTAGAAACAAAGGCAAGAAACAGAGAAAATTATAGAAGGCGAGAGACCGACTACACACAGAGAGAGAGAGATAGAGAAACAAACACATAGGAAGAAAGAGAAGGAGAAAGAAAGAGAGAGAGAGAGAAATAGACGGAGAGAGAATGAGATATAAAGCAACATACTAAAAAGGAAGATAGAAAAAAATAAGAAAGCATAGCCATGTATAGTACAGTATAGCAAGCATAGTTCGCCGTGTGGCGCAGAAAACTATCATTTTCATGAACAGGCACGCGCTCTCTTCGTTATCTTCATCATCTTCGTCCTCTTCTTCCTCTTCTGCTTCTAGTCCATCAGCTCTGCTGTGACCCAGCCTTGGGCGACATTCAGAAAGCTGTGCTAATATTTTTTTTTATTTAAACACCCTGGCACACCTTCTGCTGCAATGCAAAGGCAGCAACCCAGCCATACAAGCAGCAGCAACAGATGCAGACCCAAACCTCCTTAGTGAAGCGTGGGAGGCTGCGATCTCCAAGCCGGACCTGGTCGACCAGCGCCAACTCGTGGCGCGGGCTCGGCAGGCGGTCCAGGCCAGAGGGTTCCTGGAATAAGGGACCCTCCCACATTCATTTACTGGACACCTAATAAATGATTTTCTCTCTCTCTCTCTCGTAATGGTGTAGTTGTTGCGTAGTGCTGTGTTTGTGCGCAGTGCGTGTGATATGCTCGTGTGCAGTTCATGTGCAGATGTGGAGTGTGTAGTGGACAAGGTATGCACATTTTTCATTTATTGCCTAACCTAAATAAAGAGTACAGTCCCGTACTTGTTAAAACATCGAAATGTCTTTAGTGCCAACGCAACTTCTTCACACAACTTTACGCAGAATCTCCTCTGGCAGCTGTCTAAGTGATGCTTAAGCGATTGCAACTAATCATGTGATGTTTCCTCGTCGTATGATGCGGAGCTAAGGCGAGTACTGTGCTCCTTATTCCAGATGACGTCCTTTTCAGGTGAAGCTTGCATTGACTGACCTGTGAAGCTGGTGGTGATGGTGTTAAAAAAAACCCTCCTCACTCACAACTGGCGCTCACCAAAGAAATAGTAATTACAACAAAATACATTTTCTTTCAGGGGCTGGTGTTTTAACCAGGGTCCCCGCGGTCCGAAAGCTAGTGCTTTGGACACTACGCCACGCGCCCATGCCTGCCCAATGTGAACTGAACTGATCAAAGCATACGAATGCGTTCTACCAACGATGCAACAAACAATTGGGAAGCAGTACGCTTGCTATGGGCGCTTCATTGATATATTTTATGTTGGTCGAATGAAAGCCATTTTCTCGACAATGCCTGAAGTTGATATCAGGAATTGCACATTTGAGGAAAATTCTGGCTTCAGGAAAATTGAATTCATAACACGCGTTTCCACGATCCCGCGATGGTCCTTTCGCTGGGCCGTTCTACAGGCTGACTGACGAACGCTGGTAAGAACACGAAAGACGCCATGCCGATTCAGCCCGCAAACAGCGTTCCGGGGATGGTCGCTATTTATAATAATATTGAACGCTTATGTTAGGAGGGAGCATTGCGCTATGCCAAAGAAAGAAAGAAAGAGAGAAAGAAAGAAAGAAAGAAAGAGAGAAAGAAAGAAAGAAAGAAGGAAAGAAAGAAAGAAAGGAAGGAAAGAAAGAGAGAAAGAAAGAAGGAAAGAAAGGAGGGAAAGAAAGGAAGAGAGAAAGAGAGAGAGAAAGAAGGAAAGAAATAAAGAAAGAAAGAAAGGAAGGAAAGAAAGGAAGAAGAAAGAAGAGAGAAAGAGAGAAAGAAAGAAAGAAGGAAAGAAAGAAAGAAAGGAAGGAAGGAAAGGAAGAAAGAAAGAAAGAGAGAAGGAAGGAAAGAAAGGAAGAAAGAAAGAAGGAAAGAAGGAAAGGAAGAAGGAAAGAAAGAAAGAAAGGAAGGAAAGAAAGAGAGAAAGAAAGAAGGAAAGAAAGGAGGGAAAGAAAGGAAGAGAGAAAGAGAGAGAGAAAGAAGGAAAGAAATAAAGAAAGAAAGAAAGGAAGGAAAGAAAGGAAGAAAGAAAGAGAGAAAGAGAGAAAGAAAGAAAGAAGGAAAGAAAGAAAGAAAGGAAGGAAGGAAAGGAAGAAAGAAAGAAAGAGAGAAGGAAGGAAAGAAAGAAAGAAAGAGAGAAAGAAAGAAAGAAAGAAGGAAAGAAAGAAAGAAAGGAAGGAAAGAAAGAGAGAAAGAAAGAAGGAAAGAAAGGAGGGAAAGAAAGGAAGAGAGAAAGAGAGAGAGAAAGAAGGAAGAAATAAAGAAAGAAAGAAAGGAAGGAAAAGAAAGAAAAGAAAGAGAGAAAGAGAGAAAGAAAGAAAGAAGGAAAGAAAGAAAGAAAGGAAGGAAGGAAAGGAAGAAAGAAAGAAAGAGAGAAGGAAGGAAAGAAAGGAAGAAAGAAAGAAGGAAAGAAGGAAAGGAAGAAGGAAAGAAAGAAAGAAAGAAAAAAGGAAAGAAAGAAAGAAAGAAGGAAGGAAAGAAAGAAAGAAAGAAGGAAAGAAGGAAAGAAGGAAAGAAAGGAAGGAAGAAAGGAAGAAAGGAAAGAAAGGAAGAAAGAAAAAAAGAAAGAAGGAAAGAGAGAAAGAAAGAAGGAAAGAAAGAAAGGAAGAAAGAAAGAAGGAAAGAGAGAAAGAAAGAAAGAAAGGACGCCAAGAAAGAAGGAAAGGAAGGAAAGAAAGGAAAGAAAGAAAGAAAGAGAGAAAGAAAGAAAGAAAGAAAGAGAGAAAGAAGGAAAGAAAGAAAGAAAGGAAGGAAAGAAAGAGAGAAAGAAAGAAGGAAAGAAAGGAGGGAAAGAAAGGAAGAGAGAAAGAGAGAGAGAAAGAAGGAAAGAAATAAGAAAGAAAGAAAGGAAGGAAAGAAAGGAAGAAAGAAAGAGAGAAAGAGAGAAAGAAAGAAAGAAGGAAAGAAAGAAAGAAAGGAAGGAAGGAAAGGAAGAAAGAAAGAAAGAGAGAAGGAAGGAAAGAAAGGAAGAAAGAAAGAAGGAAGAAGGAAAGGAAGAAGGAAGAAAGAAAGAAAGAAAAAGGAAAGAAAGAAAGAAAGAAGGAAGGAAAGAAAGAAAGAAAGAAGGAAGAAGGAAAGAAGGAAAGAAGGAAGGAAGAAAGGAAGAAAGGAAAGAAAGGAAGAAAGAAAAAAGAAAGAAGGAAGAGAGAAAGAAAGAAGGAAAGAAAGAAAGGAGAAAGAAAGAAGGAAAGAGAGAAAGAAAGAAAGGACGCCAAGAAGAAGGAAAGGAAGGAAAGAAAAGGAAAGAAGAAAGAAAGAGAGAAAGAGAAGAAAGAAAGAAGAGAGAAGAAAGAAAGAGAAAGAAGGAAGAAGGAAAGGAAGAATGGAAAGAAAGGAGAAAGAAAAAGGAAAGAAGAGAAGAGAGAGAGAAAGAAGGAAAAGAAAGAAGAAAGGAAGAAAGAGAAGAAGGAAGAAGAAAGGAGAAAGAAAGAAGGAAGAAAGAAAGAAAGAAAGGAAGGAAAGAAAGAGAAAGAAGAACGAAAGAGAAGAAAGAAGAAAGAAAGAAAGAAAGAGAGAGAAAGAAAGGAAAGAAGAGGAAAGAAAGAAAGAAAGAAAGAAGGAAAGAAAGAGGAAGAAGAAAGAAAAGGAAAGAAAGGAAGGGAAAGAAGGAAGAGCGAAAGAAAGAGAGGAAGAAGAAAGAAAGGAAAGAAGGAAAGAAAGAAAAAGAAAGAAGGAAAGAGAAAGAAAGAAGAAAGAGAGAAAGAGAAGAAAGAAAGAAGGAGAGGAAAGAAGAGAAAGGAAGCAAGAAAGAACGAAGAAGAAGGAAGAGAAGGAAGAAAGAAAGGAAGAAAGAAAGAAGGAAAGAAGAGAGAAAGAAAGAAGGAAAGAAAGAAAGAAAGAAAGAAAGAGAAGAAAGAAAGAAGGAAGAAAGAAAGAAAGGAAGGAAAGAAAGAAGAGAAGGAAAAAAGAAAGAAAGGAAGAAGAAAGAAAGAAAGGAAAGAAGAAAGAAAGAAAGAAAGAAAGAAAGAAAAGGAAAGAAAGAAAGAAGGAAAAAAGGAAGAAAGAAAGAAGAGAAAGAAGGAAAGAAAGAAGGAAAGAAGAAGAAAGAAGAAAGGAAGGAAGGAAAGAAAAAGGAAGAAAGAAAGAGAGAAGAGAAGGAAAGAAAGAAAGGAGGAAAGAAAAGAAAGGAAAGAAAGAAGGAAAGAAAGGAAGGAAAGAAAGAAAGGAAAGGAAAGAAAAGAAAGAAAGAAGGAAGGGAAGAAAGAAGAAGGAAAGAAGGGAAAAGAAAAGAAAGAAAGAAAGAAGGAAAGAAAGAAAGGAAAGAAAGGAAGAAAAAGAAAGAAAGGAAGGAAAGAAAGAAAGAAGGAAAGAAAGAAAGAAAGAAGGAAGGAAAGAAGGAAAGAAAGAAGGAAAGAAAGAAAGAGAGAAAGAAGGAAAGAAAGAGAAAGAAAGGAAGGAAAGAAAGGAAGACAGAAAGAAAGAAAGAAAGAGAGAAAGAAGGAAAGAAAGAAAGGAAGGAAGGAAGGAAGGAAGGAAGGATGGAAAGAAAGGAAGGAAAGAAGGCAAGAAAGGAAGAAGAAAAGAAAGAAAGAAAGAAGGAAAGAAAGGAAGGAAAGAAAGGAAGAAAGAAAGAAAGGAAGGGAAGAAAGAAAGAGGGCAAGAAAGGAAGAAGAAAAGAAAGAAAGAAAGAAGGAAAGAAAGAAAGAAGGAAAGAAGGGAAGAAGAAAAGAAAGAAAGAAAGAAGGAAGAAAGAAAGAAAGGAAAGAAAGGAAGAAAGAAAGAAAGGAAGGAAAGAAAGGAAGACAGAAAGAAAGAAAGAAAGAGAGAAAGAAGGAAAGAAAGAAAGGAAGGAAGGAAGGAAGGAAGGAAGGATGGAAAGAAAGGAAGGAAAGAAGGCAAGAAAGGAAGAAGAAAAGAAAGAAAGAAAGAAGGAAAGAAAGGAAGGAAAGAAAGGAAGAAAGAAAGAAAGGAAGGGAAGAAAGAAAGAGGGCAAGAAAGGAAGAAGAAAAGAAAGAAAGAAAGAAGGAAAGAAAGAAAGAAGGAAAGAAGGGAAGAAGAAAAGAAAGAAAGAAAGAAGGAAGGAAAGAAAGAAAGGAAAGAAAGGAAGAAAGAAAGAAAGGAAGGAAAGAAAGAAAGAAAGAAGGAAGGAAAGAAGGAAAGAAAGAAGGAAAGAAAGAAAGAGAGAAAGAAGGAAAGAAAGAAAGAAGGAAAGAAAGAGAGAAGGAAAGAAAGAAGGAAAGAAAGAAGGAAAGAAACAAAGGAAGGAAATAAAGGAAGAAAGAAAGAAGGAAAGAAGGAAAGGAAGAAAGGAAGGAAAGAAAGGAAGAAAGAGAGATAGAAGGAAAGAAAGGAAGAAAGAAAGAGTGGAAGAAGGAAAGGAAGAAGGAAAGAAAGAAAGAAGGAAAGAAAGAAAGAAAGAAAGAAAGAGAAGAAGAAAGAGAGGAAGAAGGAAAGGAAGAAGAAAGAAAGAAGAAAGAAAGAAAGTGAGAAAGAAGGAAAGAAAGAAAGAAAGAAAGAAGGAAAGAAAGAAGGAAAGAAAGAAGGAAAGAAGGAAAGAAAGAAAGTGAGAAAGAAGGAAAGAAAGAAAGAAAGAAGGAAAGAAAGAAAGAAAGGAGGAAAGAAAGAAAGAAGGAAAGAAAGAAGGAAGGAAAGAAAGAAAGGAAGAAAGAAAGAAGGAAAGAAAGAAGGAAGGAAGAAAGAAAGAAGAAAGAAAGAAAGAAAGAAAGAAAGAAAGAAAGAAGAAAGAAGAAAGAAAGAAAGAAAGAAAGAAAGAAAGAAAGAAGAAAGCAGTAGGCCAGGCGTACCCACGGCAAGCTTCGCTTTCCCCCATTTACCCGACAGGGGAAGGGCTCCTGAATTTTTTGGCTGTATTTTACTAGGTTCTTTCTACTATATTTTTACAAAGTTTCAGCACGCTGATGAAAATGATTAGGCTGATGCGGTTGCATGCAGACTCCTCTCATAACCACCTCAATTCAAAGTACCGAAAAATAAAATGCATTTATACCTGTAAAGGTGGATAGGCAGCGAAGCTGTTGAACACCATGGCAACCGGCATCGCTAAATAAATTCAGTGACTTGGCGACGTTGCCGTTTGAACTCGGCAGCTTGTGCGAGAACTGCTGGGTTTTGCCTAGCCTGACGCCTGCACTCGGCTTCTTGGGCATGAAGTGCTGGTTCTTGCCTTTAGTTTGGCGCACGCGCTGGCCAACCTCCCTGAAAGCGATCATTCAAGATATACGTGGCATGATGTTCATTTGCATTGCCCCTGCTGCAGTCGCGGCTTTTGTGCACACGCGCTGCGAGCAGTGTGTCGTTTACGTAGCGCATGGCAACCTATATACGCATGTTAAAACACGTAGTATTGTGTTTCGCCTTCCACATTCCCAATATACGTGTAAAGCCTTTTCCCTCTTAATTGTGTGTGTCTTCTACTTGACCTGTCACGCCTCCTCTCGCATGTGTTTGGTTTCCAGTATACCAAGTAAGGTCCTATGGGTGCTAAAGTATGATACGATATATTGCGTCGCTGTCGCGCCGCATTTACCAGCCACTGTCATTGGCGCTCACAATGGGCTTAAACTGCGCGTTCTACTCCTTTGTTGGGAAAGGAGCCGATACCCAATACAGCTGTATTAGGAAAATATATCGCCGGGGTCGGCCCACATTTTCTTCTGGCAGACAACAGACAATTATACTGAAAATTCCGACCAACGTACCATCAACAGCTTCGCTCTAAAAACACAATGAAGTCTCCAAATCGGACATCAGTACTGTCTTTTTATCGCTTCGTATTCCGCCACATCCGCCCTGCGTAACCGGGTGGATTCGTCGAATGGGGCACCTTCGAGTCGATCGAATAAGCACAGTATCAGCATCTACTTGAGCACGGTTATTCAAGGCAAGACTCACCGATTCACTGCTCTGCACTTCGAGCAATAAAACAGGTGACACCGAACTTATTGTGGTCATGTCTCAGTCGCCATATTACATGGGACACCCTTCTTGAGAACCTAAAGCGGAATGCCGTTCCACTGGAATGTTTTCTTGACTGATGCTGGTGTCAGCGGCGGCGAAAGAGCCCTTTCAAGACAACTGGCAGTCAGAGCTCCTGTGAATCAGCAGCTACCAAAAGAGACAGTTCGATGCCATTTTCGAACTTTATGAAATTCGCCATGTCAGCCCTGCGTCACAAGAGGACTTTGTCGCGTCAACACTACTGTACAGAGTAAGAACACGATTGCCCTACACTCCCGCGTGGTTGTTTAAAGTAAGGGGCGCTCCTTCCTCATTGTGTACTGAGTGCGATGAAGTTGGGGATACTGACCACTAGGTCCTGCAAGCGCTTTTGCTCCGAAAGGGAGAGAATTATGGGTAATATGAAGAAAAGAGGATTTCCCCACGGATGCTGATAAGAGATTGTGTTTACGGAAGGTGTGCAGATGATTCGCAAGGAAGTGGCTGCTATTCTTTTACATTTTCTGCAAGAGACCGGTTTATGTGATGTATGGCGAAACATACTGCATGGAAAGAGTCGCTCAGGCGGAGCAGTTGTCGGCCAGGTGTGCCAGGCTAACCCCGCCTGTGACAACATCGCCATCATCACCGCCCTTCCACGTGCGGGCCCGCAACCCCTTGTGGTCGTTGAAGGATCCGCTAAAGCCCGCCAGGAAGCATCGCGCCTTATGATTATATTTAATTTTGTCATAACTATCTGTTACTGACGGGCTTTCTTACTGCTCATGCGTTCGCCATCGTAATCGGGAAGTACCTGTTCTCATGCACTTCCCTGGCCTACAAAATGTCGTGCTTGTTAGCCTTTCATTCCGTGAATGTTGCGCAGGATCAGGCCCGGTATTCACAACAACCTCCCAACGTCAGAACTCTTCGAAAGAGAAAATTTGAACCAATCTCAATGCCGGAGATATCATTAACGATGCCAGTTAGCCCACTGAAAAAAATAAGCATTTACAAACGAAAATCCTCGTGAATTCGGCCCCTGAAGTATAAACTTAGTGGTTCGTGTTTTTTGCACAAGGACCTCACAACGACGTTGTTTGCCGTTTCGTTTGTACGGTATCACGGTAAGCTACCGAAACGCGAATCGAAATTCTTATATACTACTTCTCCTGCCATTTTTATGTCAGCTGCAAATTTCACGTCTTTGGTTTAGCGGTTAACTGAAACGTTTTTTTTTTTATTCAGGCTGACTGGTTAACAACAACAAAATAGAACAGAGTTGAGGCAGGGTATCACTTCCTGTGTACTGCTTACATAGCTTTGGGCGTTATACCTGGCCTAGCTGAGATTATGAAATAAAAATTCGACAGAGTAAAAACGCATTTTGAAGTGAGCGAGCTGTTTTGCAAGTCTCTCCAAACTACACATTTCAATGTTATAATATACAGCACATGCAAGGATATTGAATTTGCTGCAAACTGGATAATGGGAAGGTCTTCGCAGTTGCGTTTATTTTTGCTCATCATGTAACGAAGATTGGTCCTGGTATTCTGAAATCCCCTTAGTACGGAGTGCGTTCCAGAAAGACTTCCGATAATTCCAGCGTTTCCTGTATCCGCATGAAAAGATCTTAAAGCATGGACTTGAAAGTCGTTTTTCTGCTGCTGGCGGCGCCAATAAAAAATCATGGCGTGTTTCTAAATTCCCGGCGCTGTAGCTAGAAGCGTCTTTCTTTGAACCTTATCCAACCAGTTTTTTAACTTCAACTTAGGAATTTGCATTTTTACATCACATATCCCAGATGACAGACCATATACAATTCCGGTAACTGCGAAACTTTTTAAAAAATTCCTTTTCGAGTAAAATAAAAAAAGGTGGTCGTATTCCTCTCGGGGCTGAGCTTAATAATAGTGCCCCAGGCAAAGCGAAATTCTAAGGTGCTGCCGGCTCACTGTGTTCAGCAATGATAACCTTCTGGCTTCGGAGAATTTCGATGAAGTTGTTAGTATATAAAAAAACACATAATTGAAAGAAATAATCTTGGTCTTTAAAATGGAATCATTGCAAAGATGTGACATTCTGAAGCATCTTCTTTCAATAGACAGGATGTCTCTCCCAGCAGCGCTCTACCTCGACTTTGGTAATGAAGTCACACAGCAGGAAATCTGATACAAGCAGAAGTTTTGAGATATTGAGAAATTGATTCATGAAGCATCTTCGCGCTTTTATTCTTACAGTGACAGCATCCATTATGAAATTTACGCAAAAATAATAGGTAAAGTTTCTTTCACGTCTCTCTGCTACATATTTCTTTAGGCATTTAAACGGTATAAGTTATCTTGGCACAAGACTGCTCTGTCGTGATGCGCATTAGAAAGAAGTGCTGCAGGGCTCTGTACCGCGCAAATATTATTGCATAGTATGTCTCCAATAATTATCACCCCGTCCATTATGTATGAGGAATACGCTGACGTATGAGAAATAGTGCTAAATAATTCGCGAGAGCAAAAAAAAAAAACGAATGATGGCAGCTTCGCACTGTGTGACTGGGCTAGCTGGTATTCCATAGCTACGTGAAGAGCGCGGGAGCGACACACGGACAAGGGACCGACGAGGACTGGCGACGAGGACAGCGCCAGTCCTCGTCGATCCCTTGTCATTGTGTGTCATCCGCGCTGTTCACGGAGCTTCGCACCAGTGGGGCCAAGACTGAAGGAAGAGCGCAGCTGGGTGGCCTTCCTTGTTTCTCTTATTTCTTTTATTTCTTTATCCTCTTTCTTTCTCTTTCTGTCCTGCTGTGTTTTTTATCTCTTTTTTGTGTCTGTTTCTTTCTCTCTCTTTCTATGTATTTCGTTGTCTTTCTATCTCTTTATGTCTTTTATTCCCTTTATTTCTCTTCCTTTTTCTTTCCATCTGTTTCTTTCTCTCTCTCTCTCTCTCTGCCTACGTTTTTCTCTCTTTTTGTCTTTTTAGGATTTTATTACCTTTATTTCTCTCTATTTTCTCTTCCTCTTTCTCTCTCTCTGTCTTCTATCTGTTTCTCTCTTTTACTCGTGTTCGTTTTCGCCTGACACTCGCACCTGCTGTACACGATAGTGGGGCTTGCCCAATTCCTGTGGCGAATACCCACCTGAGGAGTTTTGCACGACGGAGCACAAGTTACCGATAGCTTAAATAGCTTCTCTGTAAAGAGAATGAAGAGAGCGTGTGCCGGTTCATGATTATGATAGTTTTTTACGACGGAGCACAAGCTACCGACATCTTAAACAGCTTCGCTGTTAAAAAAAATGCAGCGGACTCTAAAATTGTTTAACAGGTGGGCATATATACCTCGAAATATGGAGTAAACGATGCTGTATTGAAAGCCATTTGCAGCAAGTAACAACTAGGCGCCTTAGTTTACAATTATATTTATTGACAGCAAACTGTTCAACTTAGCAAACTGTTCCAATGAAGTAGTGCCAAGACCCAGCTTTACCAAATCTTTCCCAGCAATATTGTTATCGTCCGCGGAGATAAAAGCCAACGAAGAATACACTTGATCGCAACGAATGGAAAGCTTAAGTTAGAGAGATAGGGTGCAGAGTTCGCCCTAGGGGTGATTGTTGCAGCATGCAACAGCCAACTAGGGCGAGAGGAATGCGTAATCTTAGTTTTCACTGTTCCGAAACGTGCCGCTAGGCCCCTGGGACGCTAGGCCGGTCGACGCTCGCGCGATAACCTTCATATCGCGCTCGACTGTACATCTCAAAACGAGAGCGACGTCGTCGGAATGATATATGTTTGAAAATGGTATAGAATAGAACGAAACGAATCCTTACATTACAGCTATTTCATTTATCCCTGACCGGTCATCTTGACTAACAATATGTGTGACATCACCCTCTACGCTGGCATCTGCTATTGCTTGTAGCGCAATAACATTTTTTATGAATACGTGTCCATATCTCCAGGTTCCACGAGTTCAAAGTAAAATTTGAAGAAATGTGTAGGCTTACGATGGTCTGACAAACTCGCTAAAGGAGATTGCGTCGCTACACTTATAAAAAAAAAGAGGCCTGTAGTGTTTATAACGTCCCTGCAGAAGCTTACACAGCCTGGGGCGTCTATTTGTCACAGTTAGTTGCACTGGACGATTTCAATACATCGTACTTACGGGGCCTCTTCCAAACAGAGCGTATTGACCACACATACCGTCTACGAGGCTAGAGAAAGCAGCCGACGGTGGTGGTATACGTCTGCAGTTATTGATTTCGAAGTGTGGGTGACCTTTTCGACATCTGGCTATGTCAGTCGGCGGCACGACGTGGCCCATGAAGCAAGTGAGTGAAATAAATGTAAAAAAGAAAAAAAAAACAGTTTCTGCAAGAAGCCTTGCAGGTGAAAAATTATCTACGTCTTACAAGATGTATACAGGCAATTTGCCGCTGCAGTTTCCCGTGTCGTTTCGTTGTGAAATCGAGGAACCCCCTGTCTGCAGCCGCACGTTGATACGAGTATACTCGAGGCTATTTGAGACCACATTCAGCTTTCGTTTCTTGGGTGTGTGTTGCAAAAGCGTATCTGGAACTCTTGCAGTGAAACTCATCCCGTGGTACCCGCGCACTGCGTACGCCAAGATTTGTTTCTTAGACAGCGATGCTGTTTCTTTTTATTTATTTTTTTATTTCTTGCAGAGATTTCATATTTTACCTCGTCTTGCCCGAATGCGCATCGGCTTACTAATTCCTTTAATCGTCCGTTTGCATTTCGAAAGGCACTGCCTTCTTTTTTTCTGGGGGGGGGGGGGGTGCATCAAGGAAATGAATTTCTATTGTCCGCCGAAAACACGGGAATACACCGAGTGCCCGTACATAACAAATTGAGCAATATGGGGGCTGGTGTACTTTTGTTTCGAAAGCGCAACGTCAATTTGTTAATGGAATACACAGAAAGGCAGGAACGATTCGTGATCGCGCAAGGTAAATGACAAAACGAGCCATAATACACCGTCTTTGAGGAATTACAATGACCGACCATTAAAGACTCCAATTAAAATACGCGGTATCGCATTCACCAGTTGAATTGGCCTTTTAAACGACGCCATCTTTGAAGAGACTAGTGGCTTTTGGATGGACGTGTAAAGGAATTTGAAAGGGGATGGGGCGGTGAGAACACTGACGGAAATGAAAGATGGAAATGCGGAGCGTAGGCTGCGGCACCGCTCATTGATTACGTCAGTGGTGACGTTCTCTTCACTGCAGTGTGCGCATACCTGCGCTCCATCGTTCAGACGGAATGCAAGCCACTGGTGAGTGTACCAGGGCCAAATCGGAATCTCGTTTTGCTACATCAGTGCTCTGGATTATCGCCTCGTGGCACCCTACACCAAAATGGCTATAGAGGGGCACGTTACAGTATTACATTTCACTTCAAAGGGAGTATCCAAGGTGAGTGCTTCACGGGATTACCACAGGAGCACTCCGATCGAATGCTCCGTCGCAGTACCACTGCTTTCGCCGTCGGCAACTGGACACCCGGTCGCTCTCTCGGTCGCTACACACGATCACCACTAAGCCACCGCGGCGTTTGTTTGAGTACAGCTGCATTCAGTTTGTCTTGAAATATTTTTCCGCGGGCTGCTCACCAGTAAGCCACCGCGGCGTTTGTTTGAGTACAGCTGCATTCAATTTGTCTTGAAATATTTTTTTCCCAGGCTGCTCTCGCGATTTCGTGTCTGCAGTAGCATGCGTCGGAGAGGTTGCTCCACTTGAACAAAAGTTACGAGGGCGTGGAACGTACTGTTATGACTGACAGTCGGTGGCGAAGCGCTGACCATGAGAATGGACGACCGATGCGTTATCACACTTCTAGAACACCTGCGACCATCCCAGAAACGGGCTTCCCGGGACGAGAAGCGACCGTCAATGGGAAGAGTCTCGACCTAACAGAGGGAAGTCAAAGTTGGGGACGTTTTTACAACGGGCCACCTGGACTTGGATTGGTGTGCTGTCGGGACGACCTGTCCTGTATGTTTTGACAGGAGCCAAAGTCGCCGCAGACCCTTTGCTGCCCTTCTGGGAAGAGGCAATGAACATGCCCGAGTAACCTGTTTCCCGACTAGCCCCACAAGCGTGTCGTTGACCGCCGGACGTTTGTTGTTTCAGGAGTGCAACGACCCCTCAGCGACAGCGTTATTGGCTGGTGCCATGGTGGGTGGTGTCGTGTGTGTGATTGGTTGTCATCAAAAAGGAGGAGCCAGCCTGAGGGGTTAAAACGACGGTGCTGAGTGAAAAAAGGGGATCTGGGCCCTCGGTTACAGGCTCATCCAGTTCGCTCGTCGCTGAACTCTTACTTTTTCACTATGTAACTGAGTGTACAAAAAGTGCCAGTAAACATGCTTGTTATCGTTTTTCCAACTTGCTAGCATGAGTTCCTCAACCCGCAGACTCGACTACGCTACCAAATGGAGTCCGGGTATGACGCCGCCCTATCGTAGCAACAACCTGGTTGCCGAGGAGGGACGGATCTAAATACTCGGTCGCAACAGTACAAAGCGAGATTGCTCACGAGCGTACGCAATTGAGAAGGGAAACTATCGCGTAAATGCACTACTCGCGTGCACTCCTATGAAACAGAGCAATACTCAGAAGCAAGAAGCAAAAAATCACCCTCCCCCCCCCCCCCCCCCCCCCCCACCCGTCCTCTCCTGCATGGCATGTTTTGTAGTCGTACTTTGTTTGAGACCGTGTTGATGAGAAAAGTACAGCGAACACAACTAAGCCAAATTTGCCGCCACCACCACCGCCCAATGCATCACAATTGGACAGCCCGAAAGACGCAGAAGCTTTGAAAGCGGCGGCGGATGTCGCGTGGCCCTCGCTGCCACCACTGCGCACTCATAAAGAGCCGATACAGAATGCCACGCAGTGTGCTTCATCGTCCACAGATGATTGCCACGACAAGAACCTACAAGTCCTCGCAGTGTTGAGGTCTCTCATGACCACGATGCGCACTCTCCTCAACGGAATGACAACTCCGTCAGCTCAATGCGCTCTGCAAGTTCTCGATTCATTGGAGCTAGTCCTTGCAAGCCTTTTTTAACATCTCGCGGAAGGAAGACGAAGTGATTCTTTGTGGAACACATCTTGCTCGTCTCTGTATTTTCTGGACTTTTCGCTGAATTTGTGGTGTCTATCGCCCCGTACATCGCGGTGATGGATGTACAACCTCACGAGGCACCGTCCGCTTCCGGTTCGACCGCGGGCATTGGTTCGAGGAAGCGAGGAAACACATCTAGCGAAAGCGATGACACCGAGCTGTACTCCGCATCAGGCGACGAGTCCTCGGAAGACGGCTTTCAACCCGTCCTGTACCGCAAGGCCAAACGAAGGATCATCAACGCATCTTCGGCCTCAAGCACGGCCACCGTGAAAACAGCGCCTCATAGATGGCCTCATTCCATCCTGTTTGTGCCGCAGAACGCTACCGACAGTCTACGTGTCCTGAACAGGCAAGCGCTCTCCTTGTATCTTGAGAACACCGTGCCGAACGAGATCAAAGATGTACGGCTAAACACAAGGAGAAACATCCTGGCAGTCGATGTGATGAACCCGAGTGCGCTGAGCACGCTGCAGCAAGTAACGAAACTGGGAAACATCACACTCAAGTCCATCATACCAGCCGATGGTGCTACCACGGCAGGAGTCATTTACGACATTGATACTGAAATCCCTAACGTCGACCTTCCAGTGCTTATAAAACCAGCGAGTCAAGACAACGTCATTGTGAACGTCGGCCGCCTTGGCAATACACGGTGTGTGAGGGTAACGTTCAAAGGTGACTGTCTTCCCTCCTACGTGAAGGTTGGCCACTTTCGTCACCAGGTTCGACCATTTATTCCTAAACCTATGCAATGCTTCAACTGCCAGAAGATCGGCCATGTGAAGGGCGTCTGCAGGAACTCGGCAGTGCGCCCCCGGTGTGCAGAACCGCACTCGGAAGACAACTGTAGCGCAACCGTACTGAAGTGTCCTAACTGTCAAGGTGCTCACAGCGCTTCTTCCAAAGACTGTCCGCGCATAAAGAAAGAGATTTCTATTCTTAAGCAAATGGTGCGAGACAGCTCAACCCACAAAGAAGCCGCTGAGAAAGTCCGGCGAAGACGACGTCGCCGTCGAAGCTCTTCACGACGGACAGCGCCGACTTCAGGAAGTAAGTCGACTCATTCGGGAACACCACCAGCTGCAGTTTCCAGCACGGCAAACGCGGACGTTGGAAAAGAGAAAATGGGCAGATCTCTCTCTACCAAAGAATGGCCACCACTTACGCGTACCCGACGTGTGGAAGAACCACAGCGGAAGCCGCCTTCATCAGACCAAGCTGCTACAACAGAGGACTTGCCGAATACAGATCAGCAAGTGATAGCTCTTCTGCGACCCTTAATTAATGCCATTCGCGTGTTGTTGAGCAACATGCATACAACATCAGCCAGAAGTGCACTCCAAGTACTGGACGCTCTGAGTCCAGTACTGGCAGCCCTTGAGTAGATAATGGCTCACCCACCACTGTCTTTCAGGGAAGAGGTCCGAAAGGCAGTGATTTTCCAGTGGAATGCCCGGGGACTGAGATCACGCATCGCCGATTTCCGCCGGTTCGTGTACATCAACATGTTTCCCATCATCATCATCTGCGAGCCGAACTTGCCGAGCGCAATCAGACTCTCCGGATATGAACCATTCATGTCTTCAACAACTGCTGAAAACAGCAAGGTTCTGATGTTTATTCGCCGCGACCTTACTTACATTCATCTACCGGTATCACCTCATGACGACAATCATTATATATGTTTAACAGTGAAGAAGAGGCTTACCGTCACAGTTGTGGGCGCCTACCTATCTCCATCAAGTCGATTTGACGATAAAAGACTACAAGGCATCCTGTCATCATCTCCCCACCCGTGCGTTATCATCGGGGACCTCAACGCTCACCATACACTCTGGGGAAGTAGCAAGATCAATGCTAAAGGCAGAAATTTGGTGTTCTTCGCTTCCGACAATGAACTATTCTTGCTAAATGACGGCAGTCCAACATTTCTGCGTGGTTCAACGTATAGCAGCTGTCTTGACTTGGCGTTTGTGTCACGAAGCCTCGCCAGGCGTGCTGGGTGGTTCCCGGACATAGAAAGGCATGGGAGTGACCACATTCCCACATATGTTAAGATTGAAGGATTCTCCCCTTCTAAGATACGCAATAGCATTCAAAGAGTGGACTGGACAAAATTTCAGTCTCGCATGGAAGAGCAATGTCAAGCGAATAGCTCACTCGCCTTAGAGGAGATAATCAAGAGCACGATACACGATACCACGCGTACTCTCACATGCTCTTCGAAATTAACGGAATTTGACGTCGAGTTAGAGCGACTTCGAGCAATCCGACGACGTGCTGAACGAAGATACCGACGCACCGAGGCAATGGAAGACTTACGGACCGCTCGACGTCTACAGAAGAAGATTCAGCGCCGCATAGATAAACTCGAATCGCAACGTTGGACGGTTTTTTTGCGAGTCCCTTGACCCTCGTAAACCTCTATCGCTATTGTGGAGGACGGTACGAGGTCTGCGCACAAAACCCATTCAGCGGTCACCATTCAAGGCGCTAGCTCTCTCTCAAAAGCGCCCAGATGTTGACGTGGCAGAAGAATTTTGTGCCAGATTATCTGGGCAACTCACAGCACCAAACAGCCTATTACCCTCGAGCATCTGTCCACAACCACGAGATCCCCGCATGGATTTGTCATTTTCCATCCATGAACTCAAGGCAGCACTAGCTTTGTGTGGGCACACGTCGGTACCAGGGCCCTACGGAATTTCGTACAGAGCCCTGTGTCATCTGGGCGAACGTGCGAGAACTTTTCTCCTGGAGTTGTACAACAAATCCTGGCAAGATGGCACGCTCCCGACAAGCTGGAAGACTAGTCGCCTGGTTCCACTGCTGAAGCCGGGCAAGTCACCGTCGGAGCTCTCATCCTACCGCCCCATCGCATTGGCCAGTTGTGTAGGCAAAGTTATGGAGAGGATGATCCTCGGACGCCTGGAGTGGTACTTGGAGTGCAACAATGCCTACCCAGATGCCATGTCAGGATTTCGACGTGGTCGATCATCGATTGACAACGTAGTCGACCTGGTCACCTACGTTCAACACGAGAAAGGCCGAAAGCGTCTCTGCGCTTCTTTGTTCCTCGACGTCAAAGGGGCGTATGACAACGTTACGCATGAAGCCATCCTCACCGCTCTCGAAGAGGTAGGAATAGGCGGTCGGATGTTACGTTGGATACGTAGCTATCTCTCAATGCGGTCCTTTTTTGTGAGCACCGAGGACGGCCAAACATCTCCACATTATAGCTACCGTGGCGTCCCTCAGGGCGGCGTACTCAGTCCTGTGCTGTTCAATCTTACGCTGATTGCCCTCCTTGAGCACCTGCCAAGCACAGTTAGGCTATCAATGTACGCGGATGATCTCCGCATTTGGACGTCCGCCGTAACACGCCTACAGTTGCGAGCGAGAATTCAAAGAGCTGCCACTCAAACTGCCCATTACCTCCGTAACAGAGGCTTGGAAATTTCTTCCGAGAAGTGCGCTCTCGTGGCGTTTACGCGCAAGCCTATGAATAACTACAGCGTAATAATCAATGGCCAAGCTATACCGTATATTCGATCGCACAAGTTGCTGGGTGTCATAATTGACAGAGACATATCATGGAGCCATCACGTATCGTACCTAAAAAAGCGGTTGATTGGCATTTGTCATCTGTTGAAGTTTTTCGCTGGGGAGACTTGGGGAATGTCCCCAAGTGCCATGCTACAGCTGTACAGGGTACTTTTTCTCGGCTTCCTGCGGTACAGCTTGCCTGCATTAACGAACGCAAGCAAAACAAGCCTACGAACGTTACAAAGTGTTCAGGCCCAGGCACTCCGGATTTGCCTAGGCTTGCCTCGTAGTGCATCGACGGCGGCTTCTATAGCGATCGCCGGAGACCATCTCATCAAGACACACATTGACGTTGAAAAACTCAGGACACATATAAGGCATCTGGCTCGGACTCCCCGCCACCACCTAGCCTCTTTACCAGCAGATAGACCACGCGCATCTTTTTGCCAAACGGTAACCGCGTATCGCGAGTCGTTACCAACATGCTTCATGCCCGCCGCGAGACCTTCGATTCCTCCGTGGTGCCTGACTCAGCCCAACGTCAGCCTAACAATACCTGGCATCCGGAAAAAAGCGGAAATGTCGTCACCTGCCCTTAAACAGCTCGCTTTACTCCTGCTATATGAGAAGTACCAAGGCTATGTACACGTATACACTGACGGATCCGTTTTGCCAAACAGCTCAACTGCAGCAGTTGTGATACCGATTAAAGCCACAACAATCAAATTCAAGACCTCCCACCTTACGACATCGACGGCAGCAGAGCTCGCAGCACTTCGTGTCGCATTACATTTCATAAGTGATGAACGGGCACAAAAATGGACTATTTTCAGTGACTCCAAGGCGGCACTACAGTCTCTTCTGTCACCTTTACGACGCGGCCCGCACGAACAACTTGTATTTGAGATTGCAGAAGAGACGCACCATTTAACTGAGAAAGGGCATGAAATAACTTTTCAGTGGCTTCCAAGTCACTGTGGGATTATCGGCAATGAACGGGCCGATCAAGCTGCCCGTTCCGCCCATACTGAAAACAATCAACTCTTAATACCGCTCTCCAGAACTGACGCTGCACGGAAGCTCCGCGTGCTTGCTCGCCAACTCACCACGTCGCAGTGGAACAAGCCACACTTCCAGCACGCACGACTATATGCCCTAGACCCAACTCTCAGCCTTCGTATTCCCCCAGGACTTCGTCGAGGTGACGCTACCCTTCTGTGCAGGTTATGGTTGGGTGTCGCATTTACCTGTGAGTACGCGTTCCGCATAGGAATGGCCGACACCGCAGCTTGTGACCACTGCGGAAGTGATGAAACAATTAAGCATATTCTGTGCGACTGTCCACAGTACTGTTCGCAGAGACAGTCGCTTTGCAACGCGCTTGACAAATTGGACGACCGAACTCTTTCGGAAGAAAGAATCCTGCGCCACCGACAGGACTTTACGTCTCAGAAGAAGGCTGTGCAGGCGCTAATGCGCTTTCTGCGTTCAACCGGGCTATCAGAACGGCTGTGATAGGACGTCCTGCATGTGTGTGCATGTGTGCATGTTTTGTTTTGTTTTTATTTTATCTCCCTCTCTCTCTGCCCTCTTTCCGACCCCTATATCCCCACCCCTGCGCAGGGTAGCAAACCGGTCGCTCGCACCAGGTTAACCTCCCTGCCTCTTCTTTTTCATCTATTTCTCTCTCTCTCTCTTAACATCTCGCAGAGGAACCGATGTCAAATATTTCTCCGTTGTGACTGTCTGTGTGTATGCGGTGAACACTGATGTGTGTGCGCGTATTACTTGTTCCCTCTTTCCTCCTCGCTATCTCTATTCTTTTTTCTCCCCTTCCCCCTCCCCCCTTGTAGGGTAGCAAACCGGGTACAACCTGGTTAACCTCCCTGCCTTTCCTTCGCTTTTATCTCTCTCTCTCTCTCTCTCTCTCTCTCAAGCATGTTTTTGTGGCTGTGGAGCGGTTATCTACTAAGTTGCTTTTAACTCGCAACGAACGAGTGAGTGGTGGCGTCATTTGTGTCGGAGCGACCGATGTCTTTGTGTGATTGAAATACTAAATATCTTGATGACGCTGCTATTATTTACGTTAAAAGCGCACCCAACCAATATTCTATACGCAACCTGCAAGAAAAAGACAGTGGCTTCAAAAGGGTTTCAGGACCTTTTTAAGGGCACCCAAGCTGAAACAGTCTAGAGCCCCACTTCGGAATGAGCGAGAAGCCGATAAGGCAACCTTGAGAGGCTTGTATACCACATGCACTAAGCATGACAAGTAAACCATGGAAAGCATAGGGGAAACTCCCTGCGTAAAAGCGTTCGCAATAAAAATGTCTACTCCGGGCGCGCCTATTGTCGTACAGACGAAACTCTGCACACCGTGCCCCTTTATTAATAAACACCAGAATACTACCAAGGCTATAGCTTAGAAAGTGCTCTCCATCGCGGCGTCAGGTTGTTGTCGGGGCATAAGGCGGTGTTTTGGTTCGAACTTGTGGCTCCTGCAATTTTCATCGTCAGAAATGCCCTTCTCAAAGAGCGTTCTCCTAAGCTGCGCCCAGTAACTGAGAACCAGGCACAGAGCAGCGAACCCGGCAAGTATTAAATTTTCACAGATCCAGCGGGTAAGGGTCCCATAAAGGTGTATATTGAGACACGGGGCCTGAGAAAATTGGAAGTGCATCGTTAAAGTACGGCTCAATATACACATCTTTTTTTCTGCGATGATATAAAAGGTCCTTCGGCCGTTTTATATATATATATATATATATATATATATATATATATATATATATTGTCACGTGGTCGTGACGTCGACGAAGACAGCAGCCGGCGTTTGCAGGATGGAACTGTTTATTTGGCCGAACTTGTGGCCGGACAATCAGAACTAGAACTACAGCAATAGACGCTGTACAATGATAACGGCGAACAGGGCGTCGTCCGTCGATCAACTGACAAGCGGTCAAGCGCGTCGGCTTTTATACAGGTGCTATGGAACTTTCCAGCAATATCGCTGGTGGCGGCGTTATCTCTCGACAACGCTGGAACATTCGCGTGCGGCGCGCAATCTTAACAAAACGATCTACCAGAATCGTGAAGCTTCTCGAACACTGCTTCGGGGCCAGCGTCGAGCGTTGATAACCGTCCTTGCTGGTCAAACTCGAACACATCAAAATAAAAGCAGAAGCGGGCGTGTATATATATATATATATATATATATATATATATATATATATATATATATATATATATATATATATATATATATATATATATATATATATATATATATATATATATATATATATATATATATTTATTTATATTGCCTCTTTAATGCGGAGGCATTATATGGCGTGCTCACCGGAAAATCTGTCACGCATAACATGGTCACACACAGGGGATAGCGAGGCTTGGAGGTAACAAGAGCGTTGCCTTTTAGTACAAGCGTGCACAACTATATATGCAAGAATGCCGCATCGAGTCACGTAAAAGAAAGTTGTGCGAACAAAATGATAATGACCAGTTGAACGTCGATTGCAAAAAAAAAAAGCACGATACTTGCGTGGATGCCCTGGCGTAGTGCATGAGCATGATCTGTCCGCACAACAACGAAGCTCTGCTGTATACTAACCGAAAACCACCCTGCCCCCGCACCCCAACGACCTACAACTACCACGCAAGAACAACAACAACAACAAAGAAAGAAAGAAAGAAAACAACGTGCATTTGCGGACATGAATTCTAGCACTATGCCGAAAATTGCGCACAATTTGTTTGTTTGTTTGTTTGTTTGTTTGTTTGTTTGTTTGTTTGTTTGTTTGTTTGCTTGTTTGTTTGTCTGTCTGTTGATAAGGAAGACCACCTGTACGTTTACTCTCATCTAATTTAGCTGATCCGCCTATACATTATAGTCTGCTTAATATGCACGCAAATGAAATTTAAAAAAAAAAAACTAAGCAATCCATTTTGACCAAAACGCTCTCAAACGAAATTAAAAGAATTGAGCTGTGCTCTCTCGAGAACTTCCCACTTTTTAGACACTAATTTCGCCGCCTGATTTTCTTTTCTTTGTTAGCTTTTCTGCGTCAACTCAAATACGAGCAGAACTACTCTTAACAACCTTGTTTAATTTTGTACGCCAATTTTGTACCTGCCGATTTTGTACGTCAATAAATATTTAACACTAACCAAAGCCCGCGATACTCTTTTATAAGGAAGCAGCTAAATTGAGAGATCTTTGAAATATGCACGATCAGAGGATTTATCTCCCAAGCTTTTGATGTTGCGCTTGCTCATTAGAGGCCACGCATCCGCACGTTTAGGGCAAACATTATTCAATACCTCCTGCTGATCAAATTTTCCTCCTTCATGCATTTGCATACATAGTGGACACACGAGTAGCATACGCGCACGCCTTAACGCTGACGATTCACGCTGCTCAAATCATGTATTCACTGTGCTACCCACGTGCTTGCTCTGAACAAAGCATGTCTAAACATTGAGCATCTTTAAAAAATGTTCGCAGTTCGTTACTTACACCACGATTCCGTGGTGTGTACACAGGATAATATGGAAACATGCTTTATTAGCCTAACACAATTTGTACACAGAGCAGCACAACTGTGCAGATAGCGTGCATTAATTTAGCGGGGGCCATTCTCTTTCAAATTACGGCTGTTAGCTCACGATGAATCTGCTTTCAGCATCACTTCCCCCAAATTGATAATCTCTAGATAAGAAGTGCTTTATGGAGTTAGGAACGATGTTGGAATTTGCCTTAAGCATACGACATATTGTTCAATACGGTTGCTGTTGGGATGGGGTGGTGTTTCATAAATGCAACATGAATCAGTGACGCAGAACAGAACAGAAAATAAAACACGATACACGCGAAGAGAAGAAAGAGCGAAAATACTAGCGCTCTCTCGTCTCTTCGGATAGTGTCGTGTTTTCTTTTCTTTTCTGCGTCGCACTGATTAATACTTCAACTTATTGTATTCGCAGTGGAGAACTAATGTATTCGAGAAGTTGGAAGGCAGGCCACCATTTATTAGTACGGAGCTTAGCGTGAATATTAAGGAAAAACAATTTGCGCAGCTTGCACTGACTCGTGCAAGGCTGGGGCAGAGCCGAACTGGTCGGCACTCGGCTGGTCATGGCTTGATAGGCACACTTGCATTCAGACGCCGATGTACGAAGTGTTAACGTGATCACATTGTAAATCACGGGTATAGGCTCGAGGTATCGATCGGGTTGGATTGGGAATCGCTTGGCGATGACAGCACCAAGCAGCTTAATTATCTTAATTAGCATAATTCACTTATATAGGTTAATTAGCTAAATAGTCCTAATTTGCACATTCGAGGCTTGGTCTCGATTAGCCTGCATCCCAAGTCAACCTATTCCCAATTAGCTCTTAATTGTATCTTAATTAGTATACTTATGCTAATTACCTTGGCATAATTTGCATATTCTAAAATTGGTCTCGATCAGCTTGCATCCGAGGTCAACATGTGCCTAATTAGCACTAACTATGCTACGTCTCAATTAGGATTAGCTCGGCTCATATTGCCGAGCTCGGCATGACCAGCTCACCTGAATCTCAACCCGGCCTAAATAGGACTAATTAGGTGTTGGCATAATTAGCTTAATTATGCTTAACTGATAGGTATTACCATGCTGAACTGGGCTTAATTAAGCTATGATTAACTTGCCTTAATTAGACACAGTTATGCTTAACTTGGCTTGACGTGGCCGCGCCGGCATGATGATGACAATTTTTTCTCTACATCGCGAACCGGACAAACGGCGGGCATAACAGCTCTGCAGTAGGAAATTTTTATGAGAGTTACACCGATAATTTCTTCATCGTTAGTTCATTCAAATTGAAGCTATAGCGAAGGAATAAATGTTGCAGTCGCTCAGCTCGGCTATGCCAGGATAACGTAGCGTTAGCAAAGGTTCAGCTAATTATTCTTAGCTTTCCTGATTGTCTAGGATTAGCTTGATTATCATGCTTACTGCTGCTCCAATGACACACACACGGTATACGTATTATGTGGCACATGCATATTCGAGCGCCATATCCCCTAAACCGCCGTGGCGGGTACACACATAGTTAAAACTGACATTTTTTTATTAGCGCCTCGCACGTTTTAACTTCAGAAAGTAGCCGAAATAAAATCTGCACAATTTTTCTTACGCAATAGAGAACAAGTATATGCGCCCAATTTTCCCAAAGAAAGTACGGGAACAGGTATGTACCATGCATGCTTACACGTCGAGGTGAGCAACACGTAGAATTACTTACGACGGCTACCGTCGAAAAATTCAGAAAGGCGGTGCCTGAAATCGCACACGGAAAACATCTTCCGAACCCGTTCAGTGGGCATCCAGTGCTTCCGCCACGACGAAAAGCCAATCACGCCTTCGCGTTCTGCGGTGACTCCTATTTGCTGGACAGTTTGCGAATCCCTTCTACACCTGCGACAGAAACCCTCAGCCGAACATTTGCCGGCTCGTCGTGCTTTACGCGGTAATCACTGCAACCTTCATCTCTTTCATGCCTCATAAAGGCGCCTAATGAAGCTGGCCCACGGAGATGGTAAAAAAGAAAACTCTGGCAAAGCACTTCTCCGGTGAATCCTTTTTGCTGGGTCATAGTACTGCGCGTTATATATATTCACCGTCCGAATACTTCCTGCTCCCCTGTTCTCCATAAGCGAAGGTACACATTCCTGGTGACTTTCTCTGTCCATGGAAAACTCTTAGAAAACATTATATGTGCGTGTGTGTTGAGCGAATTACACCCTGCTGTGAATAAAAATCGCTGTTTGAACGGCATCCACTTGGCTAAAGAAAACTTGTTTCAGCCCCTATGCTACTTCTTTTTGTGGCTTCTTTTTGTGGCTTCACAAAAAGAAGCCCTAATGGCTTCTTTTTGTGAATTTTGTTTGTGCTCTTCAGCAACGTAATTTATGTTGTCCCTCTGAAAATAACGCTGCTCGCTTTGCAGAGGGCGTTTGTTGGCTCAAATCTAGAGATACAAATATGTCGAATCACAGCACCATAGATTCAAGTGTTTCTTTTTTCTTCCAGGAGCTTCACGTTGCGAAGCACTAGCACACCAAGTTCCTCATCGCAAGCTGTCTGTTTTTAGCAGCTCTATCACGGCTACTGCTGTCTAAATATGAAATTTATAGTTTCAGATTTTATACTTTTACATTTCGAGCGACTGTAGTCGATCGTAGTGACGCCATCGACGAGTTTTCAGAGAAAGCGCTGCCTTATTTAATGCCCTTATAAGCATAATTTTCAAGTGCGTCATCGGAATGTGGTTCTAATTCCCACAAACGAACTTAAAGATGCTTCAAAGTTATTCTCATAACTACAGTGTACATGAAATAGTAGCACTAGATCTTCGTGAACATAGCCGTACTAAGAAAACCGCGTACCGCCAAATGTGAACAAAGCTGCTATTAAAACGAGGAGAGATTGGTTTTGTAAGTTTTTAGTATATTATATTCTTTCACCTATAACATGATGCCCGACCGTCGGTATAACGATCATCTATAAGGGCTTACAAACACATGCGACGTCATAGACTGCGCACTGTTATCCGTGAGCAATCTATGACGTCTAATGAGCCTATCAGCATTCCACCTCATGTTACCCACTAGTTCAGAGTGTGCTTTCGTTTAGTAGTCATTGCAAGATTGCAACTAACTGCCCGCTACGTCATACAAAATTTATTGACGAGTGCAAAGAACAGCAAACTGTTTTAAAACGATTCGGTAAGAACGGTTGTAAATCCCTCTTGCATAAGAGGATCAGCGGTGAATCGGCTTAATCGTATTGAATGCGTCCCACGTCGGTTTTTGTTTTCACTCAGTTACGTCACTAATGGACAACTGCCACTTGAACGCATCCAACGTTAAGTTCTTTCTGGGGCAAGTATGTCATCTTGCGCATAGATTATTTTAAATAAAATAAAATAATTAAGTGTAATTTCTCCCACGGGAACGTGAGTTTGGATGCTTGATGACGGCATTGTACAAAATAAACTTTTCTCCAGGCACTGTCACTTGAACAATTGCTCTTTATATGTTATCTGCTCTCGTAGAAATGCTAGTTAATACTTACATTATGCAACAAAGTTTTTTCACTGATAAAAGGTTCATAACAATGTTTTATAAGCACTATGCGGACACCCCGATGCAGCTAGAAAGCGCCTAATGCATTATGGGAGACCAGCGCTGGATAGGTGGCGCGCCAAAAAATGGCGCCTGGCGGGGAGTCGCGACATAACTCAGCCGCTCGCATGGCCTCCGCGCCGCCGGCTAATCTCGGAGTCCATGCCGCTCGCGCTCAGACGACCGGCCGCACAGCCCGCACTGTACCGCGGTGAGCGCACGCGCGTGCGCCGTTCCCGTGCTTCATTTTGGCGCGAACATCTCGAGCAGCCATTGCGCCAGTAATACTGCTCTATGGTTTAGAAAAAAAAAATAACTTTGTCTGAAGGCTATTTTCTCAGGAAAGCACTGGAAAACGGAGAGAAGCCCTGCAAAGCAGACTACGTCTGTGCATACGGCGTCGAAGAGACAGTGCTGTGCCGTGGTGGCGACTCCGTCGTCAACATTTTCTGGTTGCGTCCTGGGACTTGTGTCAAGCTTGTGCAGGCTCACAAGCCTCCACTGATAAGTACGTGCGGCGTCGATACCAGCTGCCCACTACCACAGTAAAAAAAACATGGCTGATCCCTCCGACATAAGAATCGGTATAACACGAAAGTGAAACGTGTCTTCACAGAAGTAGTGCTTATTGTGTAGTGATATATGAGAGCTTGTACAATGTCTATTCGTGTTTGGCAGCTATAGCACCGTTTGACGTGGATGCACCCATGTTGACAGCATGTCTCTATCGCGACGACTAACGCCCATGATCGTGATTAAACCGTTGTGGTAGCTGACGGTGTGAACATATATTTGGACACAGCGAATCGTGAACCCCGCGTAAGGATGATATCAACAAGCTCATAATCAACACTGGTACCCGGTATGCACTTCTTCAAAGCGTCGTCAATTAAGGAGAGAAACGGCATGGCGTGCGCTTTCTAGTAATGGGTAGCGTACGCCTGTGCTCATGCATACATAACACACACTGCGCTTCAGCAACACGGGAGGTAGAGGTTCGTAGCCTGAGCCGCAAACGCGTGCGTCCCGCTGGCCTCTGTCTCGCAGGCGCTGCTCTCACTCCACCAAGGCACGACATTCGCCCGTCGAAATCGCGTCCTTTCTGCGACGCATATTGTAGCAGTTTTGTTAGTCGGTGCTCTCGCAATTGAAGCAGTCGGCGGCGGAGAAATCCCGATGGTGCACGTGAAAGCTGCACTACTCCGATGAGCCGACGCACGCTAACACGAAGCCAAAGGCAAAGAACGTAACTGCGTCAAAGGTGCCTCGGCGACGCCAGCGCGGCCAGTCTAGCTCTCTGGTCGCATGCAATCTCGGAGTAAGCGCTAGTAAGTGTCGATCGTGAAGCATTACTTCTTTTCACATCTCACAGACGGCGGCACCGTCCCGCTCCGCCCGCCGCGAAAGAGAATGTGTGAAAGATATAAGGCGCGTTCGCGCCGTGTCTACCATCTCTCGAGTTAGCTTAGTCGGTAGCGCGTCGGGCGCTTGCCGTCGTGGCCGCAATGTCGTGGGTTCGATTCTCAGCGGGTGTATCTTTTTCTTGGCTTTTTTCTTTCTCACCCGTTAGCGTCCATTTTATCAACGTCATATCCGTGACGGATGTACTTGGTGGACCCCGGCATAAAACACTTTCGTGTTAAAAAAAAAAAAAGGAAGAGGCAAGGGGTAGGTGTGTCAATGTTTTTCTGCCGTGGTATGTATGCAGCCCGCGGTGTGTATGCACGCGGACGTTGATCAAGCAAACCACCGTGCTAGCATAGCATGTATCGTGTCGCGCTGTTATGCTCGAGGGCGCGGATAGATTCCCGGCCACGGTGGCCGCATTTCGATGGGGTTGAAATACAAAGAACACCCGCGTTTATTTATGTGCACATTAAAGAACCTCAAGCGGTCAGAATTAATCCTGATTCCCTCGCTACGGCGTGCCTCATAATCATACCTTGTTTGGCACGTAAAACACCAGCAATTGTCGATGTTGATCAAACACGTTTACTCTAAGCAGACACAGGCAAGCGTAAAAACTAACACAGTACGTTAGGCGAATTAAACAGCGAGTAAAAATCCAAGACATTTGACCCTTTTCTAGCGAGGCATAAATGCACAAAGGAGCTTTAGCGCATCGGCTGACTCCAGAAAGCTAAGCTTCGAGTAGTCCGCTGCTTTGTTCGTGACAACAACTCCGTCTGTAGCACAACTGAAATTCAACGCAGGCATCCATTGCGTGCGTATTTCTCATAACAGTTCAGTGGCTTCAGCGAACGTAGACAGACATCTCGTAGACAAGACATCTCGCGTCTCGTAGACAGACAACTTTCCTTCTGCCTAATTGTTTGCAAATAATGTAAACTACTGCCTATCGTATCATATTCACTGCACGCGGTGGCATCATAAGGAGCTTGGTGGTGGCCAGATGAAATGATTGTTACATATGCCGCATGCTGCATAACATGTAAGTTTTATTTACGACAAAACACCGATTAAATTCTGCTCGTTGGCCCCGGTTTCCCCTGGTGGCCCTCACTATAGAATAAATCTAGCAGACACGCGCAATTCGGTTTAGAAACCAGCCCGACGCCACTAGACAGGAGAGCAAGAGCAGAACATACTGTGCTCGCCTGACTACCGGGATGCAACGCCGCATCCGTTCCTATTCATATGTTTTAGAAGGACAAACTTAGAAGGATACATCCTCCCTCGTTTCTACGTATTGTGGCACTTGAATGCACAACAGTACCGCCAGCATCCTTTAGTTTTGTTTCGGCGATACGCGCCCGCATCGCCTCAACCAGTCGCCACTCTCGTCCGCGGGAGCGGCTGGAGTATGCGCGCTTTGGCCACCAGGGCGGCACTGCCCACACCGCGGAAACTCCAGCGCTGGTTCCCTATAGGCAAGCAGTCGCTGCGTCGCATTTACAGACTTTCTACATCAACATGAAACTAGCGGCCGCAGTGGTACAGCTTTCACTGTGCTCGGCAGCTGAACCGAAAGTCGCGGGTTCCATGCCAGCCTCGGCGTTCGCATTTCGACGGAGGCGAAATTCTATAGAGACCCGTGTACTTAGATGTAGGTGCACGTTAAAAAAACCCAGGTGGTCGAATCTTCCGGAGCCCTCCACTACGGCATGCCTCATAATCATATATAAGTATGAGGCATTTCCGTGGTATTACGCACCAAAACCACGATATGTCGTCGTTTTGGTGCGTAATGCCCCGGAAATTATCACTTTTAGTAACATGAAACTCGTGACGACAAGAAAAGCTGACATACTAAGTCCTCGTTGGATATGCAGTCCTAAAGGTGGGGCCGTTAAAGGTCGCTTATGCTGCTTTCCCTTAAAGTGCGCCTCATGTTTGCATCAAGAGCATAATAAATAAAAGCTACGGAAGCAGGACGCCAACGCAATTGCGACAACTCCCGTGAGGCTTACGATCACTGCTAAATCAACCTTAGCGACTCATAGAAGACTGTGCTGCCGAAATTGCTCCCACAAGAGCAGTGCACTTGCGAGGACTTCCCCGAAAGCCTATTAGCAGGTGTTAACTCGAGGTACAAGCTTCGGACTCGGTCGTGCTAGGGCCTTAGTCGAGCCTGCAACGACCCAAGACATGTTGTTTCGAACTGCGCAAAGCTGTATACCAAAGTGCTATGAGAATTTTCAGTCGATAGCGCATTTCACTTCCTAGGGCATTTCACTTCCTAATGCTGATCGAAAAACAAATTTCCTAAATTTTCTTCTGTAGCCCAAAGAGTCATTCGTATGTCAAATACGAGAAAAACCAATTAAAGGGGTGGTACCATCAAATTTCGAGGCTATAACGAGCTTGTTGTGGGTTTCCACTGCATGCAAGGATACTCCACACGTAGGGTCGGACACAGCAAACATTTAGAATATATTTTAATCCACTTCCAAAGTGAATGAAGGCCGCAAAAGAATTTTATTACACGGTTACCTTGCCGATGCTAATGAAAGCAAATCCCCGCAAATTCTGGAAGGCTATCCTACCATCTGGGTCATCATCGCACACGATGACAATTAACAACGTTGCAATTTCTGATCTACAGACAATTGTTTCTGCCTTTAACGCCTACTTGCACTCTGTATACGACTGACAGTTCGGTCATCCCTGTTTTTTAATTCTGAATCTCAAACCCTAGTTGACGATGTGTCAGTGTCATTGGAGGGCGTACTCAATCTCATTTTAAACTTAAGCACGAAAAATCTTGGAGGACGCTTGAGCTTCGCCTTCAAGAGTAGAACGTGATAGCGTAATCGGGCCCCGTGCGCATCGCCTTCTCAATTGCTAGCCTAGCTTCGCTTCTCGGTGCATGCCTCAACCGTGGCGTAAGGCAACGAACGACTGTGCGCGTAACATTGGCCGTTTCAAACAGTGTGTCGGAACGGAACGAAAACCGAAAACGAAAAACGAAAAAAAAAAACGATATTTTTGACCGGAACGAAAACGTAACCGAAGCTCTATCTATTATTTCGTTCAGGAGCGAAGCGCAAATTTTTTCAATCGTTTTTCGGTTCACGAGAAAACTTCGCAGTCCGGAGCAACTGAGCTCATGCAATGTGAGCATATCTCAGGGTACAGTATTAGCGCGTACGTCAGGCAGGAATTCCAAAGCAAAGGTATATTGAAATTGCGCGAAAAACGAAAACAGTGGCAACCAGAGATGTTTACATTAACGCAAGTGGACTTTTGCGCGCATCTCACGCAGGCCTAAGTGGAGAGGGCATTGTCGGCGCTGAAGTTTGTTACAGCGAAAACTGTCACGAGATCACAACAGCTGATTTTGGCGCCATAGTTGTCCGCCGGCGCCCGTGTCCGTGACCGCTATTGCGTGAAATAAGAAAAAAAAATGAAACGAGAAACAAATTTCTAGGATCGGATGGGATTTTAAGCCGCGCCCTCCGCGTGGCAGTCGGGTATTGCACCACAGTGCCACACTGGTGCTTCCAACTCCTTCGCAAAAATACTCTATACAGGCGTCATGTCGGGCAAGGAGAAGTCTGTTGCCAGACTTGGAGGAATTTGCTCCTGCTGTTCCAGCTTTCCCGTTAGGTTGCTGTGTAATCCGCTATCATTTCGCAAGTGCCTGCATGTTCCCTTCTACAATTAGCTGATCGGACTCGATCGTGTCTCGGAAGTAGGGAATTCAGGCGTTCGGACTCGGTTGTGTCTCAAATGTACGAAATTCACGTGCAACGACGGGTTTACCGGGCAAACTGAATGGCGTCGCAGAAGTCTGGACACTGCGTGGGCAGCGTTGCGATACATCGGACTCGTTCTCTCCGAAGTATGAAATGGGCTGGGGGGGGGGGGGGGGGGGGGGGGCAAGTGCCTTTTTTGGCCCCCCCTGCCGACGGCCACGAATGTGGGAACACTCTACTGTGCCTCACTATGCGCTATGTCGAACATCTCGTACATCTTACTACATTTGAACAAACACTGGGATTGAGGCTGAATGTTACGCACAATACTGCGTGCAACCTTTCCGATATTGTGTGCATTTTCAAATTTCGCATTGTGTTAAAAAGAAGCTGAGTGGAGCCAGCGTTATTCAGCAAACTTAAGTCCTAACGGGACAGTTGGATGAGTTGGTGTATACTCATTGTTAAATAGGGTGCGAAAAAAATCACAACACGTAGAAATGAAGGGGACAGGACAACGCGCTACTAGCAGCTGAAGTTTAATCGAAACCACAGACAGATAGAAACACAGAGTACGAAAAAATTACAAGATTAAACAATCACACATCCACAGAAAGAGCATGAACATGACTAAAAAAGCCAAGCACATGTTCAACTTCAGTTGTTAGTAGTGTGCCGTTCCGTCCCCTTTGTTGCTATGTGTTGTGGTTTTGTTTTCGCGTTTTCTTTCACTGTGAACGTAAGTCCCGACTGTTTTACAGCCTCTATACATGTGTGGCCAATTTTTATTCAACCTCATGGCATATCAATTCCTAGGATCCAATGTGCAAAGCCACCGCTCACTGTATATAGGAAAATTTTATTCACTTCATGTGATTGCCAAATTCCAAGTTGACTTCGCAGCCATGATACTTGGATTAATTTTCAATGGGGTAGTTATGCATAAGCCATAAAGTGAGGAATTAAAGATGAAGAACTTTTGAGTTGCAGATGGCACTGGCTGGCATGAAAACATTGAAACATAGTGTACTAATTATGCATAATAGAAGTACTGGTACACTGTAGTTGTGATTATGCCGACAAGTTGCCAAGCACACTTCCAGAAATTTACGATGGTTCTCAGATATCTGTGAGTAAATATGTACAGCAATATGTGAAGACAACCTTGTCATATTGTGGGCATTGCTTAATGCTGTTATGAATCTTGTAAGTGGACCTACAGTCAACAGCACAGGTCTATTTTGGACTTTTCTGCAGGAAACTGAACTGCACAATCATGTGTGACATGTTTTGATGCCATATGACAAACTAATGCAACAGAAACCGTACAACCTGTCTGTCTTCATGGTTTCATATTTCTCAAAAGTGATGCTAGCCTTTTGTACTAATTTAGTGGCCTTCATGCGTAGGCTGACACCAAGTTCCTCGGGTATCCCATTTCTTTGGATTGTCCTTACGTACTGGTACGGTGAAGTGCACATGTTAGTGTGCATTATGATAATATTTTACACCCTACTTTCGTGTTGCTTTAATGCTGTGAATTATGTATAGTGCTCAGGTTCTACTGTATGTGTTGTTCCACGTGTCCAGTGTCCAGTTGTGAGTAGGTTGTGTGCGCCCCGATGGAAATATATATATATATATATATATATATATATATATATATATATATATATATATATATATATATATATATATATCCTCACATTGACATGAGACTGCTACTGTTTTGATTCCAATAAAATATTGCAACCACTGGTACTTGCATCAATTGGAGTATGACTACTTATCGTGAATGGAAGTGAAAGAAATGAACTTGTGCATGCAAAACAAATTGCTGAAAGACTGTCTGCTCAATATAACTGCTTGTGTCTTATTACCAAACAATTTGAACAGATGATTCACGAATTATGACACATTGCAGAGGTAATATAGGCAACGGAAAGTTAGGCACAAATCACAGTGTTCTAACGTAGATTGGGTGATCTTTCATCAATAGTAGCATAATTGAAGGCGCCTGTTGTATATATAAAGTTTAGCATAATGAGCAGGTGGACGAAGGAGTGCACATATGATAGAGTTATTCTAGTTTTTTTGCATACTTGCTACAGTCCTCATGTCTCTGTGTTCTGAGTGTGAACTTCATAATACCATACTGGTAAGTCAAAAGAACCATTGTTTCCTGAATAACCGCTGTTTCACTCAGGAAGACGGTAATGCCTATTTCTTAATTCGTGCTGCATCATCTGTGCAAGAGGAGAGCCAAGTATACACGCACGTTCACTAGAGATAAGTGCAAGCACATGATTTTTTGTATTTTGCAGGAGACCTGTCACTGGTAAATTTGGGGAGGTTGTGCTTGACCTTGGGGTAAGCGTTAGGTATTCGCTTTAACGCGGTGGCATGATGCTTAGTAAAAATATTGATGAGTAACATAGTAGGTAGTCTTTGAGTATGAAAGCAACTAAATACTGAATATGAGTTGCAGTGAACCACTGTATGCCGCGTTAAAGCGTGCATTGTGAATAAGCGCTGATTGCGGAAACAGATGATCGTTCAGCTGCTCAGAGCGCGCTGCTGCCCCTGCGTGCGGCTCGCGACAGTACGACACATTAAATGCACTTAATGTATGCGCGTTACAATGTCCTTGTAAGTCGGGCATCTGCATGTGTAACTTTCATATGAGAACGCAGCTGGTCTCCGAAACTCTGGACGCATGCAGTTCGCGGCTTCAGAAATAACGAAAATTGCTCCACAGCGTACGCTCATGGAAGGCACATCCGTTCGGTTATACCTTTGTCACCTTTGATACATTTGTCACGCTGGTATTCACAAATTTAGGGCTAGCGAAGCATTGTCGATATATGCAGAAGCACTCAAGAGGGCACACGTTTATACAGTAAAACCTCGGTGATACAAATCTCACGGGATCATCAAAAATATTCGTATCATCCGAAATTCGCATCACCACAAAGTATGGAAAATTAGCATGCAACAAAAGAAATCTGGCGTACGTTTTCATTTATTGTGTTTCAGTTTTTATACGTCAACGATTATACCTGCACTAGTAAATATACGGCCCGTTCGCGCGTGTGTAATTAATGAACCAGGTGTGTTTGACCCGCGACAGCTAGTAGGCCCTTCCAAATCTTAGTATGCGTTTCCGCATGACATCGAAGTACGACGGCGAAAGTGGCTTAAGAAACGCTTTGACGCGATAGTTGAACGCCAAAAAATTTCAGAACCGCGGTCCTATGTGATTATTTTCTGATCGCTGTGGTGTTGGGGATGTCGTCCGTGAGATTTACGGCTGTGCTCGCACAAGTGCGTCCCCGTCGGTCGTGCATGTTGACTTAGTGAGGCCCAAAGTTGTGAGGCCTAGCTCCTTCGCCAAGACCATCCTCGTCTTCTCGCGGTCCTCGTCCACCTTTCATAGGATGTCTGATGCACGAGGACATGGCTTGCATCGACGTGGCAGGCACGCGTAAACACAGTACAACGACAACAGCGCGCGTCGACGCGTTAAAAAAAAAAGAGCATGGCGCCAACTGCATCTGCAATCTAAACGCGAAAGCACGCGGAGGCATATTAGGGACTCCAAGATTCGCGCACACAATCTCGGAAGCTATGCCGCGTCACTGAAGGTTTGTTTTGACCACTGTGTAAGAAAAGTATTTTTTTACAGCGTGATTTTGACGAATTGGCGGCGCGGCGCGCATGCCCGCGCTTGCGTTCCCACGCCCGCGCCCGCACGTGCTTGGCGCGTCCTCCGCGACAGCGCGGACAGCACCTCTTCGTACCTTCGCGGTAGCGTACGTTCGTATCAAACGTCACGGGGTGAAAATCGGTTCGCAACAACCATACTCCATTACATTGCAGGCCAATAGATCTTGGCTGAGACCAAAGAAAAATTCGTAAGAGCCGTGATCGTATCACCGAGGTTTCGCTGTAATTTTTCTAGCAGCACGACACGCTGAACTGAAAAATTCAGAGCCGAAGGTGGTTACGTTGGCCTGCATGTCGTCCCACAAATTATGTATTGACCTTACGCAAACGCAAACACACGCCGATGGTACAAGAACAGAAGTTCGGAGTTCCGCCGATGGGTTACCAGCCGCTTTGTGCATGCATTGGTATATATATATAAGCCCACGAAAAAGAGCGCGCAAGCAAGTGGTTGCGCCGTAGTATAATGGTTATAGTGTTTGCTTTCGCTGCGCGTGGTCGCGAGTTCGATTCTTGTGTCGTGTTTACTTGCATGCAAATGCCATGTATGTGCATAAATAGGTTGATTCCTATTTTCTATTATGTCCTAGTGATGAATAGTAGCGGAAATTGTCCGTGAAACGCTAATATAGCGCTTGAAAAAAAAAAAAAAATATATATATATATATATATATATATATATATATATTCTTTTCATTTCGCAACCGCTCTAGGGCTTCATATAAAAGTAGGCTTTAAAAGCTCTCAAAAGAAGCAGAAAAACTCCCAATGCGCTCCGTTCAAGCCCCTAAAATGAGTTAAATAAAAACGCCAAATTTACCTCCTAAAGACTGTGTTAGTTAACAAATGACGTAAATGACCTTAATGACAAATGACCTTAACAAATGACGTAAATAAAACGTCCTTTTGAAGGGGGTTTTGCGTAGTACCTTTAGGATGCACGTTATGCGTCGAGCCCGAAACTCCCTAAAAGGCTCAAACCCGTTTGCAGTGTACACGTGGTTATCAAGAAAATTACTTAGCACAACCACTGGAATATGTTCCTCGTTTCGACATCTTCCAAACTATATTTGCTAGTTTGTTCAGTTGTTCGCTCGTTCCTCAATTTTTTTAGCCTTTGTTTTCCAATTTCCTAATATTTAATCTCCGAGCTGGTAATAATTTCTCAATGCAGATGTCAGGCGCCAGTATCCCCGTATTGTGTACGCTTGTGATTAACATTTCTCTCTCCCTCTCTCTCGCTTTCCCGCGCCAAGATCATGTATCCGGCATAACAAATAATGAATGCCTACCTTCTTTCCCTTGATAACGCTTTCTCTTTTCTTGATCAAGGACAAGATATGAAGAGCCTGGTTGAAATTGAATATAAAATTACCTCTTCCCGTGTTCCGTTCCTTTGTTTGAAGCCCCATTTACCCTGTTTACACTTCCCACATCTTCATTTTTGGCTCTACTGCAACCATTCCCATCTTCCATGCAGGACACATCTATTTTCGAAATTCAGTCCCTTTGAAATGTGGTTCCTATTGTTCCGAAATGCTTCTACGTTGCATTTTTTTAATCTCTTAAGACGTATGTTCTGATAGCATGCATACTCTCAATGATGTTACCGCGTCGATCGAGCTCGTCAACAGTTCGAGCTTTCGATGCCCACAATGACCCCGGGTTCTCCATGTTCATTATTGATGATGTCGAAAACAGCTTTGTTGAAACGTTTCAATAGGGAATGAAGCAGTTCAGTGGTGGGTTCGCTTGTTTGCCGCTCTCGTTCGGGTTGTAATTAACCAAAGGCTACTTCCCGCAGCTAACGAGACACTACAAGCGGGAGTGACAGGCGCGTCTAAAGAAAGAAAACGGTGCTTAGCCTGTTGTAACCGCAGGTGGGGCACGGATTATTTCGCTTCGCGTCGCATGCTATAAAAACATACGGTGTGCGTGGTCAAAAACCACGACTGTGCTGAGGGGGTAGTTGATCGCTTCAGAGCGCGTCTAGGCAAGGACTAAGAACCAGAGCGCAACATGCGGCTTTTGCCATAACTCAAGGTTCGTCACACCGGAATGAAAAAGTATATATAAAGAACAACTGCCACGTTGTTATGACCCCCTCGGCATACGCAAATCGTCACTATATCAACAAACGCCCTTGAATTCTTAGCCTTAGAAAGTGCCATTCACTTAAACTGAGAAATAACCAACAAAAGACTTGGAAATGCAAGCTGAAGTAGCGTAAAAGAAGGTGAAAAAAAATAGCCTCAACATGTTCTGTGTCGCCTTTTTTTTTTTAATTTCCGTGTGGCACCATGGAAAAGTTGTCTGGTTAATATAATGTTAGTGTTGTTAGTCAAGATATTTATATATTTTAGTTGTATCAATATTTTTTGCTTTTCTTCCCGACGCACGTTAGGCAGCGTCTAACTTCGAGCTCAATCGTCGCCGCTGCCACCGCGCCGGGCCCGGATTGCGGATTGCCTCCGTCGGCGTCGCTGCTGCTGGGAGAAGGCGCTCACCAGCGACGAGCTGGCTGACCAGCTCTGGGCCGTCCGGCAAGCCGAAGATGCCGCCCGGGTCCAAGGATTTCGCGCCGTCAGCGGAAGCACCGCCATTTTCATGAACGGAGGTTGGGACGTGACAGGGGTTAGTCCCCTCTTCCCCCGCCTCGCCCGAAGGAAACTGCCGGACTAACCTTAAATAAAGTTTATTTCTTCATTCATTCCAGAAACAAGCTGCAGTTGACAAAGGACGCTGTAAACATCCTTTTAGTTTCCTTTGCCCTCCTTCCTAGACATGAACGTACAGCAACCCACCTGATTTTCCGTCTTACTGGAGTAGTTGAAATTCAGCTTCGACTGCCCGGCACATTAGCTAAACCTTGGATCGGAAATTATGAATTATGAAGCGAGTGTACAAATTGGGTAGCGCACGCAGTATGTCGTGGGAACCCACTGTTCCCGAAGCAAATACTGGCGCATTTCGCAACTACACGACCAACGCCAGAAAGCCCTCAGTTTTCAGCACCGTCGAAACAACTTCTTCATCTAAATATTGATTACAGTGGTATTGACAGCATTCGTATCTCCCGGTGGAAATTATTTTCCAACCGTTTCTTCCTAAAACTAACTGATGCAGTGTTCGAACCGTCTTGTACGAAGACGGAGGCAAGACGGATGAAAAGTTTCTTTTATTAGACTGTTGCTCTTTTAAGCTAATTTCTGCGTCATCCGGCTTATTTGTTTTACTGTGTATAAGGAAGGCTTCTTTCGCTAATTAATCTGAGCTCTGCCGCGCACATAAGAGAGAACAAAACCAGAAAGATATTTAGATGCAAGTGAAAAGGTAAGGTAAAGTTATGGCAGCGTTGATTTTCTTTTATTTTATTTCACCTGAGAACAGCCCCTTGGATAAATAGCTTTCCGCTAACTCACAAATAACTAACCTTCATAGTTCCCATTAACGACAAGCTTTGCGGAACAACGTTTGTATATACCGCCCAGCTTCCTTAGTCTTTCAGTTGCACACAACAGAGTGGTCTTGAATGCAAGTCTTATTTCTTAGGCCCTCTACGAGCGATATATGTTTAATGCGCGCTTGCCTGAATTCCATTCGTTAGATAACAAAACCGTGTCGAGTTGAAATTACCTTACGAAAAAAAGGCTCATGTAGCACAGTTCAAATTCTGTCTTTCCGAATATTTCCTAACGACATTCGAGGTAGTGTTCACAGTAAATATAAACGCAAGTGTAGAAGGAAATGCGTCTTTTCCAGTCGCGCTCTTCCCTTGCGCTGAAATACTCCATCGCAACATTAATTTCATTTGTGCCACGCTAACTGAACAGCTAAAATACAATCTCATAACTGCAGAAGGCCCGCTATATTGCCCATAAAAACCCGTCGCTATTTCAGGCAATGACTTCAAAGAAAGGAACCGCGGAACGAGCATGCACTAAGAGAGGCAATCAACTTGTTTTCGGTGTAATATCGACCACACATTGTTACCTTCACTGCATGCATGCTTGTTCGGCGTAAGGACATCCTCTAACAGAAACAGTTTCCCGCCTACGCCCCAGTTTGAACTATAGCGACACATCGGTTTGTGTGGCAGGCTGCGGGAAAACGCTGCTTTCCCAATTCAGTTGCTGTTCTTCAAGCTTCTTCCCGACTGGGCTGTCATTGCCACCCATAAAGCTGTTATCCGAGGAAACGCCGCGGATCATCATGTGCGCTAGGAATTGCAGACCCTAACGAAATGAGTTTTCCCAAAGCCGCTCTGAAAGCGACGATGTGCAGAAGCAATAAGGAGCCCTTGGACATCTGCCACGAATCCTGCTATCCCTCTGGGAATTTGACTGAGCGGCGCATGTTCTAGAAGTGCCACTGATTATTTTCCTCTCTAAGGGCAAATGGCTAAGTTCTTTACTTTTTTTCGTCAATAAATTGCCGTCGTCACCAACAGCGATATGCTTCAGCGACGCCTCTCAAAGTTAGTAGGGAGACACCAGAATTGCTACTAATGACAAAAGTTAACAAATAATTTATGCTCTCTTGGAGCCTTTATAGGAGTTAGGGAGCGCGAGTGGGTTTTTGAGTAGTGGGAGTTGCGAGAGCGAAGTGGCCAGCGTTAAATGAAAAGAAAAAAAATTACCCTTCTCCACTTTACAGTGAAGTAGATACAAATACGGGCACGCATTTTGATGTTGTTGGTACACTTTTAACAGCGAAGCTGTTTAAGCTATCGCTAACTTGTGATCCGTCGTGCAAAACTCTACAGGTGAGTATGCGCCACAGGAATTGGGCAAGCCCCACTACCGTGTACAGCAGGTAGGAGCGTTAAACGAAAACTCTGTTGGACGAAGTGGAGCACGCGAAACACGCGAAAGACAGAGAAAGATATAGAAAGAAAGAGAGAAATAAGGAGAAACAAATAAAGAAAGAGAAAGAAGCAGAGGGTGAGAGAAAGATAGTAAGGCAGAGAAAGAGTTAGAAAGAAGCAAGCACTAAAAAGAGGTAGCAAAAACGGCGAGCAATATAGAAAGAGAATGAAAGAGAGAAATAAAGGGAAACAAAGTGAAACAAAGAAAGAGGGAGAAAGAAAGGGAAGAAAGGAAAATATAGAAAGAGCGAGATAGAGCAAGAAAGAGATAGAGAGAGAAACAAAGAAACAGATACAAAAAAGAGATACAAGAAACATACGCAAAGAGAAAGAAAGAGAAGAAAGAAAGAAAAAATAAATAAAGAGAAACAAGGACGCCCACCCAGCTCCGTTCTTACTTCAGGCTTCGCACCACTAGGGCGAATTAAGCTGCCATAATTTTTGTTTAGTACAAAACCTTACTTGCAATTTATAAACAACGGCAGAACACTACTCTGATCATCTGAAAAGGTCAATCAACTAGCTGCCAACTAACCAACCAACTAGCCCATTCAACTAGCCCAAAGAGCCGCACTTTTTGTCTACAGGGATAATTGTGTACAATAACGCATTGCAAAGATTATGAAAGATTCTGGGGTTTTACATGCCAAATCCACAATATGGTTACGAAGCACGTATAGTAGTGGGATACTCCGAGATGATTTTGACCTGCTCGGGTTATTTAACGTGCACCTAAATCTAGGAATATAGATGTTTTTGCAACTAGCGAGGTTTCATGAGAGGAGCTCCGGGCGCGTCGGTGTCAACGAGCGACAGTGTTTCTAGCCTGCCGTCCTAGCATAGTTGCCACAGTGCCAAACCGCGTGACCCGTTGACGGCCGAACGCGTGCGGCGCTAGTCTCACGAATACTCGCGAAAGAGACCGCGTCTCCGAAAGTGATCGTCCCAGAATACAACATCTGATTTCGCCTTGCGTAGTGGGGTTTCGTTTGCGCGAGCAAAGAAAACAGCGTGTAGCCGAAAACACAACTAACGAGCACGACTGGTTATAGCACGACAGTCTAGCAACGCTCACAACTGACATTGTCCAGGTTTGTTCAATAAAGAAATAAGCGACAAGTAGGAGATAGCGAAGCCCAGGAAGAAACCACTCTCGTCTTCGAATTCCTGCTGTTTAGGGTTTCTTAAAGGGGCCATGACCCGGTCGTCCTGTAATCTCAGTTTATCGTGGTAACTGAGAATAGCGGGCCCAACACGGTCAGTCACCCCAAAATAGTAAGTTCTAAATGCACATTTCAACTAGAAATTTGCATGTGAAAGAACTACCTCTAAACTCATTCCACCGGCCACGACAGCCTATTTAGAATGTCCTGTGTGACGTCATGAAATCAGGAGCCGCCGCTGAGTCGTCTGCTTTCAAAAAGTGCGATACCACGGCGGGCGAAATTTAACGTACTGCGCCGCATGCTCTGATGCCCGATGACACAGCAAGGGCATCGCTGTTAACTTTAGGCAGCCATTCCTCCACATGCATGACAGAAAGTTGCAGGAAATCACTGAGACCCGAACATGAAAAGAAAAAAAAAGCTTAATGGCGCTCGCGGCGTATCTTCAGCTCTTGCAATCATTTCCTTATTTTACGGTCTACAAAAGCACGGTCTTCGAGATCGGCTCTTAGTGCTGATAAAATCATTTCTGGGGCTGTGACTTTCTTTCGTCAGCACTGATGGTTGCCACAACTCTGTATGGTTCAGCTGCCGCACTTAAAACAAAACTTTAAATGCAAATATTCAAATTGCATTTGAAATTTGACGATTTGCATATAAAACTCATATTTTGCCGACTTGCTGAGGAAAGTGTATACGTTAACTTGCAATGCATGATTCAATCTCGGAACTTCAATGCCTGACCCCTTTAAGTGTAAACAAAATATTTGTCAAATCAATTTGACAAACTCCAGCGTTCATGCACGAGCAAGGGCGTTTGTGTGCTGGCATATTCTCTGTGAAGCAATAAAAAATCGAGCGCACATGGCAAGTGCTTATCGGCTTAGAAGAGCGATTTCTCTGCAACGAAACAATGGCGCCATCTCTGATCTCGCGATATTGTTTCGCCTAGTTTGTGTGTGTGTGTGTGTGTGTGTGTGTGTGTGTGTGTGTGTGTGTGTGTGTGTGTGTGTGTGTGTGTGTGTGTGTGTGTGTGTGTGTGTGTGTTTACATTAATGTTTAGTGCACCCCAAATTGAAGGAGGGGGGTGGGGGTGTTCAGCATTAACGTGCAGTACTACTCTGACTCCTCTGGTATCCCTAGTGTTGCGATATTGTTAGATTGTTTTGTTTCATTTATTTATTCCTAAATTTTTTGGTGCATAACATAGATAAGTGGAGTGGCCGACGGGCTCTCTAAATCTTAAGAGATCATGCATAACAAACCCAATCCAAACTAGAACAGCCGTGAGCTTAAAGGGGTCATGAACTATTTTTCCAAGTAATGATCTAATGTCTCAGTATAGGAGTTTACTGCCTCCCGAATCGATTGCCGCAAAACTTTCTCGAATCCGTCAATAATGAGCGGAGTTACGGGGGTTTGGCGCACGCTCTGAGCGCTTTCTCTCTTTTCTCGTGCCGACGAGCGCACTGGAAGCTAGACAGGGAGGGATGGCACGGGGGAAAGAAGTAACGTCAGCGCGCGTCGTGAAACGCGATCGCTCTCCCGCTGTGATTCGCGTGCGCGAGTGTGGCTACCGTGTAATGTTAGCAGACTGAAGAGTGCGGCGCCGGCAAGTGGCGGCACCCCGTGGTAAGAAACGCATCTGATCTGAACGCCGCTCTCGATTTATGTCGGCTATCAGCCAATGAGGATGCTATGTCTTTTGCGACGCGGAGAAGCAGATACGCGACGTCAACCGGCAGGCACTCCGCCCACCGACGAGAGTGAGGACCGGCCTTTGTTTGAAAAGAGGGCGCCTGAGAAAACAGTCACTTCGCGCTCCGCCTGCAGCCTTTACGCGGCGCGCACGACTGCAATATTTGGCTGAGCAGTTCATAGCCGTGTCAGCTTTCCGCAGGTTGTGTTTTTTCAACAAGCCCAAGGGGTGCTTCATGATCCCTTTAATTAACAAGGATTTGCAATAGGAAGAAGATATATACGTTTAGTCAGCCCAGTCAGTTAGACGAGCTAAAATATAAATGCCACATCAATCGTTCCGTTGTTGAAAATGATATGTGATTTCTTTTTTGTACATATGCATATAAATTTTACTAATTCTTTTAAAGCTGCACGACACCTCGCAAATGTATCGATAACCAATTTTTCAGGTGCGCTGGAAAGCCGACAATTTGAAGTAGCTATACCCAAGTAAATTATTTCAGGAGACATCAAGAAATGTTTAAACAAAATATTTCAACTTGCGATCTCTATCTCTCTCTCGCTCTTGCGCGCGCGCTATTTGTCTACAGACGCCAGAAAGAGTTAAAACTGATATCAGCGGTGAAAACACGCAACATAAGTTGAGCAATTCGAAATGTGCGCAGGTGTTGAGACGAATTCGCTGTTTTAAGAAACGCCGCAGTTAAGGTCTAAGGAACAACCCCGATTGACTGGCAAATTGGTTGCCGCAATAACATTTTATCAAGGTATAGATGGCACAGAAGGTTTCCCGCCACCGGGAGAATGGGTCCCATGTGACGACCGCCAGCTGAGACATCTAGAACAGACACTCTCAGCAGCGTCTGTGCAATACCAATGTCGTTAGAAAATGAAAATGAAACATTAACATCAGACTCAAGTGGCAGTAGACTTCCCTTAACTCTATTGCTAAGGATCGCAGTTACACGCCTCCAGCTACAACATAAATTCATATTATCAACGTATCTTGAGATGAACTCCCGTTTTCGAAAAGAAAAGAAAAAGAAAAAAAAGGAAACATTTATTGGCCACTGCAAGGGCTGCTGGAAGTTTCTGAACCATGCTGAGAAGAAGAATAACTTTTATTGAGGTAAAGGGAAAGGGTTTAGGGGAGGCTCCACCATAATATGAAGCGCACAGCTTTCATAAAGTGGCAGATAGCTGCTGCCTGCAGCGCTATTTGTTGGCAAGCAGGACTTGCAAGACACGCCATGCTAGCGACCCTTTCTCGGTGTGACTTTTGCTGAGTTTGGCTTTTACGATGGGGCTTTTTTTTTCTTGTTTTCCTTTCTTTGTGCACTTCACGAAGCTGCTGATCATGCAGGCAGCCTTTGCAGCGCGAACGACGAAACGAACGGTAACGGAGAATCGAAAAAGAGGAAGACGCACACATGAAAGTTACAGGCGTCGCATATCGATGAATGCTTCTTACGGCGCTCAAGGTGAGCTCGACGGAGACCGTCGGTCCGCGCTCGAGCGGCCCCATGGCCGTAATACTGAAAACTTAAAAACGCACCGGCATTTGTTCGATGCTGGGTACGTATCTCTCCGGGTGCACGTTTATTTATTTATTTATTTATTTATTTATTTATTTATTTATTTATTTATTTATTTATTTATTTATTTATCAAGTCGAAAGCCTTAGATGTCTCATCAAACGCGAAAAGTGGCCGTCGGCGTCAACACCAGTGATGCAAAAAAAAAATCATCATGTGACGACGTCATCCTGCGACGTCATCATGACGTCTCATGCGGGAGGATAAAAAAAGAACTCACAGGGTCCTTTATGCATTCGGCTAAGACGACGCGACGGCGAAAGCCATCTTGTTTTTCTTCTAAGTCGATGTATTTATCCTGCCCCCGGACGCTCCGAAAGCTTTCTGAGCCTAACGTGGTTTTGCACTGCCTCCAGGATCGGAGGCACCTCACCTGGTTTCTCACTGCCTGCGTGATAGGCCCACATTTGACCAAGCTACGATGGCATGTGATTACATCAGGCGCGTAGCCAAGGGGGGGGGGGGTTGGGGGGGTTCAAACCCCCCCCCGAAATTTTTCAGTTTTGCTTGCGTATATATACACGCACACATACAAACGCACGCACGAACATACATAAAGTATGGTTGAACCCCCCCCGAAAAAAATTTCTGGCTACGCCCCTGGATTACATCACCACGTGACGTTACGTCACGGGACGTCACAGTGACGTCATGATGGCGACATAATGACTTTGCAAATTTAAGCTATCTGTGGCGTCATCATGACGTAATATCGTGACGTCATCCAGTGATGATGATTTCTGGCGTCACTCCTCTTGTCCCCGACGCCGCGGGACGCCGACTGTCAATTTTCGCGTTTGATAAGGCATCTAAAGCTTTCGCTTTAATAAAATAGACTGAGAAGGAAAAAGATGATGGCTTTCGCCTTTGAGTCGTCCTAGGCAAATGCATAAGGGACCGCGGGACTTTATTTATTTATTTATTTATTTATTTATTTATATTTCCTTTTACGCTGCGTCTTGCCATGCCTGAACAAATCGAAGACAGACAGGGTCGACCCATTTACTACTAGTCGATGTGTGCTGTTCGCAATAAACGAATTATTGTACTATACCTCACACACACACACACACACACACACACACACACACACACACACACACACACACACACACACACACACACACACACACACACACACACACAAGAAAAGTCATCCGTAGCCCTCTAAGTCCGAGAATTGGCAAGAGTAAAAAATTTAAGGCCACGATCCTCTGAATACTCTAACTAAGCGCGAAATTGCGCTCCGACATCTTTTCGTCGTAGAGCTACGCAACTGTACGACGGTGACAGATACACCTGTAGAATAGGATGAAGTTAAATAAACGTGGCCCGCCAGAAAAGGCAGAAAAGAAGACGTTGGAACACCTGCGTGTTTACGCTATGGCTTCTGGCTGATTTTTCCGTCCACGCTAATTTCTTGGCATCTACAACATCTATGTCGGCGAGCGGCGTGCGCAGGGTTCTCTATTAAGGGGGGCCAAGTTTCACTGCCACGTCGCCCCCATGCCCCCCCCCCCCTAACCACCTCGACAGAAGTGTGAAAAGATGACAGTGAAGCGACGACGTGCTGCTCCCAACGGCCTGCCGCTGGTTGGGTAAAACAGGGCCGAACAACTCGCGCAACTCTTTGCCAGAGATAGCATGATCCGAGCGAAACGTATCCGGGACATTACTTTTTGTTTTGCATGTCCCATTTCAAAATATGTCCCAAAAGAAGTCCCAAAAGAAGGAGCGACATGCCTGTGGCATGTCGCTCCTTCTTTTAACATACGAGTTCGCATAGCGAAATCGTATGTTAAAATGTGTTAAATCAATGTGCAACGCATTCGCTAAGCACATTTATTTCCTAGAAGCCTGTACTAAAGTAAAGTAGAGAGGTGGGCGAGTTGGAACTGATGCATTTTGAAAACTTTTCAGCGCGAACGGGACGGAGCACAAACAGCGCTCGTCTTGTGTCCTCTTCTTTACGAAAAAGGCTGTACTGTTACGATTCTTTTTTAAACAAATGACAAAGAACCTGCACAACATTTGAAAAGGCTTCGTACTTAGAAACACAGAAAAATCAACAATGCCGCATATAAAGCTCTGACAATCGAGGACAGGCTGACGCAAACTAAGAAGTGAATACCTTCTGAACAAGGCTCCCCCAAAAAGTTTCCCGCCGCCATGGTTGTTAGAGGCTGCCAAAACTCCATCGACTCCTCGGGCACCCACGTGCGCGTGAATGAAAGCACCCTGTGCGAGCTCGGGATTTGTTGTTACTGTTTTCGCCACAGGCATCACCTCTCAGCGTGAATCGGCACCGCTGGGTTTATGCCATACGTTACCTCGGGCGACAGAAGAAAAAGCAAAAAGCCTTGACATCTAAATGGACCGAGAGTTATCCGCGGGAGCGAAGGGGATCGTGAATATCGAATGATGAATGAGCGAATGACTTTGCGCTTCAGAGGTATACGTGAATGTGTTCGCGATTGGGGCGTTGAATGCATCATTTGACAGGGGAGCATTCATGACTGAATAGAATACCCCCTTTGGGCAAGCCGAATCCTGCGAGAATCCGTCTAAAATGATCATGCTCTAGTTCGAGCAAGCATTATCGCTGGCCTTGTTTTTATTATTTTTTTGTGTGTGTTTTGTGAGCTTCACGGAATCTGTATTTACCATTCACACAGCAGGACGCTGAAGGCAGCTGTGATATCCTTGTCAGTGTTTCTTGCAATAGACATACGTATATAGCTAATCATTACCTGGCTCCCGCTATACATACTTACCGTCTCTTAGATATTAAGTTTTAGGCAAGTCACAGACATGTTATTAATCAAGTAAATGAGAAATCTGCTGAGTGCAGCGCACCCCTTTATATGGCTTTCTTAGACTAGGAAAAGAAAGCCCATAATGAAACAGCGCGCACACACGAAGAGAAAAGACGAAAAGAAAGAACCGACGACATGAGTTGGGCCACCAGAGCTCGTGTCGTCGGTTCTTTGTTCTTCTGTCTTCGTGTGTGTGTGCTGTTTTATGATGAACATCTACCAACTCGCCCAAATCGCTACTTTGCTGAAAGGAAACTCGATTCAATAAATTTTACAGAGTTTTCGGGGCGTTGCGTCGCCAAGGAATACTTGAGACATACGTGAATACCATTTCCGACATCTACAAATAAACCACAACGACACTGCTTCTCCACAAGAAAAGTAAACAAGAAATGCGTTCCATAAAGGGATCAGGCAAGGAGATGTAATCTCTCCGGTGTTGTTCGTTGCGTGTTGACAAGAAGTGTTCGAAGAGACTGAGTGGGAAGAAATCGGAATAAAGAATAATGGTGAATGCCTCTACAACTAAACAGTGTGCAGATGACATTAACCGCTGCAGCAGTCAAAAAGAGATGATTGAAGACATAAACCGAAGGTTCAAGGTAAATGTGTGGAAGACAAAAAAACATGTTCGGTGGCCCGGTGGCCGGAATTTTTCTTCGTTATATTGTCATCAACCCGCCGTGGTTGGTGTCGCGCAGCTAAGTTCGAGGACGCACTGGCCACGGTGGCCCCATGTCGATGAGGGCGAAATGCCATCCTGAACCATCCTTCGCGCTTGGTAAAAAAAAACAATTGGCGAAGCTTGCACTAAGCACTAAGCCACGCAAGCCTTGAAACAGCGAAACTGGACGATTCTGAAGACCAATCTGGTTGCTTCTAGGTTGTTTCTAGGCCTTAGCTATAGGCGATGAGGGTTCTTTCTAGGTTGCTTCTAGGTCGTTTCTAGGCTTTAGCTAGGTGATGATAGGTTATTTCTACGTTGATTCTCAGCGCAGAGAGGTTCGAGTTAAACCACACACAGTCACAGGCACCACACGGTTGTCCAAACTCCTGAGACAGAAGCTCGCGCTAAAGCCAAGCGTTCGCACTTCTCATACAGTCACAGGCACGACATGGATGTCCAACTAGAGACAAACTCGTGCTGAAACCAAGCGTTCGCACCTCTCATAGATCTACGCGCACGTCGTCGTGGGCGTAGGCTTCCAACGCTTCGGGGTCTTCTATACTGGCCGCCGTTGCCTTTTTCCTCTTTAGTGGACCTGTGGTGAGTAGTAGGATTTACCCACTTTCTGTGGCACATACCCCTTTATGATGAAGACAATTTCCTGAGAGGCGGCACAAATTTCTGTGGCACATACCCGTTTTCGGGCTAGCTGTTGTTTTCTTCACTTTTAGTGGACCAGTGGTGAGTAGGGGGTTTACTCAATTTCCATGGTACATACCTGTTTATTTTTAGAGATAGGGTAGGACACATTACGGCTAGCTTAAACAGCTTCGCCGTACAACGGAAAGCAGACGCTGCTGTGAAACAGCTAAGCCAAACCTTGCCGTCGTGCTCAGCAAGGAAAGTTTACAAGCGGAGCGCGATGTTGCCACTTTCTCAAGCGCCCTCTCTTCACACAGAGGCTTGAACTCACGCTCTTCCGAAGGCCGTCATACAGCACATTTCAATAGCGGATCTGTTTAAGCTTGGAGTAGCACCGTTGTCGTCCGCGCAAAACTCAGCGGGCATGTGGCACAGAAAGCGGGTATGTGCCAAGCAGCTCCTAGCATAGCATAGCCAAGCATAGTATAGTATAGTAAGGAGGTGGGAAAGGAAGTGAGAGTGAGGAGAAGTTATGTGAAGGTAAAGAGGAAGGAAAGGAGGAATGGGAGAGAGTAAAGCAGGACATAGTCTTGTATAGTATAGTTTAGCAAGGGCATAGGAAAGGAAAGTCAGGGTGAGGAGGGCTGATGTAAGGGTTATGAGGAGGGGAGGGAGGATAGAAAGGAGGCGGTGAGAGGGTAAACCACAGCGTAGCCTTGTACAGTACAGTAAAGCAAGGGGTGGGAAAGAGAAAGGAAGATGAGGAAGAGCACTGTGAGTTTTAGGAGGAGAGAAATGAAGATAGGAGACCGATATATAAAGAAGTAAAGAAAGAAATATGAAAGACAAGAAGGAGAAGAAGAGTTAAGAAAAAGAAGAAGGTGGAGAAGGAGGATGAAAGAACTTAATCTGCGTTCGCCAGGTTGGGGCGCTTGCTTGCCAGCTCCGCTGTTTGCTCAGATTTCACAGGCTGGGACTGGCGTTAATTTTTTCGTCATACAGCAGGCTGCTGCTATTGCCCAATAGCTGACATAAACCAAGAGCGGCGTTTGGATCAGTTGCGCTTCCTGCCACGGGATGCCGCCTCGTTCCAAGCGCCGCGTACTATAATGTGCTAAATTTAAGCAGTAGCAAATAGCGCGCACCGGAACAACACCGTAGGATAGCGATCGCGTTCCATTACACGCACTCGATGTCATGACGCATGTGTGACGCGGCTTCTTTTCCCCTTATCATCCCTCCCTGTGTAGCTTCCAGCGCACTCATCGGGACGTAAGGGAGAAAGCACTTAAGCGTGCGACAAATCCCTGTAACTTCGGTCGCACATGACGCATTCGTAAATTTTTAGCGCGAAAGCCTTAGATGCCTCACAAAACGCAAGAACTTACTGGCGTCCCGCGTCGGCGGCGTCAACACGAGTGATGATGAAAATCATCACGTGATAAAGTCACCATATGACGTCGTCGTGACGTCACAGTGACGACACGTGACGTGACGTCACAAGATGGCATCATCGCATGACATCGTACCTTGGTCAATGCTGGGGCGCTCACGGAGGCGGTGGAAAACCAGGTGAGGCGCAGAAAGCCGTCGGAGGGTGGCGGGGCAAGATCAATACATCGACTGAGAAGAAAAATAAGAAGATGGCTTTCGCCCTCTAGTCGTCTCAAGTGAGTGCATAAGTGGCCCTGTGAGTTTTTATTTTTTACAGTGATCGATTTGTGAAGCAATAATGTCCCATACTGAGGTCCATCGATGGAAAACTGGTTGGAAAAGTGGTTCAGGATCCTTTTAAGTGGACCCCATCTAATATATGTATGTATACCTGTTTCTTCTTGTCATTCTTGGTACCGTTTGCTGAGTTATACGGCTATGTCTAAGGATTGGTCCCGTCACTAGCCAGCCAGGTTATGGGGCCAAAAATGTCGTTCGAAGTTTTTGCACTGCAAGTTGAAAGTGGCAATAAAAAGAGTGTGCACTTACTCGCCGTGGCATCTTAGCAGGGAATGGGTCGCAGAACGGACCGCGCAAAAGCAACCTAGCTCTTCCATTTTGCTGTCGCTTCAAATATGTTGTGCATTTGTTTATTTGCCTGCGCCACGACATTCTTGAACATGTCTTTATAACCTGTTTTGTCGTTTCCAACACCTCCCACTAGCCAGCCTTCTATACAACTTTTTTTTATATTACCCACTCCTTCTACAGCCCCTTGCACATTTGTTAGAGTCTGTATAAATAAAAAAGGTAAATAATTAATTATAACTAAACAAATACAACAACGATCGGCTACAGTTCACACACGCGCACTGCATTCACTTGAACCTTGTCTTATTAATGGTCTTTTCTTTCGCTGAACACACACAGTTGGCCGACCTCGGGAAACATAATAAGCGTTCGATAATAAGCGTTCGCGTGTTCTTTCGAACTCGGTCATTAAAGCCGGCATGTCGAGGGCGCGAACTTCGCGCGTTTGTGCCAACTAAAACCCCCACTGTTGACTTAACTCATTCAGTTCGCAGTGCAGCCGCTGTCCGACTGGTAAGTTAACTTGATTGAGCGCTCACAATGAGTTTGCTTTCCTAAAAGGACGGTGGTAAATTGCGCGCCAGCCGAAGGAATTCACTGAGGACGTGGACTTCGACTTGCATGACCCACCCTCTTTGCTATACGAAGGAATCGTGTTGATCAGTGTTAAGTTCATTACACGCACTTTCGCATAGTTTAGAACTAATATAAGCGCAGATCATTTCGATGGACGGATGATGGAAAACTTTAGTCAAGTCCTGCAGAGCGCGTCTCCGCGCGCTTGGCATTAAAAATAATGTAAGAGCAAATTATTAGGACCCCGGAAAAATTCGCTTGCTAATCTGTTTAATCACTCGCGCCGATTTGTTTCTATTGCCTTAAGAGTGCGCAGAAGCCTATTACAGCGGGCTTGTATTTGACGTATGGCACGAATGCAGCTCTGTGCGCTTTTGCTCATCCCTCGTATATACTTTACGCCTGACTTCAAAGAATTGTTTTTTTTTTTTCGATAGTAATTGCCCGCTCGAATCGAAATCATTAAAAAAGATATATCACTGAACAACACCACATGTATGGGCTAATATAACGCGACAGGGTGCAAGAAAGACAGCGTATTATACCAAATAAACATTGAAGATGGCATGCGTGGAAGCAGTTACGTGAGCTGCTTTTTTTCTTTTTTCCAACGAAGAGATATGCCACATAGCTCGTCGCTGCGACAAGAATAAATGCAGCTCTCCACTTTCTATTGTAGACTCTACAGAAACTCGTAAACCGCACTACGCGAAGTGAAACACAAGCATGCATATATGAGTGGCGAAGTTTCTCCGTGGCACACACCGAAATATTTCCACTTTACGAAAAAACGAACGAATGCATTAGGGTAATCCAGAAGTGGCATTAAAAATAATGACTGCTACACTACGCTTGACCAAGTTCATTCTGCTTCATAACTTAGCTGCTAGTGTTTTAAAGCAGTCGACACATTGCGATTATGTTGCTTCACTGAAAACTCCCGTTTGGATCATATTTCTCGATAATATTAAATTTGGAGAATTGAATTTACTAGGAAACAAGCGAAAAAGAAAACTTACCGGTAAGTAGAAAATACAAAGCGCCAAAAAGCTACACCACCTTTCATACTTTTCCTCTTTCTCTTTTTTTTTTTCGCAGCTACCAAAGTTAGCACTTTTTCTACTGACAATGTGAAAATACGTTACGTGTTTTTCAGAACAGTGTTCGCCACTGTTATGTGTTGTTTCTTTTTCTTTACTTTTCATGATAGAAGAAGTCTACTTTACAAGACAACAATACGTATGTATGTGCAAATCCACGACTAAGCGACGCAAGAACACATACTCGCGCGCACAGGAAAGAAAGAAAAAAAAACTTTTGTCAGCTGACATGAAAGGGGAAAAAAAAACACGCAACGTCAGCCACAAAGCGCTGTCTCTTTCCTACTCACGTTCAAAGACACCGTTGGCGACTGGTCTGGAACGGCCGCAGCCGAGCGCGAAAGTTACTCGATCTCCGATGGGACCACCGGTGGGAGCGTCTGCGGCGCAAGGAGCGTGCGCCCGCTTGGTCCGCGGCGATAGCAGCGAGTGAGGCGCGCTCCGTCCGAGCATGGCCGGCGCTGGCGCTGCATGGATGCGGCGAGAGTAGCGAAGGAGGAGGGAAGAGCCGTCAGCGACGCCGTTGCCCGCTGCCGCGACGGCAGCATTGGCGATGACGGAAGCGCGAGAGCCGCCCGTTCTCCCGTCTCCACACGGGGCCGTGACGCAATAAGAGAGACAGAGGACGGCGACGGGAAGCAAAGAAGGTACTAATGTACAACTAACGAGGCGGCGTGTCGGCGCGGAGTAGGCGAAGCGAACGGGCAGGGTGCTAATTGCTCCGTTTCCTGTAACGACAGGTCGAGGAACGCGAATGCACTGTCCTTCGGCCATAATCCCTCACCAGAAGTGACGCAGCGAGTGTTTGACGAAGCGCTCATCGCGGTGGCCTATGGTGGTGGCACGTGCATCGTGTTCTGTGTTTCGTAGGAAGGGGTGATTGTGTGTCCGAATACATCAATGAGAGCCAGGACATGTAAGTCCCATCGCGGGCCGGCTGCTGAGACAATTGTTTGCTTGAGTTTTTGGAACGAAGCCTCTGAGGTTGCCTGCCAGTCAGTGTGGTGTGTGGAAGCCATTTTTGCTGGGAACTTTTAAGAGGGAGGGCCACTTCAGCCTAATTAAGCCCTGCGTGCTACAGTAAGACGTCACGCCTAATAGCGTCCGAAGTTCTATTTATTCTTGGGCCGCTTTTCACTATGGACCTTGTCGGTGGTTCTTCCTTAACAGCTGTATAATGTATACCTTCGCTCACCGATTGTATAATAAACCCATTGTCGGACATCCGAACTTTATTTTCTTCGGTTTGAATATAAAATAACCGAGTTTGAGAGGGATGACGGCGGGGATGTCAGTTAGAAACCCGTTGGTGGCTATCCTACGAAGAAGAAAAAGGCTGCAAGAAGGGGAACATGGGGTTAAGATCTTGAAGGGCTTTTCTCATGTGGTCGGGGCTATGAGTGCGTGAGTAAAAAAAGGATCAGGAGCCTTACCCTATAGGGAAATGGGGGCAAGTTTCTTTCTTCTCTCTTTCTTCTTTCTTTCTTTCTTTTCTTTCTTTCTTCTTCTTTCTTTCTTTCTTTCTTTATTCTTTCTTTCTTTCTTTTTTCAAGGGACCGCATGTTTCCTTGTTACGTCCACTTCCACTCTCTCCACTCCCGACGCAGACCACCGCAAGTCGGTGACAATACTGCAGGACAAGCGGAAACACGGGACACCACCAGGATGTCTGCCCAATACCACTGTCAGCTTTCTGTTACAAATGTCGCAAAACCCGCCCAACTATCGGACCGTGAGTCCAAAACCGCCCGTGAAGTTATGGGAGACGGGCACTGAAACCGTAAGCAAAGATTGCAAAGAAAAGACTGAAACCCAACCCGTCGCCATTCAACATACGACAGCAACACAGGCGCGAAGAAATTCCGGGAATAGGAAGCCCAACACAAGCTTTAGGAGAAGTGCGGCCGTGCGCCGAAATGCGGTAGATCTAGATCTACACTCCGCTCACCTTACCGATCACGATCACGATTTACCCGCCTAAACGAGATAGCGGGCTACGCGGATGTGGCAAGCTGATCGAGTGGATCAAAACCTTCCAACAGTTCCAAATCCTCACTGAGCGAAACTGCAGCCTTACGGGGTCTCTAAAATCTCTAAAATAGGGCGCAAGTTCAACAAAGCACGTTGCATAATCCAAACAGTCAACTACAAAGCCAACAGGCCCTCATCGACAAGCTGATCTAAGGCCAACAGAAACAACAACAGGCTTCAGCAGAAGTGCGAGGAGCAAAGGAAACTAAATGACAGGCTGCAGCAGATATGTACGAATGTCCAAGAGAACGATGGACACCCGGGTACTCCCCTTCCCAAGACAGATGTGGAAACAATAGTTGACGCAAGATTCCAAGTATTCCAAGAAAGTCTGATATAGATGACCCAGGACACAATTGAGAAAAGCGTCCAGGCAGCACCGCAAGTATTGTCAACAAGATTACCACGCTTGACGCAAGGTCTATGGACTTGCGCCACAGCTAAGCAACTTCATAGCCTACGTGAAGAACACCTACGTAACCAAAGAGCACCTTAACACCTCACTAAATGACATTAGCTACTTGACCGCTCGAGCAAACGGCCGAAGCACATCTCGCTTACTTCACCTACCCGTGAGTGCCGTCAGGAACAAAACCAGCGAAGAAGACGGCTCCTAATCACAGGATGACAAGTGTGCTCTCACCTCTCCACATATGGCAATGAAACTGTCGTTCCTACCGACCAAGGCATGCTGCGCTACAAGAATTTGTCAAGCAAGTCCCACCAGATGTCATGATATGCAAAAGCCAAACACACAAAATGTCCGGCTACTAGAATACAACTCCCCTATACAAACAAAACGCACGGCAATCCTCAACAAGAAGAACCTCACCTTACAGGATTTGGAACGAGTCATCACACAGATCGAACACACATTCGTAGAAGTCACACCGGAAAAGAAATAGCACAAGAGCCTCTCCGTAGCGAGCGTATACAGCCCACCAAGGGACCACCTTTCAGAATTTGACAACCTTGATTGATAAATTAAGAAACACAGTAGTGGAAAGACTTCAACGCCCCTACTCGGGGACTACAATGGTCTGGAGATGCCAGACCACCACGAAGGAAGGCGCTCGAGTGCACGACACTGCTAAACAGCATAGACTCACTCTGACCATGGGCAGGGACCATCACAACCTCCAACTAACCGTGGCGCACACTCGCAAGGCAGCCAGAGTTGGAACGGCCCGGGTAACGGAGTGGAGGTTATTCAGAACGAGGTAAATGTCGAGACCACCATCGATAACGTAGACAACTGGCTCAAGGAAGTCCTCGACACGGCAGTCCGCCATGCGAAGAGAATAAAGCTTAATGAAGAAGTGCCAGCCGTCGACATACACTCATCCACCTCTGGGAAGCCAGAAGAGTTCCTCTGAAGAGATTAAAAAGACTGAAGCTAAACAAGAAATTCAAAGAGCAAAGAGCCCTCCTCACCGAGAGCAGGCGCAGGCATATTCGAAGACATTAGGAATTCCAACTGGCCCGCATTCTGCCGACACACACCAGAGAACCTGAGAACAAAGACAACGTGGCACATCTTGCACATACCCCTTGGCACGGTCCTACAAGGACGCAACTGCGACAGCACCTCTGTCGGCTCCTGCAAAACTACGCCGGTTGGGAAGAAAATCTCCTTCAAGAACTTCAGAAGAGGCTGTGCGGCGACCCATCCGATAACACGACAGCACACGGCATGCGTACGGTGGGAAACCAAAACCAGAACTTCACCAACCAATTACTCTGGCTGAGATTTCTGTATTACTATCGAGGCTCACCAGGAACACTATCCGTGGGTAAGGATCGGAATCAGCCATAAACATCTCCGGAATCTTTCGCAGCAGGCCATCGCAGCCCTACTCCAGTATTCAATGAATGCTGGGAGAAAGAGAACTTCGGCTGCCTGGACGCACTCGGCGATCCCATGATACCGAAATCCAGCAAAACAAATCAGCAATTGTGAATTTGCGCCCAATTGTCCTTACCTCGTGCGTTGGCAAACTCTTCGAGCACATGGTCCACAACGGCACGCGATACTCGAAGATAACGGATATTTTCTAAACACTATGTTCGGATTCCGGCAGCATCTTCAACGCAACACGCGTTTCATTTTTACTGAAGGAAGATCTCGTTGACCACCGGAGCTTCGAGAAGCGTATCCTAGATTCTAGTTATCGATTTCACATCAGTCAAAAATGCTACCCTCGGCAACCTCGAAGCCCTGGGCTGTGGGTCTCGAGACATACGACTATGTCAGAAACTTTGTCACGGACCACACAGCCACAGTGGGAATACACAACCTCCGTAGCGACACACCCGAATACTGAGCAAAGGCAACCCGCAGGGTTCGGTCATATCGCCGTTGCTCTTTAATGTCGCCATGAACTAGCAGCGCAACCTCGTAGACGTCATACTAGACCTACGACACCTTTTTATGCTGACGATATCACGTTATGGCCAAGGGCCTCAAGCACAGAAATGAAGAAACGCGCCTACAAGAAGCAGTAGATACCATTGAGGGCTACTTGGAAAAATGCGGCCTCTACTGTGTTCCTGAGAAGTATGAACACCTCGTCCTTAAGTTAAGAGCGTGACGCAGACCCCTCGTCTACGATGAACCCGATTGTAGCATCACGCTCAGGAACGCCCATCGCGAAAGTGGAAATCCTACGATTATTAGGGCTACAAATCCACAAAGACGGGTCCAGGGCGGCCACCCTCCCGCGGCTACAACTAGCGCTATCATAGCTTACACATCTTCTCAGGAGGATTGCAAATCATAGTAGTAGCCTAAAGAAGAAGACACGTTACGCGTGATGCGAGCGATCCTCACCAGTCAATAACGTACAGCAAGTCCCTATATTGCTCGAAGAATGCAGAGGTCGAGAACTGAACTTTCTAATACGCAAAGCCATCAAAATCGCTCTGGGCCTCCATCCATGGCGTCGACTACGAGACTTCTCAGGATGGGCGTGCACATCACATGGCAAGAACTCAACGAAGCGCACAAAGCCAGCCAATTAGAACGACTGCAGCTCACACCAACCGGAAGATAGTTGTCCAACGGCGAGGTTATGCGAAATATTATAACCGGCATTGAAAGAAAAGAGAGAATTCTTCCGAACATTCGCAAATCCCTTTGCATAGCACCAATCCCGCTCAATATGCACCCGACTTACCACACGGTGAAGGCATGGGCAAGATCCGTACGCCACATACACCGACGCAGCCAAATACCCGTAAAAACACCTACAGCCCTGAGCGTCTGCGACGATCAGGGCAGAAAGCTAGTATCTGCTACAGTCCGCGCGCAAAACCCGACACTGCGGAAGATGTGGCGATCGCCCATCTGTTCTTTTCCGATTGTCAAGCAGCATCAGAAATTACGCTGAGGGTCGCGTGTCCACCGAGCAGTGAATATATTGAAACACCGAAGCACTCTGATCCCCCAACGCCCTGCGTGTCATGTCCTGGGCACGAGGGGCTGGAGGGAAACGATGCGGCACATGTGCGACCCACGATCACGTCTGCCGAGCCATCCCCTCCTACTTTCGATACACCCGGCCTGCCTCCGCGTAGGTAGAGACCGTACCATCTACTCGGCGATCCTTGAACATCACAGGCTGCAACGCAGGGTGTACCCACCATCTCTCCGAAATCTCAACAATGAAGACAGCACCACACCAAAAGACTTTAAATGAATGCTTATATCCCCGGAATACTCATGCATAGTCTCTACGCAACGCTACACGGATACCTCTGTCCAAAGTGCGGCGTACCGGACACGTTAGCGCACCTAATTCTCGAATGCCCATGGCAATTAGACGCAAGCGCATCGCCCAAACAGATGGACTACGACGCAGGAGAATAAAGCGAATACCTCATTGAAACGTGCGAGGCCAAGCTCGTCTTCATGTCTATCGCATTGCGCAATGCTCCCTCCTAGCCGTTTCTTTCCTCGATGCCGTCGAATTCGACCTTTACCCACGTGCTTAGCAGCGCGACACTTCTGTTGCTGCCGGCAACAACGACGGTCATGCGTATATATCCAGGCAAAAGTGAAATGCTGCAACGTGAAATCACAAGTCGCTTCGAAAAAGATCATATTGCCATACCAGAAATGGCTGATCGCTGACAAGGACACGATCACGAGAGCATCATTTATTGAAAAACGGCGCGTACAAATACGCATGTGACTGGAGCACACTGGAGATTTACATTTCTGCACATTCGCCCTATTCGTTCACTATGCCGCTGCCGACACCGACATCTGTAACTCATGACAATCTTCGCTTGAAAAAAAAAATTAGGGCCGCCTTCTCTTATTTCCGCTTTCTTTCCTTTTCTTCTTCTGTCAATTTTTTCAATGGTTTTTTGTCTCTTCTGTCTGTTTCTATTTCTTTCTCTTTCTCGCTCTTTCTATCTTTCTCTTTTTTCCCTTTCTTTCTCTCTTTTCTTCGCTACTGTTCTTTTAATCTTTTTCTTTTCTTTCTAGTCTATGCTTTAGTCTCTCCCTCTTTCCTCCTCACCCTCATGTCCTCCTAACCCTCACTTCCCTTTCTGACCCCTTACTATGCTATACTATACATAACTTGCAACTACGTCACATCGCGGAACTCTGGGATACGATTCCGTGGCATGCGCCGCCATTACCGAGCACATGGCAGCAGACGACACCGACTCAAGCTGTGCGGCTCTCGCATTTTCCGTCAACGCTGCCGCAGCGGCAATTTGTGCGATATTTCTCTGCTGCACGAGAAGTGTAAATCAATAATAATAATAATAATAATAATAATAAGAAGAAGAAGAAGAAGAAGAAGAAGAAGAAACAGACGCGGGGACATACTGTTTGCCAAACGTGATCACAAACACGTGCGACCGCACGAAAGAGCTGTCCGAGAAGCGGAGCACATGGCTTACTACGCGCGTAAACAGGAAGGACCTCAGACGTTGCACAACGTTTGTGTGTGCGGTGTCCCTTCATAACAGGCAAGTAATGTTTCCGAATCTCCTCACCTTTTCGCCGAGTGTATCACCACGGAGTTATGCGCGATGTCAATTTTTGTCGAAACGTGAAGCACCGAATTTTAACACAGCGATCGCACCTTGGTTTTCGGGAGGCCCTTTTAGCTCTTCGGTGAAACGAACCCCGACTGCGCGCCAAACATGTTATTGGGCCATGGTTTTATGCAGCAATCAGCGACAAAATCTGTGCAGTTTGAGCGCCGCAAAATGCAGGCGGCGAAGAGCGCCGTTGTAGGATATTCGTGAAAAGTTGTTTCAACCATTACATGCGACACCACTGACGACACTGCGGGCTGCATAATGTCCTGAACGATTCTCGCTCGTCATAAGCGCAAGGCAAACAATCAAAACACGCGCACTACGCCAAACGATCCGCGCACAAACGTAAACACAGCGCGGCCACTGAGACGTATGTGCTCTGTGATGGCGGACGGAAGACAGGAACTGACGTCACTTGCAAGTTATGTATACAAGGCTACTATGTTTTGCTTTGCTAGCCTGCCTAGATAGCCGAATTTTTTTTTCTTTATTACCTATAGTTTATAATTTAACGCCGCGAAGATACAGTTTCAACACAGAAAATACGAAAACACATATCCCAGCTTTTGTGGACACATAACGGCCAGCGCCCCTGGCGGCCCCGGCGCGAAGCTGGCGCGTTTTCAATGGAACTGGCGAGTTTTTCCCGAATAATTAAGTGTAGAGGGCGAATGTTGAAAAACGCAGACCACAGAGCGCTTCTGAAAACCTAAACGCACGAGAGGACTGCAGTGATCATGTTGCAGTAAGCTTCAATTTTGTTCCCAGAGCAGTTAAAAATTGTACAATGGGAGTCTATGGAAACGGCGAAAAATGTGGCCTGTTTTTCGAGAGAAAAACGGAGAGAAAAACGGTCACTGTCGTGAAACTAAGCAAGTTATGTTATTGGTCAGGAAATCACATGTAGTCGTGACACTCAGTTTTCGTTTGAAGCCATACTCAACTTGCCGCAATTGGCATAACATTGTTCCTTAACGCGTTTTTTGAAGCGCGGTCGTTCAAATGTTTGTAGTAAATTGATAAACCCTTGCTTAACACAGGAGACAACGCGTCGTCCGTGGCAGAGTGAGCTTATCGCTCACGTTCGGAGCGCGTCATTACCGCGCCGTCATCGGTTCGATTCCTGGCGTCGGATCAGCTGTTTTTTTTTTTTCAGCCCGTGACTTAAGGCCCAACCGCATGCACGCGATTTTCGAGCGACGGCGACGAGCGACAGTATTTGCTGTCGCGGAGGGCCATCCATCGCCGTCGCTTGTCGCGTCGCAGCTTTCTGGAAAACTAAAAAGAATCGCTTGTGGCCCGGAAGTGAGCGTGACGATATCCGGCAACATGGCAGCACCACCGATCCTCGCTTCGGATGCAATTTGCTCTTGATGCTTCTAATCGGCGCGTACGTCAAGGAATGCAAGTTATAGCCTACCTTCTTTACAACCACATCTCACGCGGAGAGCGAGGCAGCGGCCGTATTTTGTCGTTAATTTGATCGACGGCTCGTTTTGATGTTTCGGTGGTAGCTAGCTGCAATGTCAACATCGTCGTCCTGTGAGGTGGCCTTCTCCTTGCAATGCAGCGATACGAGTCGCTGCTGCTTTTCTTAAATGTTGCACGACTGCAAGAGGAAACATTGTAGAGATGCGCCTCGTGTACTAACCCTAACATAACGCAGTTTGCAAAGTGCGACGTAGTAGCGTAGGCAGCGTACGCTTCCGGGCCCCATGGAGATCACAGTAGATACCACTGTCGCGGTTAAACATAAGATTGCAAAAAAGGAGTCACGAAACGCTTTTATGCCTTCCTTATCTCACACAAGACAATTATAAATTTGGCATGTTGTCATTAAGCTACTTTGTAATTCTTTTTCGCAATTTACCGGTGTGCACGGAATAGTTTTCAATCGAGCAAGCGTGACACTTAGTCGCGAACATGTGGGTGCTCCCGTCGCGACGCGACAGCGCGACGGAGCCCGTTTGTCGCAGTCGCTCGTCGCCGTCCCTCGAAAATCGCGTGCATGCGGTTGGGCCTTTAGTTCCACAGCTTCCCTCAAGATGTCGCCGCCAAAAAAAATTAGTTTCGGTTTCGGTTTTTGACTGCAATCTTTAGCTGCCGTTCTTTTTCTCTTATTATATGACTTTTTTAGTGTATGTTTAAACACTCCACGCGCATCAGATCTTCAGATCTACATTTGTAATTCTTACTTTACTCTTTCCTAAACGTCCTAAGGAACAGAACGCCCGACCAAGTTATGGTGAACAAAGCTCTTTCGAACTTTCGTACGCGTATTGTGGTGGAACCTTATTTCTCCCTTCTCATGATGTCGTTGTGATCTTCTCAGGTACCTACAATTCAGACACGTAAAGGAAGCGAACTAAGCTTAGATAAGCGAGGCATAGTAATTAAATGACAAAGTTAGACGTTTTGCAATTCCTTTTACTTTAGGGCTAACGCAAGTGTCTGTCGTAATCTTAACGAAATAAGGGGAATTTTCGAGGGGTTTTTTTTGTTAGACACTACTAATGAAATCAACAGATAATTAAGCCAATCAAGGAATAGGAAACATTGTTTGTTCTTTTTCAAACAGCAGTGCAATGATTTTGTCCTAACATAAATGAAATCAAAATCGCTATCTCGACAAGCATCAGCGGACGGCTCTACACCCTTCTACATGCTGCGCTCAACTCGAAGAGACTGTGCGAAATCCCCTTTCCTATCTGGAGTGGCTGTGTTCTCTTACAGCACCATTTTGTAGAGTTACGCGAGACTGGATCTAGAAGAGTTAGCTGCCAGCTTTACTTCATTTGTTGCTATCGCACTCATTGCATCGTCCTTGCGGTGAAACTGGGATTTTTATTCATCTCTTGTCATATCTATCGCCCTACGTGAACAGAAAAAAACCAGCATGCCTTCTCCTTTAACATCACAAAGCACTGTGCGCTGCAACGGATAGGTCCGTGTGATATGACGTGTGTGGATCAAAGCTTTCGGGAAGTCCAGGGACTGGTGCTCCCAGTTACAAAACGAAAATCTTGTGATTCAGCAGCTTTTCGCACGCACTCGCCGCCCACCTTAACGTATCGCAATAAGATGCCATTTTAAACATGTGTAAATGAAAATGTGCGCAGCATGTACTGGTCGCGCAAGGCTGGAACCGAAAGCGGAGCTAGCGTTCGACCTAGCTTCTTCTAAGGTTTTGCTAGTAATACCAAGCTATTGCTAGAGGTGCAAAGTTTTTGCTAGTATAGTACTATAGGATATGGCTAGGCTTGGATATTCTATTCTTCTGAGGTTTCGGTCGGTTCCCCACACTACGCACTTGTTGCGTGGTTCTGAAGGGGAAATGTCGCGTCACTAGTAGTTACGTGATGGGATTTTAGTCACGTGAGAGAGAAAGTACATCTTATTAGAGTCCAGTGCAGACGCTGAGGTTGCCCCGCACCACCCGGTTGTTCCGAAGTTCTTTGCGCCAACACGTCACGTCAATAGTTACGTGCGTTGCGGGATTTTAGTCGCGAGACTAATTACGCGATTTCACGTGATTTTTAGTCACGTGGCTATTTGTTACGTGATTGTAGTCACATAAGTCGATGTGCGATGTTACGTGATTTGGGCACGCGACAATTGCAGGCCTGATGTACAAAAAATTGTAGTCACAGGAAACAACAACCCATCATCGATATCACATATATTTACGATCACCAGAAATTCACTTTCGTTGCTCGAAAGAGCAAGCGAAGCTGCACTCGTGCCTTTTTATCACGTTTCAAAATCTTTTGGGCTTCTACGATTTTTTCTAGAATTTTTTGTATGCTTCATTTGCTCTACTCTTTTTTTCTTTCCTGGTGAAGAGCGCATATATATTGCTGTAAGTTTGAAAATATAGCCAGTTGTAACTTTAGCGCTGTGTGTGTTTTCCAATGCGTCCTCGTTCCTTACGCTGTGAAACATCGAATTATGGTCTACAGCGCATTTTTGCAAACAGAAAGCAGCTCTTTTCACTTTTGCATTCCGTTCTGGAAAGGGGCACTTGCAAGGTGCGTTGCAAGGAGAGTTTGACCGTAGTATCTTTATAATAGCTATCGTATCACGGGCTAGACGCCGCGCGCTGTGGCTGAATGAGTGGATCATCCGTGCTGGCTGTTTGCGCGCAATCGCTGGGGCCTGGGTTCGAATCCCAATGCGGTTTTTTCTTCTTTTCTTGTCTCTCTCAGAATTGCTTATGTTTGCTGCGGTGGTACAGCGGTTACGGTGCTCGGCTGCTGACCCAAAGGGCCCAGGTTTGACGAAGGCTCCAGCATTTTTAACGAGGCGAAAATGCTAGAGGCTCGTGTACTTGGTTTTAGATGCACGTTACGAACCTGAAGTGGTCGAAATTTCCGCAGCCCTCCTCTACGGCAGCCTCATAAACATATTATGGTTGGGTACGTAGAACTCCAGCAATTATTATTACTAGTAAACGCTGCTGAAGATTTAGATGCTTGTTTTTTCGCTGGAGCATTGCACCCAAGATATTTGCTGCAGTTTCGGTTTCACTTCTGGAAATGGAGCAAGTAAACTTCTAACGTTTTATTATTATTACCACGCAACCCATTACTTGATAACGAGGAAAAGGAACCCAGATTTTAGTTAACTTCAACCATAAGAAGACAATACAAAACGAAACCAAGGCAAGCATGAGGGCAGCTATTATAATATAATGAAGCGTTTTAAAGAAGTACTCTACTATTAGAGACGCAGAAACGTAACCAGTAATAGTTGAACCAACGCCAAGCTTGTATTGTTGAATCGTCTCCTTTTTTCTACGGGAGCAGCGTCTGCTTCTGCAAGTAGTGCCGCTCTTTGCATTACGTTTACTTCCCTTGCGAAAAAGAGCCGTCCCTGGCTAATTACGGACAGCTGCGCAGTGACTGTGAGGCTTTAGCAGGTCCATATGCACAATATCATGCCTCGACATTGTTTGATTACAATAAGTCTCAAGCGACTTGACGGCGTATATGAAGTGCGAGGCTTGCTAGACCACACCGTACGGGCCGTGGTACTTCGGAAGAAATTTCGTAGACCGACCGGGGCCACATAGGAGTCCAGAGCCCAGGCCCGTAGCTAGGGGGTATGCCCGCCTCACCCTCCCAAAAGTTTGACGGAGGCGGTGTATTACCGACAAGAATAATGAGAATGGGTGTTTCTCTCAAACTGTCAAGGCCTTCAGCAAGTGCTCCCTCCCCTTGCCCATTTATAAGCACATAATAAAGCGACTATGCCTAATAACGTGCGGATTAATTTTAAACGCATTTTTTTCTTTAGTAAATAGCATTTTTCTTTAGTAAATAGCGTACGGCATTCTGCCCATCTCATTCGTGCACTATGAAGGCTTGCCCTTCAGGCAACGCGACATGCCCTTGTGACTTTCAAAGCTCAATTTCACAATACCAATCCTAATCATATGGTGAAAAAAAAAAGCTCGTTTATGTCACTGTAATTCACAGCCAGGGTGTTGTGACACATTTCGGTCGGTTGTCAGTTCCTTTAAAGGGGCCATGCAACACTTCGAGCATGCTCAAAAAGCGCTGCCGATCGGTAGTCGAGGCTCCCGAGAACACGCGAGCCAAATATTATAGCGATGCGCACGGCCTGGAATTTACAATAAATTCTCAAAATCAGCTGAAAATAGCTCCATCTTCTCTCGACAATGATGTATTAGTCCGCAATATATGACGCGATTGTCGGCAGTTCCACCATTGGTGATGTTATAATCCCGATAACACCCTCATTATTACTTTCGTTGTTCATTTTGAGTTCAATAAGTAGATAATATGCATGTTTATACTCTGTTATCGCGTTAAAAACACCGAACAAACATTAATATTAGCACTTCCGGTCTCACCGACAGCACGTCTGCTCGTAGTTGCGTGGTTCCGTTTTCTTCGCCATGCGCAGTGCCGAAAACGTGAATATTTCTGTGCTTTTGACCATCGCCGGTTGCCGTTGAGAGTGGCAGCCATTCGAGTGTTGCCTCGTCAGCTGAGAACTGCATCGTCGACACGTTCTCACGACCGACCGAGGCAGGGGCGCAGCGTGTCTCCGATAACAATGCTGGCGTCCGGTAATGGCGGCGCTTCGGGGTCGTCTGCCAGGGCCGTCTTACGAGGCGGTGTATCGGAGTATGGGCCGAAACCGATCTCAGCTATCATTCGTTCCAAACGAGCGCGCAGTTTTGCTTCCATGGTTGGCAGAGCGATGAAAACACTACGGCGGTCGAGGTGCGCACCCAACATTACCAAACCGACGCGCAGTTTTCAAGTACACGCGATACACAGTGCGATCGACTCCGCTCGACGAGAACGACGCAAGCCGACCGGAAGTGGCGGCACAGACCACGTGGTTGCGCCCAGACGTCAGAGAGAAAAAAATGAAGAAAAAAACTCCGCCGGCGCTCTTGGGCGGAGCCTCGCTCCTCTGCGCTCCCTCCGTCGACTCGCTGCCTAGCTTTCCGCGCGCTCGCGGCGTTGAGTTGAGAGAGAAAGCTGTGGAACGTGATCTCTATAATGTGGTAACACCACTTAGACTTGACGGATTCGAAAAAATCTTGCGGCATATGACTCGTGAAGAGTCATACGTCAATAATGAGACTATTCCGATATAATTAAGAAAGGTGTTGCAGGGCCCCTTTAAGAAGCACATCGCGTATATATATAGTGATAAGTATGTACTCTAAAAAGGCGTGACCTCACTCTTGCTCACTCATGTTCCACGATCCCAAATATTTGTCCATAAGTAAAATTGAGAAGGTTATTGTGTATACATATTTGAACTCTCTCACTATCAAGGAGGTAATTTCCGCGTCAACAAAATCTGCCCTAAATGGTGGCTCTGCACTGTACAGCACACGTGTGTTTAAAAAACCTAATCTAAGAAAAAATACCATGTTATCAGATTGACAGGAATTCAATTCTTTGAGCTATTTCACTCAGACAAAGCTGAGAGGGAATACCTTGTCTAGAGGGTGTTTTCTAAAACGCGTGCATCTATGATAGCACTGTGCTATCGATGCGCATTAACCATACTTCACACCTGTGTGCAGATATCCCTGTTATTAAAGTCGAGGCTACATGCCAGTTAGGGTGTCTTCTGAAATATTATTTTTCTTAGTCACTTTTGCGCGTATTTCTATTGCAACTTTTATGTTGCAGTAAAATTTATATGAATTATATATTTCTTACTATCTATTTTACTATGCTTTCCTTATCTACAATAGAGACAAAACTACCCGATACAGTGGAAGGGACTTTCAAGGTGGGCCTACACGTTTGAGCCAAAAAAGAACCCCAACCAGGAATGTCTTCGCAGCTTTGACATTCCTATCAAGCCAGAAGATTCCAAGATTCAATAGACGAATTCCACCGGACATACGTCACGGAAATGCGGTGGCGCTGTCGTCGGGCGTTTAGTTTCGCGCGGTAGGCAAAAGCCGCCGTGCCTACCGCAGTTCCTGCTGTGTTTTCGCTGTTGCGTGCGCTGTTTGTCGTCGTGCAAAGAAGAAAAAACGGTGTATCGACGAGCAGCGCCACAGCTATTTGTGCAAGAGGGCAGGAGAAGGATGGAATAAGTTTTCTTTTTTTTCATTAGCTGTTTACGAAAAGATTGTCGCAAGAAATGAGCGGCAGCTGTAAAACGCAAGAAATTGTCTCCGACGCCGGCTCATCGGTTATATTTTGGAGCAGCTTACCCAGCAGAAAGGAGTAGCCTTGTCAAGCGGTTGTCATTGTCATGTGCAGCACCGCATTTCTTGGCCTAAGCCTTGTGTGGAGGCATAGCGAGCACGTTTACGTTGTGGATAGCATTGTCATATATGCGGAGAATTCTTCACGGTTGCCATTGTTGATATAACTTTTTTCCATTGTTGATATAAGTGTTAGACGCGCCAAAAGGGTTTCATTGTACTCGCGTGAACTAAAGTGTGCCTCGGTCATGGCGCATGTGTTTCTGCTTGGGCACGGTTCATTAACACAGCCGCGACTTCGTCTATGCTTTTCCAAATCTTATGCGGCTGCGATGATACACCTGACAAAAGTGTATCGTGCAGGGCTGTCTGGCTGCGGTGCGCTTCACGGTATGTCTATGTCTGTCAGAATTCACAGAAAAACAACACTCGGGGAAACTTGCCGCGTCTGTTTACGGGCTGTACGCATTTCGCGGTCTCGACTTGAGCGTTAGGAGGGAGCCGCGGACCGCGGATGACAGACCTGACAGATACGTAGCCGCCTTGTCCGCAGCATGTAGTTGAAGCATTATCGCAAGCGTGTCACGGATGAAAGTGTGGCCGAGACCGCCCTTGCATTAGTTAATTAACAAATGAAACGTACATGTGTGACCTAGACGGTCGATACGGCGATGATATTTCGCAAATGAGTCACAATCCCGCCGTCAGGATATCTCGTGTTTTGATGAGGTTCTCAGAGCTGGAGCACAAGTCAACTCGTGTTCATATCATAGCAACTTCCTCTCTTGAGGCCACCGCCTAAACATGCGGGAGGCGACCCGACGCGCGGTGCGGAGGCAGCTTTTGCAGCTGCTGCGCCAGTTGTCACGATCATAGAGGGCGGTAGCGCTTCAAGCTGGCAGAGCCTACGCTCTGTGACGTCGCTACAAGGGCCCTAAGTATATCGACGGCGCCTACCGCTGTTTACAAACATGGAGTAGGTCTATACGTGGCTGATATTTTGCATCAAGAAGTACAAAAAAAGCTCCGGTTTTGAAGACCCTCGAGCGGAGCTGTAATCATTCTATTCGACATGGGTCATTTTCTGTTGGGCTTTCAGACAAAAAGAAGATTTCGCTAGGATTTATCTGGCTGAAGACTGGTTTTTCAGTCATTGCTACGAGCGAAAAACTACTAATCAAAATTCTGTGCGCATAAACGCCATCTCTTAAGGGAACTCCTGAAAAGAAAGGCTTAAGATTTCCTTGGAACGCCTGCACATCTTCGTGGCAACAGAAGGAGCTCCCTCACAAACTGAGGAAATTTTCATATGCTGAGTGAACGAACGAAGGGGAATTAAAGGGTTCGGTTTTCTCTGGTGTGTCTTGTGACCCGTTGTTGAGGAAGTCAAAATTTTGTATTCTACATCAGGAGTGATACAGAATAAAGAAGTGGCTTTGAGATATTGCAGGAATAGTTTACCTTTGTTGCATTAGCAATCGTTGTTGTCAGCGCAAAAACGCCAAAATTCGCTGTTCTGAATTTCTGTGCTGATCAAAGTGGACGATTGGCCAGTAGGTGATCATGATCGACTGTGCTGATGAATGCAAAGTTGAAAGAGGCTGCGCTATGACATGAAGGAGAACTTCAGGAGAGCTTCCAGCCCATTAGAACCTATTGGGTATCTGCGCCAACAGGATTCAAGACAATCACCTCCAGCATATGAGTCAGTCGACTGTAGGAAAAAGAAAGGTGAAGAAAAACAAAGAAAGAAAAAGATCCGATAGGTTAGATAGGTGCCTTTTTTCCGCGGGATAAACGGCAGATCTAGAGGTTATTGCACAACGCGTCGGTCGTATGTGTTCTACTATACGTTCATTCCTAACAAAAAAACTAACCAAGTGCACATTTTCCGGTGTACAAGATCATCTTTCAACGACGGTATCATTTTTGCACACCCACTTCAACGCCGCCAAGCTTGCGGTGGCAGCCACATTTCGATAAGAACTCAATGAAAACAAATAAAAACTATCTTTAACTTCCTTTTTTTACTCTCATTAATAGCGTTCTCAAACCTATCCAGTTCTAATTTGAGGTAACGCAAGGAGCAAACGAGCATCACCTAAGTGGTACACCAAAGGAAATTTGGTCATTATGCAGCCACAATATCCTGTTCGTACCCAAACATATGGTTCCCGCTAGCTGAAAAAGAAACTCGTAAAGCAGCATGCTGCTCCAATATCGCACCGGTACGGAAGCTCAAGAAACTAAACAAACAAACAAACAAACAAACAAATAGAAACACGATCCTCTCGATGCATCGCGGGCGCGTCTATAACGGTCAGACATTTGGCATGGCACGTCTAGAAAAACTGCCAATTCATTGCCAGTCGTCGCCGTCGAGATAACGCCGACACATAGCGCTCTCTTTTCTGCGCACTGAGGTGAAGCGACAGTCTCGGGGCGTGTGTACCGTTTTCTTTTGATTCTCTTTTATTTAGTGCCGCGTCACTGCATATGTCATGGCGGACTTTTGAATTCTTTAAGGTCCATACGCCACGTGGTGTCGTTCACGCGAACTAGGCCGCTGGTGTCCAGAAAAGCTGCATATGCATATTCGATGAAATAATCTCTTGCGGAACGAGCTTCTGGATCCGCATTTTGTACCGCCATTCTCGTTTTCCATATGCTGTGCATGCATACCAGAGTAACCATGTCTTAAAGAAATCTGTTGTATCCGTAGGAAGGAAGCAAATACCTTAAGGAGTAACCGGAAATTCTTTCCTTAAGGTAGTTACGACGCTCGCCTTCGGATCGTGGGTACGCGGGTTTGAATCCCGCCTCGTCAAGAAATAATTTTCGACAAGAAATTTTCTTTTTTTTTTCTATCTCTTTCTTTCTATATATCTCTTGCTCTCTTTATCTCTCTCTCTCTCTCTCTGTGTACTCTTTTCTAGCTCCTTATAGTTATTGCATCCCACGCCAGAGAAATCGGCGCATCGGGAGAGCGCGCGCCGGGCCCACATGTTCGCGGACCGAGGCAGAAGATGAAGAAGAGGAGAGAGTGCGCACCGGCCGAATTATTACGTTGCACGCTCTAGAAAGGTTACAGTGCTGGGCAGTATCGAAGATACATGTATCTTAGATAATATCTTAGATGCTCTTTGGCTATCTGTATCTGTATCGCGATACGTCTCGCAACACGATCGTCTGTATCTGTACTCCCGAATCATTTAATAATGTATCGTGTATCTTAAGATACAAGATACTGCTATGAACGAAAGAAGGGGACTTCTAAGGGCCCGTTTTTCTTTGTTAGAGACAATATTTGTCTGTTAGTTCTCATAGGTACTGCTATAGCGACATCACCGTGCGATAAAATAACTTTGGCTTAGTATTCCTCACAAGCTGATACTGCTACCACTGAGCCACCTGAATACAGTGAGATTCTTTTATTTTTCAGCGAGAGTCCTCCAGCGAGGGCCGGCGAGGTGGGTGCGCGTCCGTATGCGTGGAGCAGTGCACATAGTGGCGCTCGCGCCATATACACAAAAACAAGCGCGCGAACGTCTACGCGCGTTCGAGCTTTCGTTTTCTTGGTATTTCTTTCCGTTAACAGCGAAACTGTTATAGCTCGGCGTAAAGTATGTGGCCATGCCCGAAAACTATCATCATCATGAACAGGTATCTGCCACAGAGTTTGGGCAGATCCCACTACCACGGCCGCTACATAAAAAGGAGGTGCGGCCTGTTGCGTGCCGCCGAAGCTGCGTCTCGGGCCTAGTCCACCTCGCGCCCGCTCTGACGCCAATGCTCGTCCGCGGAGAAGCGCTTCCACACACGCATTGGTACGCGCGACAGTGACTCTGATCAGGCCGTAAATAACGCTTTTGTAGTTGCACATCACAGGTTCGATACTGAAGTCGTTATGTGCGAACAGTTTGCCCTAGGAGTGCCAATCTTTTATAGAGTGGGCCTCAATACTCTCCATGAATGCTGCCCGTTTGACTTGCCTGAAATGAAAAGTGTCGCTGAATCACTTATCCCGTTAATGGGGAGGCAGTCGCCGTGTAGATTCCAAGGGCTGACGTATCGGTCCACCGAAACGCACCACGAGAGCACGCACAATTTAAATGTAGATTCTTTTAGTGCGTCAACGAACGCCGGTTGTGGTACAAAGTCCGAGTTAAGCCAAGAGTTGACAACACAAACAAAATGTGTTCTCAATTCAGGCAGTACAAGCATCACACAAACTTGCACACTCGGCAGGTATCAATTACAACTCACAACATCCCTTAGATGGTGTTTACAACAACGGGAACAAACTTGCTGTGCTACAAATGCACTCTCACCCATTCGAAACTATCCAAGAACACTTAAAGGCCTTGAATATTCACCAAACGTGTTGGGCCCACAATTATTCGAACGTTTCTCGAATATTTTTCTTCCAGGAAACACTTAAACGAACTCCAGCTCTGATCACCGTCATTCAGCGACACTCTTCAAAACAGTGCTCCCAGGCGTCATCACTCGATTCTTCAAAATCGACTGACCGCACTACACGACTCACTCAAAAAACGACTTCTTCGCCGACTTCACCATAATGTCCTACCCTCCGTCGTCTCTCGTGTGGATGCTTCCCGGTTTCGCGAACATTCCAAGTGATTGTTCGGCGCGTAGCACGTAGCACACCGACAGCTAAGGGAAAGGGATTCGTCTCGCGGGTTCGCTGCGGAAACGGTCGGCTCCACTTTGATTTCTCGAATTCTCCCGATATGCGCAGGCGTTAGGCTGTCGCGACGGCGTCTTCGGTGGAGAGGGTAAGGACACGCCCGGGGCGCATTTTGATGCTTATTTTTTTTTTCGTTGCACGCGCCCTTTGAGGAGGAACAGTCGGGGCGGTGACTTGATGATGCCGTCAGGATGCGGCGGCGCTCGTTTTAGCGCTCGTTTGTTACAAAAAGAAGTGCTCTATTACGAATATTACGCTTCCCGACATTGCAGATTGCACGGGAATACGTGGTACTTCACAGTAGCGTCTTTTCACGCGTTCGAGTTGAACAGTGGCACACAACAGCTTCGCGGCATCACACCACTGGAAAAAACCGTCTGCCACACACGCGCGCACCAAAGAACCGTACTCAGTACAGGAACATGAGGCAAGTTGCCCACACACGCGATCATACACAAGAAAAACACGAGAAAGCACACGGAAAAGCACACGGACATGCATGAATCCTGAGGCGACCACATTGTAACACGAACCGGCGTCTGCTTTGTACTGGAGTAGTGGCGCCCTCGCACAAAACAGCGGCGGCAACTGTCAACTCAGCCGAGATGCGTTCGCCCATTGACGGCGGCGCGATGCAACAGGCCGCATATTTTTATGTAGCGGTCATGCCACTACTCACCGCTACGGCGTGGCTTGTAATAAAACTGAACGAGTACAGAAGAGAAAGAAAGAAGAAAGAAAGAAAGAAAGAAAGAAAGAAAGAAAGAAAGAAAAGAAGAAGAAAGAAGAAAGAAAGAAAGAGACAGACGGAAAGAAAGATATAAAGAAAAAGAAAACACAAAATTTACGCCGAAAAAAAATTGTTCACTAGTCGGGATTCAAACCCGCGTATCTTCGATCCGAAGGCGAGCGTATAACCACTCGGCTATACAGGCACGCGAGCACAGCACAGCGTAGCCTTTTATAGCATAGGCAGCAAGGGGATGGGAAAGGGAAGTGAGGTGAGGAGGAAAGTATAGTGGCGAGGAGGAGGAGGGAAGGAGGAGGCGAGATAGTAAAGCGTAGCAGAAAGAATGAGAAAGAGAATTATAGAGAGAACGAAATGCAGAAATAAAAAGAGAGACAGAGAGAGCATCAACGAAAAGAGAGAAAGAAGTAGAGACAGAGAAAAAAGATAGGAAGAAAGAGGAAGCAAGCATCGCGTTGTTTAGCGACCAGATACCGCACCGCCTGGCCAAGCCGTGCATGCGCAGTAGCCAAGCCACGCCCACCGACTGAGACAACGCGCGCAACCTCTGCCCTATATTGCATAAAGCCACGCATCTCGAAGCTAGACGTTTCGGCCGACGGACAGTACGAGCGGCGACAAGCCCGTGCTTCGCTGTACCAAGCTTGCGCACTTAGTGCAAACTGCCGGTAATTATTGTAGTTGTGTTGGTTCCATGACACTTGCTCGCAGCGACTGTACTGTGCTGCACACTCCAATGCGTGCGGCGTCTTTCGCGGATATTCAGATGCCGCTGCAGTGTCGTTTGAAGATTCTCTTGCGTGGTGTTTCGTTACGAAGTCCGAAAAATACAAGAATGGGGTTGCTTTGCGTCCCGCGGACTTCACACATCAGCGATTTGAAAGATATCGTGGATGGAGTGTGACTTACATAAGGTAGGGTTAACTTATACGCAAATGAGACCCCGCACAGCCGGCGCTGGTGCTATATCAAATAGAACAAGCATTTACCTAACACAAGATATCGTATTGTATCTTTGTTCTTCCTGCTAAGTTATTCAAGGAGTTCTTTTAGTCATAATTTCATTGTTCGTACAAGTGCTTTGTTTGCTGTCCTCCGTTTTCATATATAGTTATGGTCTAAAATATTTACTCCGACTTAACGCAACAAAATATAACAAATTACATAGACGTTTTGCCACCTATGCGGGTGGCATCCTCAGTATACATAATTTTGTTATATTTTTGTTGCATAAAGTCGGAGTAAATTTTTTAGAATGATGAACTCACCCGGCTTTTGGAACATTTCTGCAGTTACTTTCGTCTGTTTAGTGCAAGAGGTATTCTGTAGCCTGCTGCTAAAATAAGTTCTCTGTTTTATTCTTACGTTAATTGTCTGCGCCATTCCTACTGTTTACATATCTACATTCCATTTGAGTTTGCTGTTATGCCAAGGCGATGTTGAGGACAAAGGTAAAATAATGTCGGCGTACCTGGAGTATACAGTATCAAAAATTCTGCTTACGACTTGGAAAATAACGAAATGGAGTTTGCATTATAACAATGGAAAATAAGCAAACATGTCTTGAAGATAAGGGGATTCGAGAAACATTATAACACCAAGTACTCAGTTTTTCTCATGAGCGTCCCCACGAGCAGTTTTATGTTATTTCCATAGGCACCAGGGTTTTGTGTTGTCTGACCTTGGCATCTAAGTTGACGATGCATCAAACTCAATTGTCATGGTTTCTAGAGGTGGCGCCTGTAGCGTGCTTATACAGGTGTTCGCGTAACTGAACCAAATATTTTTTAAAGTAATTAACTTTAACTGAATGAAACCAACGACACGCATGGTTTGAAGCCATGTGGTGTTTTTAGGGTATTTTATATCGCAGTTAATTGGCTAATTAACTAAGATCAATTACGCAAAATTTTCAATATTAACTTTAAGGCGAAGTGCGTTTTGGCTCGTTGTATAGGGCATTCCAAAACGACCGATCCATCTTTTTTGGCATCGTACTAGATGTGCGTGGCGTTTTTATTCGGCGTTTAAAGAAAGCCCGCGAAATATGACCACGTTACTGCGTTCTTGAGCTACCGTACTGCAGCTCTCTCAAACCTGCTTTGAGAAACAAAAGGCGCGTGGACCGCGGCAAAATGGGCGGCCGCGGCTCTAGGCATCGGCTTCCGAGTGCGTCAGCATTTTTGACGGCTTCACACTGTAAGGAAACGCCATCGTCCCTGAGAAGCGGCAGGCTGACGGTCCGCACGCCGGTTGTTTCGCTCGAAGCACATTGAGAGCGCTGCAGTTCGGCAGCGCATGCGCGCAGTCACGTGGTTTTATTTCATATTTCGCGGACTTTTTTTTAAAGCCGGAAAAACACCACGCATCATGTAAGTAGCCATTCAAAATTCGATGGGTCGTTCTGGAATGCCATCTGCCATCTGGAATGCCACAAAACGCACATGGCCCTAAAGGGAATAATAAAATTTTGCGTAATTGACCTTACTTAACCAACCATTTAAGCGCAAAAAAAAGCACCATAACAAGCGCCACATGACGGTAAACCATATGCCGTTGGTTTCGTTCAGTTGTGGTTAACAACTTCTTTTTTTAAATAGTTGGCTCTAGTTACGTGAAACACTCTGTATACTTCACTGCGATTGTTTGCTACGGAACCGCCTTGCTATTCTGCTCAGATATATTCGTTTTCCTTTTTTAGGTCGCTGTAAAGCTTTTTTTTTTTTGCTGCTACAAATCACCAGGTAATCTGCGCAATAAGTGTCAGTAGTGTGAATAGCAGAGGCACCCTGCAACGCTTTGTGTCGTAAAAGATTGCACGTTAATAATAATATCTGGGGTTTAACGTCCCAAAACCACGATATGATTATGAGAGACGCCGTAGTGGAGGGCTCCGGAAATTTCGACACCTGGGGTTCTTTAACGTGCACCTAAATCTAAGTACAAGGGCCTCAGACATCTTCGCCTCCATCGAAGATGCAGCCGCCGCGGCCGGGATTCGATCCCGCGACCTTCGGGTCAGCAGTCGAGCGCCATAACCACTAGACCACCGTGGCGGGGCAAAAAAAAAAAAAAAAGATTGCACGTTAGTGAATATATGCTAACTAAAGCTATAAGCCAGCAGATAATTAGAATATGAAAAGTCGTTGCAGTTTTATGTCGTCTATGTACACACCATGTGTCGAAAAAAATACGGCAGATCCCACGCACTGTGGGAATCGATGTAATGCGAAGCAGCCGGCGGAGAGCTACTATATCGCCTTGTTTGTCTTTAAGAAGTGAAGTCACTCATGCCATGGCATCTAGTTCACTATATATCGCATGTTTGACATGCATGCATGCATATACAATCCGGAATATGCCATGCTAATGAAACGTATATTCTGGAATATACAATGCATACATAACCTGTCATTTATGTTCATGACGCACTAGTGTCATACCATACCAGTTTTGGTATATGTCCAGTTAACAAAACGGCCGGAAGCACACTATGACAGTGTCATGTAAATAATGTCGTACATGGCATGCGTGTCATGATAATCATGTCACCGCCTCTCATTTATGTTGGCCATACGGTCCCTTCGCGCCATACCAATTTTGGTGTATATCAAGCGAGCGAAATGGCCCCCGAGGGCACCATGAGCGTAGCATGTAAATCATGTCGTACATGACTTGCATTTATGATTTTCAAGTTTCCACCTGTCATTTGCGTTCATCATGCAGTCGCGTTGCGCAAGACCAATTTTGATGCATATCACGCGAGCGAAACGGCAGCGATCGGAGAATGAGCGTAGCATGTAAGTCATGGCGTACATGACTTGCATGTCACGATGTTCACGTTACCACCTCTGATTAACGTTCATCATACAGTTATCATCACGCAATACCAATTTTGGCGTATATCAAGCGAGCGAAATGGCCGCGAGGGCACCATGAGCGTGGCATGTAAATCATGTCGTACATGACTTGCATGTCATGATTTTCATGTTACGATGTGTCAGTTAAGTTCGTCATACAGAAATGTCTCATCATACCAGTTTTGGTAGGTGTCTATTCATTTAAACGGCCACGAGCGCCCCGACACCATATAATGTAATCATGCTGTACATGGCATGGTTGTCATGATTTGCACATTAGGACCTGTCAGTTGTGTTCGTCATACACTAATGTCACACCATACCAATTTGGTATGTATCAAATTAACGAAACGGCCAGGAGAGCTCAAAGTCGTAGGCAGATAGATAGATAGATAGATAGATAGATAGATAGATAGATAGATAGATAGATAGATAGATAGATAGATAGATAGATAGATAGATAGATAGATAGATAGATAGATAGATAGATAGATAGATAGATAGATAGATAGATAGATACGCTCAAAGTCGCAGAAGTTCTCCAAGAAATGCTTCGCATTTAAAAAAATGGCTAGCAGCGTTGTTGCTGCTGTACGGCTGACGCGTGATCCGGTATTGAGAAAACGGCAATTCGTTTACGGGCAAGGTAAGATTGCACAACGGTATTTGCACCATCCTGCGAAGGCTTCCTATAGAAGTTCTTGTCAGTAGATGGCAATCCGCTAGCTGGTCAGCAAGTAGAGCAGCGACACCCATCAATTAAAAAGTGACACTCAAAAGCCACTGACACCGCAGCGTATAAAGATCTGTCATGTGGGTATCCAAAGCAATCCTAATAAGTGTTTTGGAATGAAACTAATGCACTTTCAGCAAGAAAGACAGAACTTCGGGATACTAAAAGGTATATCATTAAAATTAAACACAGTTGTTCGCAGTTACGAAATCTTCAAGCAAACATACAATCGCGAAGCATCTCAAACGCTGCGGCGTGGTCTGCGTCAAGCGTTGCTAACCGTCCTTGCGAATACATCAAAATAAAACAAGAAGCGGGCGTGGCAATATAGTCCACTGCTGTCAGCATGGTTACTAAGTTGCAATGCGGTTACTAAAACATAGGAAAAAACCAACAGTTTGCGATGGTGCTGTTCACTAGCTAACGAGGTGGTGGATTTCACTAACCTGCATTTAATTACCTTCCCTTACTACGAGGTTAGTTCTTTTTGTGACATGTAAACGGTTATTATTTAGTTGGTGAATATTCTGACTTTTTTTTTTTAAGAGCGAGTGCCGCGCAGTATTAGGCTTTGACTTGGGACGTCATTCGTGGCAGTAGCATAATAGTGTACAGTTCGAAAGCGTGACCCCTGCAGTAGAGATGCTCGTGTACTCTACGGTGTCAGTGCGCGTTAATATAATCGATACAGTTGACAAACAAAAAGGAGAGAAACGTGGCTCTCACCTTTGAGTCGTCTTAGGCATAAGGGACGGTGGGAATGTTGCACTCTGGGAGAACTTTTTTATTTGCGGTAATGCTAGGTCGATGGTCATCAGGGATAAATCGCGAAGCCATGAAAGTGCTCCAATGCTTTTTTGAAGACAGTAAAAATTTGTGATGAGTACAAAGTGAACTACTTCGAAATCATCATCATAATAATAATTGTTTTGTACTCTCTAAAGTAATTGTTCTTTATGTTCTTGAAACTTTATGGCAGCTGCACTGGCTTAGCTAGGGCGGGGGGTTGGGGAGTTCAAAGTTCCTCCCCCATCGAAATTTTTCAATTTTACATGTGTATATACGCACACATGCAAACACATGAACGATCATGCATGAAGGGTGGATGAACCCAATCTTCATGCACGTTCGAGTATGCATGTAGCTCTTAGTCATGTAAATCACATTCACGTCTGGTTATGTTGTCTAAACATTGAGCCAATTGTTGAACACATATATGTTCCTGATGTCATCGCCTGGGCTATAAGGCTGTCAGGTGTCACCCTTTTAGTTTTCTGATAGACGTGTGACTTACATGTGATAACTGTCATTTATGCTTAGGTATATACGTATATTGCACTGTTAATTATAACACTGAGCATTGTGTCATGTTCGTGGCATTTTTCAGTTTACAGGGGGCAGGCGCCTTGCCAGACTTTTTTTCCCTTTCTCCGGTCCCCTAGGCAACTTGTAATTTGTTTTTGCATGAATTCAACTTCAACTTCAAAGTGTGCACCGAGCTTGTGTGTGGGCAGTGTTAAAACTACAACTTTCGAACTCACCAAATGCAGAACTAATAGATATCAGGGTTCTCCCCACGATGGGCGGCGGCTGAAATGCCACACCCCCCCCCTCCGCTTTACCGCCCACTACTCTGTTTTACCGCCTACAGCTTTTGAGACCGCATGCTCACTCCGATAGACCCATTTGAAATGCACGCCTGAAGAACCAATAAAGAACAACTGCGCGCGCGCAACGCCAGAGAACCGTGCCTCCCGCCACCCCTCGTTACGCAAAAAGCACACTGAACAGGTGGCCCTATGGTTTCAAGGATCAGCAACGCCAGTGCCAGCGCTGGAACACAAGCGCCCTTGCTTCCGTTTTCTATGTGCGTCACAGATGCCAAAAAAGAATTGTGTATGTGTGTCGAAAACAGGGTGTTTGAGAACTTGCCCCTTCGCTCTGGAAATGTCCACCCCTAAATAACATTTAAAAAGAACTCTGAAATAATATTAATATATATATTATATATATATATATATATATATATATATATATATATATATATATATATATATATATATATATATATATATATATATATATATATATATAGCAGAAAAGAAAGAAAATTCGACTTTCGTTGATTTGGCACTGTCTAAATATACAGTGCCAAACGAAAGAGTCTTATTTTCTTTCTTCTGGCATATTCGATTGGGGTCCGCGTGATTCTTTTCCCACTACTATATATCAGCACATGGACAGCATTCTTACATTCAGCTGTGTGCGAATATGCGTTATACTTTTTCATCTCGGAACACTCACGTGCGATATGTATTCACCGCACATCAAAGCTACGTCCTCATTTAGGTCAAAATGCCAGGGTTACCCGAAAGGCGTCGCAGTACTGAGCACGAGTTCGCGCGAGTTCGTCGCCTCACTAAAAGGACCTCCTTTTTTCGAAATACTTTCTCAAGAGAAAGCAGTACAAGTCCATGAACAGGTTTTACGTTTCGATATATTTCTGTCTCAGATCCAATTCAGGCCAGAAACCGTTTCAAAAGTTCGAGTTAATCTTTCCATTCATTGCTTTCTCTAACTCATACTTGGTCCTATAATTACGTGCATATCTGTAAGAATGCAATCAGCGCTTGTAAATGCATGGTTGAGCGAAGCGTGAAGTTTTCTATTTATTTATGTATGCTATTTTAATCATTTTTACTATTTCTTGTAGTGGGAAAGAGCACGACAGACAAGGACCGTGATACACACAACACGAGCGCTGAGAATGCAGCGCACGTGTTGTACACAATAACAACCGTTGGGCAAATAAAGTTTATTCAACTCAACTCAACATATTCTAGTCTGCTTTTATTGCGCTGTTTTTTCCTACAAGATGCAACACTAACAATCCCATTGTCACATCGATTTCCAGTGAATTATGAAACTGAATCATAGCGGTACCCGCATTAAAAAAACATCGATTTCTTACAATAAACGTAATACCAGCCACTGCTTTGCTTTTGTTTAACTTTTTGCATAAAACACGAGAAAGTGGTGTGAGAAACCATTTTTTTAATGATATGAAGAGGCTCGTTTTTATTGCTGCATTCAACTCTGAAATTTCTAATAAGGAGAGCGTCAATCTGTCTCATAAGTATTGTTTTCACTGCACCCACAAAAATAAACGAAAAGAACCCGATGCAAAATATTGGTAATGCTAAATTTACGTAAAAGTGTAAGCATTTAAGCGCAATGGACATACTCGAGCGCCTACAGCCCGAATTGTGCCCACTGGGGTATATACAAGTGATTCTTATTGTGATAGTCGGGATGAGTGATATTAACCGACGATAATCGTGCCTTTCTCTATCTATCTATATCTATCTATCTATCTATCTATCTATCTATCTATCTATCTATCTATCTATCTATCTATCTATCTATCTATCTATCTATCATCTATCTATCGTCCGTCCCCTCGTCCGCACTGTCGTGTAGAGAGACAAATTCTCCACTTGTTGATCTCCCTGTTTCCCCCCATTCCCGCTCTATCTCTCTTCCCTCTGCATATGCATAGCTTATTCATTTGGTGGTTATATCATGCTACTAAATTGAAAGCGGATGCTAATATACCGGGTGTTTCAAGAAGTGTGTCCAAAATTCTAAAAAATCAGGGAAATGCGATATCTGTTTGATGCCTTCACAGTTACTTCTTCTGTATAGCCGCAAGCATCTTAAGATGGTTAAAGACATCATTTGGGACAGTAATTAGGAAAGTTCAATTAACTAACTTTTTAATTAATGGAGTTAGGTGGTTATGTAAAATAGGAGAATTGAAGTTCTTCGTGCGAAGAATCCGTGCAGCTTCATGCAGCTTTGAGATATAGAAGAAGCGGCCTCTAGCAATTAGTGCGGCGCAATGAAATTCAACCGCGTTCAACGGTTAAACCGAAACCGAAGCACCGTCGAGCGCAACAATGGACGACCAGAATGACATCACTGTTCAAGAACATGATTACAGAGGTGTAGTTCTTCCGCATTTGTTAACGTATGTGCGTCCTGTACTATAATTGCAAGTGCAGCCCGCGCACCCACACAACGAAGTCGGTTGATCGTTGATATAGCAACGCTAACTTATTCTGGACGCCTCAAAAGGCTATGGCAGTTGCGCTCTTCCGCGTTTCGGTTTCGGTTTCGCTGCTAAACTTGGGCGAGCTTCATTACTTCGCAATTATTACTAGAGGCCTTTTTTTTTTTTTTTCAAAATCTCAAGGCTGCAGTGGGTTCTTCGCATAAAGGACTTTAATTCTCCCATTTGACTTAACAGCCTACTCCACTGACTTTTTTTTATGGGAACATGCTGCAGGCTCAACGGCCCTTGCAGCAGTGGTTACAGAGATAAAGTGGTAAGGGGGAAGGAAGGCAATCATGAACAGAAATGACTGGTTTGCACTTTACTAACAAAGGATTGTACAGTATTACAATTCACAGCACTATCCGGTAACTCGTTTCAGTGAGAAATGGCTGAGCAAAGAGTGAATATTGTGTATGTTGACGCGGCTTGAAGGTTGTCTAATTGTTTTACTGTGGTTTGTTCTTGATGAGTGTAGGAAAGGATGAAGTAAATAACGTGACTTTCGAATTCTGAAATGATCGTGGTACAGAAGATAAACGAATTTAAGCTTCGAAACCGGGGCGTAGCCAAGGGGGGGGTGGGGGGTTTCAACCCCCCCCCCCGAAATTTTTCAGTTTTGCTTGCGTATATACACGCACACATACAAACGCACGCACGAACATACATAAAGTATGGTTGAACCCCCCCCCCCCCCCCGAAGAAAATTTCTGGCTACGCCCCTGCTTCGAAACTATTCTTCGTTGTGAAGGTAGTTCTAGGCAGGGCTGGGCAGTATCGCGATACAAGAGTATCGCGATAGTATTTCAGAGATACTTTTGAGTATCTGTTTTCTGTATCGAGATACATTTGAAAAATGTATTTGTATCTCAGTAGTGAAATACATTTACGATGTATCGCCTGTATCGCGATACTATGCAGGACACGGGTATCTCGTTACATTGTTTTTTTGTGTCGGAAATGAGTTGAGGCGTGTTTCCAATGGGGAATGACGTTTTTTTTTCTTTTTTGTGCCAAGACAAGCAAAGGCGCGCCGCCGGTGGCCGACAGATAGGGCGGCGATCGTTTCCCCTCAAGCATAGAATGGTCCATGTGGTAAAGCGCGCGACGCCGCGGACAGCTGAATCGCGGGGGCAGTGTTGTCGGCCTCTGCCGACGAAAGTCGCTGTCTCTCAAGGTCAGTACAGCACGCCTAATTTTTTTTCGGGTGGCAAGCCATTACTTCGCGAACCCCCCGCGCGGATACCGCCTTGGAACGGGCTTTGCAATGCTTCGCGTCCGTTCAGTTTCCAAAGCGGCGGCACTTCCAAAAGCAGTTCCCGTAGTCGCGGCGGAAGTGACTAGAAGATGGCTATCTTTGACGCGCTTTCAGCCACCTCTCCAATGTCAGGGTGCGTTCCTAATTGATTACATGCGTGAAACGGTCTTTTGTGGTAGCAGGCTCCCCCACCGCCGGAGCCGACTTCGCCTGTTGCGGCTTTTTGAAATGGGTGCTGGTAGCGTCGGTGGCAGTGAAGCTTCATTGAAGCCGACAGGGTCAGACGGCTGAGGATTCCGAAGATGGGAACCGACTTCGGATTCTGAACAGTCAGAACAACCCAAGTGAGGGCGGAAGTGTTTCGGTATCTAGATGACCCGAGAAGAGATATGACCACGCTGCAGGGCAATCCGGCGTTGAAGGCGGTATTTATTCACTATAACACGAATTTGTGCTCGCCTTCAGCGGTAGACAAACTTTCTTTCTTTCGTGAGTCTTTTGCTGAGGCTGAACCGACGATGTTAGAAGACAGCCCATTTGAGAAGCCTACACAGCAACCTTCTCAGCAAAGCAGATCTTCAAAATAAATGTGCTTTTTCTCAATTGACTGGTGTTCATTAGTGATTCGAGTGATTTGCTTAAAGGTGCTATTTCTAGCATAGCTTAGTTTGTTCGCCAAGTATGTCGATTTCGGTGTCCAATCCTTGTTACTGTTGCTGTGAAATAGTGTATTTTTATTGGAATTGATACTTGTATTTATGTCATTATTACTAATTATGTACTTTGTCACCCCCCCCTGCAATGTCCTAATGGCGCTGAAGGTACTGTAAAAATAAATAATGAACTAAACGTTTCGATGCGCTGTAACTTTAATTACAACATTATGCTGCACTAATAGGTGTCTTTGCGTAGTATGAGCATCCTTGAAATAAAAAAAGTATTCCAGTATCTGTATCGCTGTAACTGTATTCCGGAATACTTTTTTCGTCTCATTGCAAAAGTATCTCCGAAATATCCCGTTACGTTAAAGGCAAATGTATCTCAGTATGTATTTTAGGCTTCCAATTCATGTATTTCGATATCTGTATTCCGGAATACTTTTCTGAGTATCTCTGCCCAGCCCTGGTTCTAGGTTTGCTTCTGCTATAGTTCAGAGACGCTGCATTGTCTAGAATAAACAGGGAAAATGAATCTAGCCGCTAGATTTTGTATGCGTTCACTTTGTTCAGACACTTCTTTTTCGTAGGGGCTCCATATTATGGCGGCCTATTTCTAATGATGGTCCAACAATGTTTTATAGGCGTTTAATTTCACATGTGGTGGAGTGTTGCGTAACTTCCTTCGTAAGAAAGATAGTTTGCGTTCGGCGGTCTAACAGATGGACGAAATGTGAGGTTCCGAGTTAAGATTCGACGTGAGGGTAAGGCCAAAATATTTTACCTGATGACATTTTTCAAGGGCAATGTTACCAAGAGTATAACTGAAATCGATTGGACTTTTCTCGTTGGTAAATTTGGTTTTTGCCGCATTGAGTCTCATGCCCCATGTATCACACCATGAACAGATAGATTGTAGGGAATTATTCAGTTGGATTTGATCACTTAGATTACGGGCTAATGTGTATACTGCACAGTCATCGGCGAAAAGCCGCATTTGGACCGTTCCATGAAGGTTGAACTGGATATCATTGATATACATGAGAAAAAATGGGAGCAGAACGCACCCTTGCGGAACCCCTGAGTAAACCTCAAGTTGCTATGAAACATGTTTTCCTATGGTCACGATTTGCGTTCGATTTGTTAAAAGACTGGAGATGCAAGAATTTTATTGCGGTCAATACTAAATGCTTATAATTTTGTAAGGAAATCTTGATGCGAAACAACGTCAAACGCCTTGGAAAATCTAGCTTTAATTCCTCCAATTTAGCTTTCATTCCACCTAAACGAATGAAACTATGAGCAACTGAACGTTTTGTAGGAATTCACGAAGTCCGTATACATTGCAGGTATTTTTCACTGAGTGTAATAGCTTACTCTCTCGGGAACCACAAAGATATATTACTTTAACATAGTGACACAAATGGCATAGCGGCTTTGTACAGTCATCGTAGCCAGGAATTTGGGACATTGCTTTTAGTTCGCCTTTCTTCACACCACGTGGCGTACAGACCTTCAACTTTCAAAATTGGCGCGATGACGCATGCCGCGCGGCCGACAAAACGACAGTACGTATAAAAGAAACAGCACGATATCGACTATCGCCACCGAGCGAGCCGCAATCGCAGACTGATAAGCGCAACGCGTACGACGAGCGGTCGGCTGGCTGCCCGATTGTGAATCAGCAATTCATTCTTTGTATTTCTTTCTTTCTGCCTCATTCTTTTTAATAATAATATCTGGGGTTTAACGTCCCAAAACCACGATATGATTATGAGAGACGCCGTAGTGGAGGGCTCCGGAAATTTCGACCACCTGGGTTCTTTAACGTGCACCTAAATCTAAGTACACGGGCCTCAGACATTTTCGCCTCCATCGAAAATGCAGCCGCCGCGGCCGGATTCGATCCCGCGACCTTCGGGTCAGCAGTCGAGCGCCATAACCACTAGACCACCGTGGCGGGGCTGCCTCATTCTTTTTCTCTCTCTGTACTAGTTGTCTCGGCCATCAGTTATTGCATCCCTGGAAGGACAAATCGGCGCACGTCTTTGGTAGTGAAGCAGAAGAGGAAGAAGAGTAAGGCAGTGACGTAGAGGACGAAGATGGCACGTGCTGGTTCACGATGATGATAATTTTCTATCTACGACACACGGTCAGCCTCGGCCTTAACAGCTCTGCTGTAAAAGGAGAAGAAGATGTCTTTCGCCTTCAGTCGACTAAGGCGGATTCATAAGGAACCCTGTGAGTTTTCAGCACTAAAAAGAGCCGAACCAAATGACATGACAGGTTGGACCTCGAAACGCGAGAGTATATGCCCAGATACGAGAGACGCGCAGGAAATTTCGCCCATGAATCATGCACTGTAACTTCTTACATCGCAATCCTTGCTTTAAGCATTTTACTCTATTACACACTCTAAGAACACTCTAAGAAAAAAAAGATTCCTTTGACTCTCTTATGTGAGTTCTGACTTGCCACGTATACGACTCTATTTAAAGAGACCCGTTAACTCTCTCTGGAGATCATTACCCTCTCGTCAGAGAGTCGTGGCATTCACAAGATAGTTAACGTGTCTCTTTCAAGAGAGTCGTATACATGGCAAGACAGGACCCACCGTAAAGAGTAACACAAACTCTTTTTTTTTCTTAGGGTGCACTGTACAGAGCCCAACAAGCTTGCCTAGAAAGCTGTAGCGGCTCATTCCCGAGTGCATAAGCGGCGTCTACCGAGAACGCGTGGTTTGAGGTAGCCCACATTTTCGCATGCGCTGCCACCAATGATGCATGATTTCATGTGGGCTCTCTTAAACCAGGCGTAGTCGGTAAACGTCGTTAGTACCGTCCGGAACGCTCCGCTTGAGGTTCTAGACGAGAGCGTTGAGCTCTGTGCATTCCGAAATAAGTGGCGGTATTTTGCCCTCGATATCACGAAGACGATGACAGTGGTATGGCTGACCAGAACGTCCATTTTATTCCTGCGTCTGTCACTTGGAAAACAGGCGTGGTCGCATGTACTCTCGCACACTCATCTCATGCAGCGTTACACACGCGCCGATTATTTCCAAGGACTAGTTGGTGCTAGCACTATAAAAGTATAGTACTTGCGGGTTTGTGGCATAGGCTGATGAAGAGCATTGGCTACAGTGTTGGATGGCCGATGTTCAACTCCTCCATGGGGCATTTAATCAAATGTTTGAAAGGCGTTAGCTATTCGGTAACACGGCAGTTCTCACCAGCATGGTTGAGAAAGTCCAGGAGGATTCGCTGAGAAAGCTTCGCTTGAAAAAGCCAGCTGCACTAAAAAATAGGTTAAAAAACAGAAACAAATCGTCAATACGTTGGCTGATCTGACGGAAATGGGTTAATCCTTTCCTGAAAGCCTTAGGTAACCAACAACCATAACGCCAGTCAAGCCCTTTTAAATTTCACTCAAAAACATTCGCCCTCACACGACATGTCTGAACCTGTCAAACGCCAAATGTAATCTGCCAACTACAGCGCAGCGCGCAACAGCGTCATTCGCTCCTCTCCGGCCCTGGCGATCTGCGAGCCGTGAGCGCCGAATTCGCTATACATCAAGGTCTACACGTATCGCTACTGGCTCCTAAGGTATGACGTCACGTAACCCTTTCCCTCCTGTACAACTCTCTTACCATCTCTTCCCCTTTCGTTATTTGTTGTGAAGTAACTCAGTTCTCTCCACTTCTGCACTCTTCCGTCGTCTCCGGCACCGAGTAACCGAAGGACACCGCAAGTTCTTATTCGGCTGAGTGTTCTAATGCTTATGCATTGAAAGGACATGATGGCGGTGCTAACGGGCGAGAGTAGACTGTTAATACGCCTATAGAAATACGCGTATCGTAACGAGCGTAGCATTCTGCGAGCTATAGCCCCCTGTGTGGGCACATATCAAGCCACACTGAGATTTTTGTATTGGTTTCGTATGTTGACGCAGTAATTAATACTGACCGCTCTTTTTTGTAGCCAATACAATACAGCCACGCGTGTTTCAGGTACGTAAGCCATAATTTTGTGCTAAATACAAAGCCATCTTGTTTGCGGCCTACGTAAAAGCAAAATATCTGTGTGGCGCCCCGCATTTTCTGAAAAGTGCATTCCAATCTCATATATTAAAAAAATTAGTGCTCGTTGACTTGTTACTAACATTTCATTGGCGGTATTCGAAAACAGCCTAGCCGTAAAAGCATACATATAGCAATATATTTATAACTATTGTGAACATCGACAGCTTACTGTACTAAAAAAAAATGGAAGAAAATGCAATGCCTTTATCTTCCTAATGGAAGAATATTTATTTTTTTAATAATTTATCCGCGATTGTGCGCGAGCGTGTGCGCGCGAGTGTTGTTGTTTTGCGCATTTATGGTAGCACAAATTTTATAGCTCATTTCTTAATTTGACACTGTTTACTGACAAAATATGGTACCGCCTTTCATTCCAGCCCAACGCAGTTACAGCTCGTTTGCTTTACGACTTCAAACATGTCAGCGTACGTTCTATATTTGGTGAGTAGTAGAGCATCGCGTTGTTATGGAACGGCATGCGGGATATCTAAAAAGAAAAAGATCAAATGAACGGACCTAAACGTTAAATTTTGTGCATATTTAGCTATACAAGAAGCTTTCCCGCAACACTATTACACGTAAAGACATTATCTACAATATCTACTCGGTGAGAAAACCCGCGATTGCATGCACATGCTCTATAAACTTTATTTGCCCAATTTTTTATAGCTTTAGTTTGGTGCACGATCATGCAAGAAGTGCATCAAGTCTCTTATTGCGCTGTCACGTCTAATTTAGTCACATCGAGCTTTCTAATTCTAGGAAACCCGCTTGTGTACACCGGCCCCTTCGCAATATTCATCCTCTTCGATAAACATTCTCCTTTACATAGCTTCCTGAATATCCATAATGTTTGATCAGCTCACTTGCATATCTTCAGAGCACTTCGTACCCCCCCCCCCCCCAAAAAAAAAAACGATATTGGATGTGCAAACACGACCACGTGTTCGGCAATCGCTCGTTTTTCTATCCCTCGTACTTTTCACGATGCCGTTTCTTGTCTAGTGCATTTTTATGAGACCTGTTTTTTCAGACTGCACATAACGCAAGTATACAGGGGGACCCAGCTAACTTTAGCCAGAGTTTGAAATTTCACTCCCAGACTCGTTTCTTCAGATGGCGGTTGATTAATTTTGCCTAATTAAGCTATCCAGCACAACCCAAAAATAGCGACTTACACCATGCAATATTCAGCAACACGCATTTGGTCGCGTCGTCTTAGAGCGCGTCGCCATTTTTTAAAAGTCTGGCTGAAGCCAGCTAGAGCGCCCTGTATATCCTTTCGTGCCTTTTATATCGTGAATGCGGGTGAAATTTATGCTGGACGGAGCAAGACATGGTGACGTTCGTTGCGTTTAGCCATTCCGGAGCCCCCACACGGAAGCTTTGCTTCCGGTGATCCCATACCCAAATTCGTCGAAAGACACAAAATGTTTTTTATCGACATTCCTTGAACCAATTAGGTTATTTTTATTAAATTAAGTTTGACTCTACGAAATGCTGCAAGCGCATTTCTAATTTCTACAATGAACTTAAATTTGAGAAAATTTGCAGCGTAACAGCAATTGATAGATGAAATTAACAACACTATATATAGCTCACATAGTAAGAAATCTTGTCACGGTTTTGTGAACTGCGTCTGCTGGGGCACGAAAACGGACAGATATTATTTATTTATTCGCCCAATGAAATACATATCAGCAATAAACTGGTCTATGCACTTGCTAACCTCCCCGCGTTTCCATCTGCGTTTCTCTTAATAGATATGCGCAGTAATTCTGAAAAACTTACGCAGGCGATTTAAGGTTACAGTCGAACCCGACTATATCGAACTCGGGGTAAATCGAATTATCCTTTATATTGAACTACTTTCGATCACGGCAATGCTTTAACGTCAATAAACGCGCGAACAAAACGGGAACAAAAACGCTGCGTGAACAAGAACGCCACTGTACAGGAAAATCTACGGCTACATTGAAAAAAGCAGCCGGAACACTTGGTATATCACCCGCCACGGTGTTCTAGTGGTTATGGTGCTCGACTGCTGACCCAAGGGTCGCGGGATTGAATCTCGGCTGCGGCGGCCACATTTTCCATGGAGGCGATATGCTTGAGGCCCGTGTACTTAGATTTAGGTTCACGTTAAAGAACTCCAGATGGTCGAAATTTCGGAAGCCCTCCACTACGGTGTCGCTCATCATCGTATCGTGGTTTGGAATGTTAAACCTCAACAATTATTATACTACACTTGATATATCCATCGGGTATATCGGGCGGCGATATACCCGATGGATATATCGACCATCGGGCAGCGCGACCATCGGGCAGCGCGAAACGCCCGAAGAATATGGCTTTCCCTCACAAACTTTTGGCTTTTCCCGCATGCATTTGGGAGACCGAGCGGCGTGATTAGGAGGACGCGGCGCAGAATGAGTAGAAACTACCGCTTGCTATCACATGCTTTCCCCCATGACTCCTTGTCGTTGCGTCGCCGGCCCGTCGTGCGGGGTCGCCGTTCGCTTCTCCGTTGGTTTTGTTAACGCGATGGATGCCGCAAAAGAGAAGAACCTGCTGTTCACCGCAAAGTTCGCGATAATTAATGCAGTCGAACTTGGGGCGAAAGAAGCCTTACGTCACCGTTGCGTACAGCATAACAAGAAGCACGCTGAGTACGATATTGAAAAACAAGGCCGACAGGGGCAAGACAGACTAGACGCTTCCGGCGCCCGACTAGTACGCACAGCTGCGCATGAAAATTTTGAGGCAATATTTACATTCATACCATATTTTCTCGCATGCTAGCAGCCCCTGCATATAACCCCGCACCCCATCGACAAATTGCAGAAAAGTGCAAATTAAAAAAAAAGAACCGCGTATTGCCATGGCGTCTCCTTTACTATATCATAAAGCAGTGCTGTGAAGCCAACTTCCGCAACGAAATTCGCATCGCTAATAAAATAAATTCATTAAAAGTTGTATGTCGAATTATTCGATATATCGAACTAACTCCCGCTTTTTTGTGAGTTCATAAATGCGGGTACTACTGTATACGTAAATAAACGCGTAACGCCTCATGCACTTTCTTCGCGATTTATATGATACATCTCCCACCGGGGTGGCGTCACGATGCTGAGCACAAAGTAGCGGGTTCGAATCAAGGTCTCTGCGACCATGAATCTATGAAGGCAAAATTCAAAAATATTGCGTGTTCACATTTAGTAGAGTGTTGAAAAACGCTGTGTGAACAAAAAATCAATCCGAAGCCCTCGACTACGGCGTGTTTTATAAGTGTCAGGGCTGGATGACGCCATAATGATATCATCCATGACTGATGTCATCAATTGCCTTTTACGTTCTCAGTCATGGATCGACTGAGAACGTTAAAATAATTCAATGAGTGTCTCGCAAGAGCATTCGCTTTCGCCTGTGCACTGTTTAGCGTTAGCTAAAGGGTCGATCACTTTGATTTACCGACTTTTTTTAACTAAATCTATTGAAGGGGAGGTTGGTGCCTATGCGTGGCTACTGCTCTTGTCTTACATCAGGGATCTCAAACACGCGGCACGCAGGCTGCATGCGGCCCACGAACCTCGCGTTAGCGGCCCGGCCCGCACATGTCTTCGTCCCATATTTTGTCTTTATTTCTTAATAAGTATGTTCATGGGCTACATAGACATGAATGGTCTTAAGCATTCTTCTCGTGAGGCACCCCATCTGGTCAGCATGTGAAGCCAACTTGCGCATGTGTTGAAACATCACCGTGGAACAAAAACTGTATATTTAATAATGGGCGTCCAGATTTCAGACATTCTAGTAATTAGTATAGATGTTTCTCGAATCCTCGCTCAGAATACCGATCAGAAATAACCAATAGCTCAGATATCGGAAAGGCCTTCGGTCAAATGGCAACGTTAGCTGACATCTTGATCAAGCCTCCACTCCTCCCGCAACCTTCTTCACTTCCCCGGCCCTTGCGGGACTGCATTTAGTGGATGTGGCCCGTTGGCTGAGGTGAGCTTGAGACCCCTGTCTTACATGATTGTTTGAGCCGTAAGTTGTCAACAATCACAAAAAACTAGACAAATAAACACATATGGGCTAAAATTCGCATACTGTCTCACTTCTGCGATATAGATGTTCAGGCAACGGAGAGTTCACAGAGCATGCGATTTACTGACTTCTAGAACAATTTTAACAATAAGTTTTGCCCCCAACACCAAAAAAAAAAAACTTCAAAATCACTTTACATTATCGTTTGCCTAAACGTTCAGAAAGGTTGCTGCTCGCGCGAGTTTGGTCATCCAAAATCGTCTACCTGTCTCTACGTGTGTCGTGTTTTTCTTATCTGTGCTGCGCTAACACTACTACGATTATGCCTAGAAGTTATCACGGCACACAGAAAAAAAGGACCTCACTACATAGGCCAACACGTACTACGAAAACGAGGTATAGTCGCACTTCAGTGTTTTCTAGTATAGTCGTGGTAAAAGTTGAGTCAATCATTATAACCAGACTTTATCTGAGTGATTCAGCAAGGTTTGAGATTTCTTCTTCCGCTTTTTTCTGACTCGACATCGTGTTTTCTTGAGAGTTTCCTTTATTTATGGCACCAGTCTTTAGGTTAAAATTTGTTTCACGAACCATTTTTTGCGCGTGTTAATTAATTTTTATGACCTGACTACATCGTAAGTGATGTAGTACTACAAAGTTATTTGTTATATTTTATGCTCCCTCGGGTCTTTTTATACCATTTGTAGTAGATCATTTTTGTGGCACCAGTACTGGTATGTGTTACTCAAAAGACTCCAACTCTCTATAAATAAAATATACAAGGTGTGTTCAAATGAAAAGGTACGAAACGTCGTAACAACATGACCGCTAACATAGACGCCTATGACGCTAGGGGGAACGTAGCGACACATTTAGGAATGCGATTGGAGTCTGCGCCGTGAATCGGAGCATGCGGGGGCGCCCACATGCGCAGGAGAGAGCAAAGGCTCTTATAAAGAGCGCCGTCCATTGAGGAGGCAGTGCGTGTGGGCACAGGATGGCGTTCACGTTGCCAAAATCGACGATTGAGGAGTAGCGAGGCGTTATTCGATTTTGACAAGTGGAAGGTGTTAAACCGGCCACCATTCATCGCCTGCGATTTCCATGTGTTTGGCCCCTGAAAAAACATCTGAAAGGGAAGCGCTTCAATTCGGACGACGAACTCAATAGACAGTTATAGTTTAGCGTTAGTGTGATAGCGGGGGTTAAGAGAATAGCGTTACCGTGCCGCAAACGTTGGTTGCGGAAAGCGTGTTTTAGTTTAGCGGGATAGCGTTTACGTCGGTTTACGTGCACAAGCCGGGACGGTGGCGCCACCTAGCGAAGGGTGAATGCGTTAAAAAAGTGAGAAGAACAAAACCGAGAATGCTCGCCTGTGTCCGCGCACGCAGCAATATTACTCCTTTTTTTTTAGTGAAATAAAAAAAGTAAATAAATATGAACTAAGCACCAAAAGACTTGTTTACACCGATCTTCTGGATAGGCCTAGGGACGTTCGAAATGGGAAGCGATCTCAAAACTACGCTAGGTTATCCGTAATACCGTGTCGTCGAAGCTACCTGAAGGCAAGCAAAGCCCTTTCGCACAGTCGTTTGCTACGAAAGGAGTGGATCCGTCCACATCAACGCTAAATTCAGTTCGAAGCGGGCGTCGAAAACCGCCGCCATGTTTTACGTACACTACGTTAACCACGCAAACACGCTAACGCTAAATCTGCGTACGGTAAACGTAGCGTGCGTACGGTAAACGCTACGGGTTTACGGTACTGCGCATGCGCACTTCGATCCCGCTATTCCGGTAAGCCCGCTATTCCGTTAAACCCGCTAAACTATAACGATCTAATGACGCTGTGAAGGACTGGGTTACGTGAAGCCGCATGAATTCTGGGAACATGGAATCCTTTGGCTCGTTCATCAATGGGATCGTTGTGATGAGACACATAGTGTATGCTTTGAATAAAGTCTTCATTTATACCCACAGTGTGGTATCGTACCTTTCATTTGAACACTCTTGTATATTCTTAAGTCCGGCATTATTTCATAGTCATAAAATACATAACTATCTTGATTAGTACAACCGAGTTCAAACAAGTATAAGTGTGTTATAAGTCCGTATCTACCTTTCGGTGAATTTGAATTGCCAATTGGGGGAGGTGGTCGTTTAACTATCTCTGGATAAGTTATTAAATGCGAAGCATTTCTTAGCGATCCCAGGCACTTTGATTAAGATCCCGGCAGGAATCCAACCCAAGGATTCTGCGTGGAAGTCAAGTATTCTAGCATAGAACCATGCCAGGTCTAGAAACTGCTTTGAAAAAGACCCTATCCAGGCGTAATGTCGGTGCAACGTCAGTTGTGGTTGTAGTGCTGGCTACTAATTTTACAATAAAGAAATAAACACTCCGTATTTACTCCTATGGTACATGCGTCATGTCGGATTAACGTCAATTGTGGTTCCAGTGTTGGCTCCGCTTTTATAGCACTCCAATCAACATTACATTTGTATTCCTGTGATTCAGCAAGATATATATTCCAGCGTTGATTGACCCCGGAGGAATATACGCTAACGAAAGTTACGTATGATGTTCACATGATTGCACCGTCGCATATACTTATAACACAGACGTCCGTGCTCTATAACGAGAGTGTCGATATTACGTCAAACCATAAGTTACCATTTAAACGTCAGTCTAGTCGGCCTGCCTGGTAAGCCCACGGTGTGCACACAACTCGTCAATTTACAAAAACACGTCGATCCACCTCATAACGCTTGGCTCAAGGCAAAAAAAAAAAAAAACGCAGCATAGAACTACTGGCTGCCTGCTTCCCATGAAACCGATTCCACAAGGCGTGCGATCTGCCGAATTTTCTTTTCTTCCATGGTTCTAGTGCCTCAGCGTACCCGATATTTTCCTTTAGCGTTGTATAGCTAAAATTGATTGATTGATTGATTGATTGATTGATTGATTGATTGATTGATTGATTGATTGATTGATTGATTGATTGATTGATTGATTGATTGATGATGATGATTGATTAGGCCCGTTTTATCAGTGGGTTCACACGCGAAATTCGCGCGGTATGGGCGGAGAACGATAATATACTTACAGGTGCACGAC